>NW_020954585.1:58545026-58581164 GCF_900497805.2 Vombatus ursinus
TTCCTTCCTTCCTTCCTTCCTTCCTTCCTTCCTTCCTTCCTTCCTTCTTTCCTTCCTTTTCTCCCTTCCTTCCTCTTTTCTTCCTCTTCTTACTCCTTTCCTCCCTTTCTTCCAGTGGCTCTATCCACTTCTGACTATGTGATATTGTATAATCAATTTTCTACATATAAGAACACTTAAAACATGAAGACATGTCAGGGGAGTAGATCAGAGGAGTTCCTACTCAATTTGAAGAATTCCATAATCAACATAAAGACATGGACCATTATTTAGAGGCCACTAAAGAACTCAGTGATCATTGAGGATCAATTGTCTTTTATTATGTCCTATAAAAGCAATCTGGTCACATTCTGTCACTCTCTTGCTCTCCAAGAATCTTTCATCTTCAACTCGCATCTTCTTCCAGAGTAAACTGAGGGTAAAAAGAGAATTTCTTCCACTTCCTGCCCACACTTGGAGCACACAGAAGTGGTAGATATGTGTTATTGCCTATGGCCCAAGTAGGAATTTCAAGGATCTTGTTTCTGAATCACAACATCCCTTGTAAATGAAGGAAGATTTTTAATTCCCCAGGCAATGTGATAACAGATCTAGCTAGGGAATAGTGATTTACTAGGAAATCTTTCCTAAAGCACCAACCTTGGGAGTTCTCCCATGGGTAAACAATTCAAATTTGAGAATTCTTAAGTTCAAATGCTCAGTCAAAATCTCCTCTGCAGAGAAAAGGTTTCCTGAAGAAGCATGCTCCTTGTAAAAGAATAATCACGTTTCCTCTGAAGAATCCTATTTTAAGAACAAAGTCATTGAGTTACTTGGACAATGAAGTTCTAATGAAAAGCAGTTTACTTGTTCAAGAAACTCAAACATGTGTTTATCTTCAGGAATGAGTCTAAACTACAAGGTGGTATTAAATTTTGGAGAAAGCATGTAGAACTCTGTGCAAAAGAAAGACTCAACTGTTCTCATAGCAACTTCAAGTTCAATTTTCTTTTCTGTGGGAACTGGTCTGTGTGAGCTCAGAGCCCTTTAGGAAATTGTGGGACATAGGTTAAAGACAGATACAGAGTGTTTTTAAAATAAAATTTTATCTCTATCTTTCCTTTTATATCATCAACATTTTTCAATGCTTTCCCCTCTTTTCCAGAGTAATCTTTTATAACAAAAAAAATTAAAAAGAAAGGAAAAATATAGTTCATGCAAACTCACCAACATATTAAAAATATCTAACATCATGTGCAATGTTCTGCACCAATAACCCTTCACCTCTGCAAAGATCCAGGTGGAGGTGCCTTCTCATGTCTCTTCTTTAGGGCCAAACGTGGTCATTATAAATTTTAATTGGTTTGTCGTATTGCTTCTATTGTTTTCCTGATTCTTTCTGCTGGTATCACTTCATTGACAAAGTTAAAATGAAGGCCTAGGAAAAAATGTAGAATGCTTCAGTTAAATTCAAATCTCTATTATTGGTCCCAATATCCTTCCTAAATTCTAGTCCTACATCATCAACTGCCTGCCTGGTATATGGCTATGTCCTTCTGGATGTCTCATTTGCACCTCAAACTCAATGTGTCCTTTTACCTTCAATCTCTTCCTTCTGAAAACTTCCCTAATTCTATTGAGGGCACTGCCACATTCCTAGTCACCAAATTCTATTTATCCTATTAATATCTAATTCCAGATATTAATTCTTTTTTAAAAATACATTTGTTTCCATACTAAACTTAACAAATAATAGATAAATTGAGCATTTCTGCATACATAGTAGAACAGAACAAGAGGATATACATGAATAAAGCTGTTGTCTTGGAATCAGGAAGGTCTGAATTTGAAAGCTGCCTCAGATACTAGCATGTGACCCTGGGAAAGTCACTTAACCTCTCTGTGCCTTTGTGAAAATAATAGTAGTAAACACGGTTGGATTAAACAATATAACATATGCAAAGTGCTTTGCAAACCTTAAAATGCTATACAAATGCTAGCTATTATACAACACTAGTTATTCTCATCTGGACTGTTATAATAACCTCCTAATTGTTCTCCATGCTTTTACCTCCTTTCTCCAATCCGTGCTCTCATATAGCTGTTAAGACAATCTTCCTAAAACACAGATCTGATTATGTTATTGTTCAGTCATTTCAACACTTTGTGACCCCATTTGGGATTTTCTTGGCAAAGATACTAGAGTGGTTTGCCATTTCCTTCTTCAACTCATTTGACAGATGATGAAACCAAGATAAACAGGCTTAAGTGACTTGCCTAGGGTCACAGTTAGTGAGTGTCTGAGGCCAGATTTGAACTCACGGAGTTGAGTCTTCCTGACTTCAGGTCCAGTGCTCCATCCACTGAGCCACCTAGCTGCCTGGCCATGTCATACTGTTGCTCAAAAGCCGTTGGCAGTGACCTTTTGCTTCAAAAATAAAATATAAATTCTTCAGCCTTAGTTTTTAAGGTCCTTCGCAAGCTGGAGCCAAACTTCCTTTCCCATGATTTATTTCACACTCTGTCCATTGGGAGGCAGTATGGAGCAGTGGACCTCAAAATATTAATCTTGGGTTCAAATCTTCCTCTCTGACACTTGCAAACTGTAAGACTTATTTTATTTTCTTCATCAGTAAAACGGGGATATTAATACTTACTTCACAGGGAGATTAGATAGATAGATAATAGAAAGAGAGATACATGTGAGATGACATATGTAAAACACTTTGCTACCTTTAAAGAGAAATAAAATCAGTTATTTTATTTATGTGCTCTATAATCCAACCAAAGTGGACATCTTAGATGCTCTTTGAACCTGATCAGCATTCTGCTTTCTGCCCCAGTACGTTAGACTGTAGCATAGTGCTATACTTGGAGTCAGGAATGTCTCTGACACTTAGTAGCTGTGTGATCCTAGACAGGTCACTTAACCTTTCTGAGTCTGTTTCCTTTTCTGAAAAATGAAGCAATTGAACTAGATGACTTCTAAGTTCCTTTCCAGCTCTAGAACTATAATGATCCTATGATTCCTCCCTATCACCTCACCCCATGTCTGGAGGGTATTCCTTCCTTACTTCTGCCTCTCAGAATCCCTATATACTTTCCTATTCTGACTTAGGTGTCACCTAGGAAACCTTCCCTCTTCCCACACAGCATGTTAGTGCTTTTTCTTTTCTCAAACTAATTTATATTTATATATTTGTGTACATGGTGTATTCTTACTTCTCCCGCCTGCATTAAATCCCTTGAACACTAAGACTCTTTTTGGAACTCCAGTGCCTAACATGGTACCTTGCATATTGTAGGCGTTTAGTATATTTATTGAATTGAAGTAAGATTGCTAGATATCAGGGATTGATTTATTGCTTTGTTGACTGTCTAGACTTAAGAAAGTGTTAATAAAGCAGATGAAACTTGAAAGTGTGTGTGCATACTTTTTTTCTTTTTTCACCAGAGAGCCTGGTTGTTAAATATTTACCAACACACTGTTGTATTGCTCTATAAACATTGCTTAAGCTCAGCAAGAGTGCAGTAGGGAATGAAGTCATCACCACACTGCAAGCTTGCTGATTGAAGGCTAATGATAATACAACAACAACAACAACAACAACAACAGGTATTTATATAGTGTGTTGAGGTTTACATAGGGCTTTACATCCATTATCTCATTTAAACCTCACAACAGTCTTGACTAGATAGGTTATCGGAAGGCAAGTTTCAATTCTGAACCAAAGCGTAATGGATCATTCTTTCCCTGTTCCACTTTCACTTCATTCTCTATAGTCAGAGCTAACATTTAAACTAAGCTTTTAAATTTTGCAAAGATAACTTCATATTTGTAATGTGCTTTTTATTTCTTGCCTTCTCAATGGATGCAGGAGGAGTAGGGGGAAGGAGAGAATTTGTATCTGAAAAAAATCAAATTAAAAATTAAGTTTACAAAGTACTTTACATAAATTTTTTTATTTTATCTTCATAGCAACCTTGTGCAGTAGGTGCTGTTATTGTCCCCACTTGACAGATGAAGAAACCTGACATTGAGAGAGGTTAAGTGATTTATCTAGAGTCATATAGTTTATAAATGTCAGGATATGAACTCAAGTCTTCCTTATTCCATGTCTAGTCCTCTGTGCACTCTGCCACTTAGCAAAATGCTATGGAAAGAAGTCTGTGAAATAGGTCAAGTTGTTCTTTGAAGTTCTCCCACCTCTATTTGCCCTCTTAAAAATCTCTCCTCTCTTCTTCACTACCTTCATCTTCTATTACCAGATGGCTTTCATTATGCTGCCTGACTGACCAGGACCCCAGCCAAACTTACCCACCTTTGTAGCTATTCATATGCTGGGCAGCTCCCTTCCTTCCCATTGACACGTATTTGTTCCCAGTCTCATTCCTTCAGGGCCTTACTCTCAGCTACGTAATCTAATAAAGATAATAAAACAATCTGGTAAAGAAAATAAATCTTAGCCCGTTAATGTGTTATCCTTTCCAGGACACATTGAATTTCCACAGGGACCTTCTAAGGTAAAATGCTTTAGCCCAAAGACATGGCTAATAATAGGAATTTCTCTCCTCATGAAAGGCCAGTAAACGAGAGTCATGGAAATAAGAGACTTTGGAGCCTCCTTCAAATTATGTCATACAGGAGGATGCTCACATGTAAACAGAGAGTAGGAGTCCTTACTTCTAGCCTTCAGTGGACAAGTTGACTGATGTCTGTGAAATGAAAGTTTCAAATCAGCTTAGGAAGATGTGAAAGCAAAAAAGGGGGAAAAAAGCATTCTGCAATAAGGGCAGGTGCCATGAATACTAATTCACTCTTTTAAAAAAAAAGCTTAGTGTTTTCTCCTGTGCCTGCACCAACAAAATCAGAACAGTTACAAAAATCCCAGTATCTTTTCTCCCTCTAAAGCAATGAGGTAAATTGGATTAATAATAAACATGATGAGCCCAGCCTGCTCACTTATTGGCTTCATTCATTGCCTTGATTACAATGCACAGCTCGGCTTCATTTTTGGGCAAAGATCACCAGCATGGAATCTTCAGCCACGTCTTACCACCACTGAGGAATTCCTCGTTAAAAACATTTATAATTTGTTCTGCAGTACAAATTCTGAACATGAATAATTTAACCCCTTCCTTTTACAACCATAAGAAAAAAAATGAAAGCCATCCTTGAACAAATCCAATCTTTTCTCAGATTCCCAATGGCTATCATTCATCTACCCTTTGTCTCCAGCAGCTCTCCAGGGACTATAGATCATGTGCAGAAATATTTAGCTTTGCTTAACTTTGCAAAACTCGTGTGGATTTAGGTAGTGCTCTATAGACTATAGTAAGGAAGGGAAATCTTTGCAGCTGAGAGATGAATTTGCCATTAAATTATAAATGGGTAGATCCCAACAGGTCTAAGAATGTTGGTCTACCTCTTAATAACTTTTTCAGAGTTATGGGGTGGGTATATGTGTGTCTGTGTGTTCAGCTATGAGTGTTTGTCATAGGATCAGAGATTTAGAACTGAAAGAGACCTCTAGTCCATCTATTCTGACACCCCCTTATTTTACATTTGAGAAAACTGAAGTTTAGAATGGTTAAGTGATGTATTCAAGGTCAATCTATGTCTGTGTCTGATCATGTGTGTGACTATTGCTAAAATAAACCACAAAGCACTTAGGCCTTGCTAATAAATATGTATGAAAAAGACAGGAATTGGAGCAAGATGGGTAGAAAACACTATCTTTTGTTCTGGCTAAATTCATTTGTAGCCAAGCCAGAGAGGATTTTAGGAACGTCCAGTAGACATGTTAAACTCAATACGTTCAAAACAGAACTCATCATCTTTCCCTCTAATCCATTCTCCTCTCCTACCTTCCCTGTTACTATAGAGGGCAATGCCATCCTCCTGGTCCTTCAGGATCACAACTTACGGCAACCTAAGAGTCGTGCTGGACTCCTCACTCTCTCATCAAAGGTATCGAAGCTGTTGCCAAGGCCTGTCAATTTCACGATTGCAACATATTGAATATTCTCCTTTTCTCCTTTGACACTGCCACCACTCTAAAGTAAGCCCTCACCACCTCATGTCTGAGTATTGAAATAGCCTGCTGTGGTGAATCTGCCTATCCCAAGTCTACCCCTCTTCCAAAACATCCTCTATTCAGCCACTAAAGTGATTTTCCTAAAGCAAGGATGTGATTCCCCCCCCCCCCGCCCTACACACACACACACACACACACACACACACACATAGAAACACTCAATAAACTCCAGTGACCTCCTGTTGCCTCCAGGAGCAAATACAAAATGCTCTGGTATTCAAAGCCCTTCATAACCTAGCCCTACCTTTCCAATCTTCTTAAATCTTATCCCTCCACCCCCCCAATTAGTTCCCTTCGATCTATGACATTGACCTCCTGGCTCTTCCATGTTCTGTGTTCCATGTTCCATGTTCCATGTTCATTTCTTGGCTCCTGGTATTCTCTCTGGCTATACCTTATGACAGAAATGTTCTTCCTCTTCCACTCTGACTACTTACCTCCTAGGCTTCCTTTAAATCTCATTTAAAATCCCATCTTTTACAGGAAGCCTTCCCCATCCACTCTTAATTCCATTGACTTACTTCTGTTAAGTTTCTTTTATTTATCTTGTATATAGCTTACTCTGTATATATTGTTTGCATGTTGATTTCCCCCTTGGATTGTAAGCTCCATGAGGTCAGGGACTGCCTTTTGCCTCTTTTTGTATCCCCAACACTTAACAGAGTGCCTAACCCGTTATTGTTGTTGTTGTTCATCTTTTGTTTTCAGAAAGGATCAATGACATCACAGAGTGATGTCTTGACTTGCTCAGCAATTGAACTTAAGTGAAAGAGTTGTGACTTTTGTGCCTGGCACATAGTGGGTGCTTAATTTATTGATTAATTGATTGATTGAACATGTTAAGATTGTGAGAGCCCTAAGTTACATAGTTATCTATAAGAGAAAGCTTTCTCTCTGGCCCAAAGAGTTTAAAAGAAAGACCTAATGTTAGCCTGGAGGCACTCTTCCTGACTTTTGTTAGCTGGATTGGTGGTTCTGACCAAAGAACTGTCAGCCCTTTCTTATAAGGGAGAATTTCTAGCCATTGTACTCTAACAGACTGAAATGACTTGACCAGCCTTGAAAGGATCATCCCAGAAGATAGTAGCAGAGACTACAAATGGCAAGACCGACATAGAGCATAGACATTGTACTTTGGAAGAAAAAGGCCCAATGAGGTGAATGCAGTGCTATGACATCATCAGAAGACATCTGTTGGGTCTCAAACTCTGGTTGTTAAGGACTAACTCACATATTTTTAATATTCCATAAGCTCTAGGTCTCCTGGCAATATCTCCAGCCTCTCACCCTGTCACACAGCACCATAACCCAAGTACTTTCTTTTCCATATAGAGATAACTGACGATAGTGACAGACAGATATAGAATTATGATGGTTCTAACTTCATTGGTCCCCAATTGGAATGCATGTCTACCTAGAGGTCCATATGGTTTCAGAGCTTGAGGCATCAATGGGGTATACCAGCCTCTGCCAGTCCAAGTATCCACTTTTTCATGCTCTCACAAATCATCTACATGTTTTCTCTTCTAGGAGTTCCCAAATTATCAATATCCATGCCAGCTTCACCCATAATCTTGGTCTCTTATTCAGCCACTTTTTCTCATACACATACTGATTCACAGTCATGCTCCTTTTGTCCTCCCATTTTGCACTCACATTTGACTTTACTCAGGTAGCTTTCCTGGCATAAATATAGAAAGGGACCAAATTTTGCACTGCTATGCCAACAAAGTAGATCATTACAGTGAACAGCAGATTCACCACAGTTGTTCAGTTGTTTCAGTCATGTCTGACTCTCTATGACCCCATTTGGGGTTTTCTGGGCAAAGATATTGGAATGGTTTGTCATCTCCTTTCCCAGCTCAATTACAATCAATACAATTACAATATATATAATATAATATGATATATTATAATATAACATAGTATCAAGATGCTGAAA
Organism: Vombatus ursinus; assembly: GCF_900497805.2. NCBI lineage: Eukaryota > Metazoa > Chordata > Mammalia > Diprotodontia > Vombatidae > Vombatus > Vombatus ursinus. The sequence goes on from NW_020954585.1 coordinate 58,553,046, forward strand.
CTCAGAATAAGCTGAGATTGGCAAGGGAAGATAAGGATAACAAAAATGAATTGTATATTTTTTGCTTGTTCATTTTTTTAGCTAGATTAGGGAAAAAAGAAGGATCAAGATGTGATAGGAATGCTGTACTGTGGAGATGAGATGATGATAATTGGCAACACAGAGAAAACAAAGCTACTTAATTTTAATTTTGTTGTTGTTTTCTCTGCCAAGAAGAATGACCTCTGGACTGGCTTTCCATCATCATCTTTTTCACTGTTGTCATAAACTAGCATTTAGATGGCACTTGAGGCTTTGTCATTTGTTGTTCAGTTGTTTCAGTCATGTCTGACTCTCTATGACCCCATTTGGGGTTTTCTGGGCAAAGATATTGGAATGGTTTGTCATCTCCTTTCCCAGCTCATTTTACAGATGAGGAAACTGAGGTAAACAGGGTTAAGTGACTTGCCCAGGTTCACACAGCTGGTAAGTGTCTGAGCCAGATTAGAATTCAGGATAAGTCTTCCTGACTCCAGGCCTGGCACTCTATCTGCTGTGCCACCCACCTGTTCCTAAGGTTTGTACAGCACTTCACATGTTAAGTCATTTCTTCCTTGCAGCAACTTTTTTGCTATTATGATCCCCATTTTACAGATAAGGAGACTGAAACTGAAAGAGGGTAAGTGATTTTTTTTCAGGGTCTTACAGCTGGTAAGTATCTGAGGCAGAATTTGAACTCAGGTCTTCCTGCCTCCAAGTTCTATATTCTTCTGTTCCACTTAACTTCCTGGGAGCTGACACTCTGCTAATGGATAGAGGAAGCATTCCCCTTCCCCCCTTCCCAACCCAGATATTGGTGCCTGGTCAAACCTCTGGATCCTATTTCAGGCTCTGTCTGATTCAGATGAATTGCATCTTACGGTACTAAAAGAACTGGCAGATGTAGTTGCTGAACCATTGTCAAGTGATCTTTGAAAGACCATGGAGACCAGAATTAATGAAACATGAAATAGAGTTTTTAAACAACCTAATCTTAAAAAAGAAATTGAATGTCTTATAGGACCTACCAAAAGGGAAAAAGAAAACCCCTGCTCCAGATGAATTTACAGGTAAATTCTACAAAACATTTAAAGAGCAAATAATATCTATGCTGTACAAATTATTCTCAAAAGTTGAGAAAGAAAACATTTTATCCAGTTTTCTTTATCAGATAAACATCATATTCCTGCCTAAACCAGGGAATAAAAAGGAGAACCATAGATCAATATCTCTAATGAATATTGATGCAAAAATTTGAAATAAAAATTCTAGCAAAAAGACTAAAGCAATATATATATTTTTAAAGATCAAGCTGAATTTATGCCAGGGATGGAAGTATGGGTCAACATCTGAAAAACAACGAATGTAATTAATCCTACTAAAAGCAAGAAAGTAGCCTAACCCAAATGATTATATCAATAAATGTTAAAACAAACAGAACCCAAACCCTACAAAGTATAGGCCAAAGACTTATAGACTATTTGGAAACCTCACACATCATAACATGAATACTTCCTTGAAAAAAGGAGTTGTAAAGCACTGGATATGGCAAACATAGAATAACATCACAAAAAGTGAAGTTGACTATATATTAATGTACAGGAAATGATTACTGATATGGGAGTAATTTCTGAACCAACTTCAGTCAGACTATCATCTTGTTTGTACCAAGGGAAAAATCAACACCAAACTACAAGATAGACAAGATGAAAAGATACGTAACACAACTATAATAGCTCCTGCCTGTCTGACCTATCCAAAAACTCTATTGATATTGAAAAACAGGAAATGGACAAAGGAAAGACATAGATACAGAAAACCTCCATTTCCTACAGAAAACTCCTTACTGAAGTTTAGCCAATGCAATGTAAATGCCACAACAATGAGGCCAGTAAAGTCTAGAAACCATCTCAGTCAGCAGCAATTGATCTTTTGCTTATGTAGAGAGAGAGTTAAGGGCAGTACTAATTTAGAATGGAAACTAATTTTAAAAATATTACAGAGTAGAATGTTAGAAAATTATGAGCAATATTGTGTCATAAAGTGGTGAAGATCATGAGGGAAAAATCAATCTTCAGAAACTTTGATTTGCATCCCAGCCAATCTAGTCTATCAGAGGTACATTTAAGGGTGAGACTAAAAGGACAAACAATAGATGAAAAATAGAACAGATTTGTTAGCATTTCTGCAAAGTATTTTCATCTTGCTGTCAGTGGAACAATCAGATTTGGAATCAATATGCTATGTGAAGAATTAAGAAGGAGAGTATGATTGGCTTACAGAAATCCAACTCTATTCTTTTTTTATTATTGTTATTTAGGTTTTAGAGGCAATGGGGATTAAGTGACTTACCCATGGTCACACAGCTAGTAAATGTCTGAGGCTAGATTTGAACTCAGGTCCTCCTGACTCCAGGGAGGGTGCTCTATTCATTGCACCAACTTTATTCTTAAACAGTAACTTAAAACACATCTGATGAAAGTAGGTATAATAGGGACTGGCTAAATGAGAGTACACCCCAGGGATGGGGAACCTGAGGCCTAAGGCCATACATGGCCCTCTAGGTCCTCAAGTGCTGCCCTTTGACTGAATCCAAACTTGGCAGAACAAATCATTTTATTAAAGTTCCCCACCCCTGGTCCACCCTGATTCTAACTACATGTGAAAAAGAGCCCAGCTTTCTACTTTAGACCGTGTGAGACTATTGATGGTCCATTTACCACAAAGCAAAGAAAGACTTTTTGAATGGCTTCTGAGATGGAATAGATCACAACGACTGTAATCTCTTCTCTTTTCTGGTAGTGACTGAAGCAAGAATTGCTGTTAAGCCTCCAGTTGGGAAGGGACATGGTAACAATGGTAGTAGTGGCATTCTGCTGCCAGCTACATGTATCCTCACCTGCACCAACACATGATCATGAACACAGAGCCCCTACTCCTTTTTCTCTTTGCATTTATTCTTTCCTGCTCTTAGAAGAATAAGTATTGAAGATGGAATAGATTTTGTGAGATCTCAAAAGGTCCAGGAACATTCAGTATTTCTAGCAGCTGAACCAGGTGGTGCACCAATGCTCCCCTGAGGAGGGCCCTGTGGGATCCGTTCAGGCAGTAAATTAGGTCCGCCAACTAAGGGATAAACTCTAGCCATCAAGTCATGTCAATAAGCATTCATTAAATGCCTACTGTGTGCCAGCCACCATGCTAAGCACTGAAGATACAAAGAAAGGCAAAAGAAAACTCCTGTGCTCAAGGAGTTCATAGCCTAATGAGGGGGACAATATGGAAACAACTTTGGATAAACAAGACATATACAGGATAAATTGGAGATGATCAACAGAGGGAAGACATTGGAATACAAGGAGATTCAGAAGCTTCTTGTAGAAGGTAGCATTTCTGCAGCAGGGAGATGGAGATGAGGAGGGAGAGAATTCCAGGCATGGTTGTCAGTCAATGAAAATGCCAGGAGTCAGCTATGCTACATTTGGAAGCGAACTTGTTGGGATAAATGCTTCATAGCAACTGCTTTACATTTCAGCCCATTGTCCCCAGAGACCAAGGTAATATAGGGGAGGGCAGGAGGTGTATTTATATTTTAGTTCTCACTATGTCTTTTCAGTAAATACCCCTTTATAAAAAGCTAGTTGATGTTCTTTGGCCAAATTATCTGTTGTTGTTCAGTCATTTCAGTCTTTGTGATCTATTTGGGGTTTTCTTGGCAAAGATACTGGAGTGGTTTAGCCACTGGAGTATCTAAATTATCCTACTACTGACTAGCAATTGATATTGGGGAGAACACAGAGAAATGAGGTCTTGAGTTGATAGCATTAGAAAGATTCCTCAACTCCTCAGGAGTACTCCTAGAACTTTCAGGGAAAGATGTAGCCTTACCTGGGACCTAACTTCCCAGTGAGAGTGGGAACTGGAATAAGGATCCCCAGAGCTTATAAGGGGAAGAGAGAGCAGTAGTATAATTGTCACAGTCTATTCAACCCTCTCATTCCTCCACTTAACCTTGCTTGTCTGTGTAGTAGCAAGAAAAGCCAATGGAAAATAAACATACACACATATTAGATTGATTGGACTGAGCTCTTCCATCAGCAGTAGCTGGTGTTCAAGTGTCACATTTGAATTTTTAGTATTTATGGGAGTTGTGTTTAAAGATCCAAAATGTAATTTGAGACCTGAAAATGCCCTCATGATAGAATCAATCATTATATGTGAAATTGCTGGGTAGGTTAATGAAGCTTGTATAATAATAATATATCCTAGCCAGTGCAGTCATCTTTTTAATATCACCATTTAAGGAACAAGTTTCAGGAGCCCAAGTCCTCTATTCTTCTTTCTTGTTTGGTCTCTACACTTGACAGAGATTCATGGGTCATCCCTTTTTACTGCATCTGAAACCTCAGTGCTCTCATAACTCCATAGTGATTCAAGAAATAAACCTGAAGGCTAATCACCCCCAAAATTGCTACCTAGGAAGATTCATTTCTCTCATTGCTTAAAACACAATTTTAAAAAATATTTTTATGTAATATTGGACCAGAATTATGTCCTTGGGTGACTTCTCACTGTCTCCATTTATCAGCAAGATCCTTTGAAGAATTCCATTTTAAAAATGTAATTGACCATGTATAAAACAAAGACAGTTAATAGTTATGTGGATTTGTGTGTGTGTGTGTATGTGTGTGTGTATACAGTGTTTAATGGGCTAATTTTACCACATTTTAATTACAACAGTGGATTGCATTATAACTTTGTGTTCAATTAGACTCAAGCCATCAACTTTTGAATAAATTATAAATTTTGTTAAATCAGCCTAGCTGATGTTATAAACTGCACCATAACATCAAGCAAAGATACCATTGTCAAATTAAATTGACTCTTACCTTCCAAAGAGACACATGTAGCTGTGGAGATGGTTAAGTGAATAACTCATCCTACAATAATAATAAATAATGATAACTAACATTTAGGAACCACTTACTATGTGCCAGGCACTGTGCTAAATGCCTAACAGATATTCTCATTTGATCCTGACAACAACACTGGGAGGTAGGTGTTTATTAACATTATCCCCATTTTATAGTTTCAGAAATTGAGGCAGGCAGAGGTTAAGTGACTTGTCCAGGCTCACACAGCTAGGAACTCTCTGAGGTCGAATTTGAACTCAGATCTTCTTATTCAGGGATTAGCGCTCCATCCATTGTACCACATCCATTGCCTGTACACAAAGACTAAGAATACCAGGCCTGCCAAGGCAGCTGATATACTTTTACTTAGAGTTTACAGGAGCAATGATGTTTAAACCTAGCATTAGAAAAAGATGCTGGGAAAGAAGTGGAGAGAATTCATCTTGTCAGATCTTGGGGGAGGAGCAGGGGTAGGTTGAAAGTGATTTTATGTGCCTGGCTCTTGATATTTTCCCCTGAGCTGGGAGTCTTGCAAGTTGCCATTGCAGGATGCTTATGATCAAAGATTCAGGGTGAGTCAGAGAGACTGGCAAGAGTTGAGAGTGTGGACTGTTGAGACAAACCCACACACTCTCTTCCTGACAGTTTCATTTCCCGTTCTTCTTATCATCTGCATTTCAAATGAAAGAGCAGCCCCTCATCAACTGTTTAACACATTGGATTTCTTTCACGCCCCTCTTCTGGAGAAGGGGAAAAAGTTAAAGGAAGAAGGGTATTCTGCCTCTCTAACCAGCAGTGCAAACAGCTGGCTTATTCAAATGAACTACTCTCCTCAATCCAAAGCTCACTGTCCTTTCAACAGTATCACTTCATTCCCTTTGAGATAAATGAAAATTTTGTAAGTGCTAATTGTGTGTGACAATGACTGAGGATAAATTTGGGGAGATGTTTTGCCCCTTTAAAGAGATGGTAGATGCTTTTTAAGCAAAAGATGATTCAGGACAAAAATGAAATACTTTTAGGTCTTTCAACAGTTACCCAAAGGAGATTTATTTAACCATAGGAGAATATTCAACAAGGATGGGCATTGAAGACATCTTGATATGAATCAGCTGAGGGAGGCTCCCATTGCGCTCAATCCACCAGCTGAGCATCTGAAATCCCCCTTTCCTATTTCCAAATTGTTGCAGCTGCTTTTGTAGTCAGGCAAAGAGGAAATGAAGTCAATCACAGTTTGAGCCCTTTGTCCCCTGGGCCAACCAAATCTTGAGGAATGTCTCAATACCTTTTGAAGAAAAACTTGTCCAACTTGTCAGGAAGTAGGGATTAAGATACTGTTCGTTCCATAGGAAGGGTAGGGATGCCCCAAAGTTCCTATAAAAAAGATAATGTTCAAACCACAATCATCCCCTGGACTTAGAAGAGAAACCATATACCATTAGAAAATTTTGATTTCTTTTATTAATCTTTATTATTTGGGGTTCTGGGCCATTTCTTCTGGTTAGGAGGTTATTTAGCTGGCTAAAGCTGGGGGTGGAATATCAATTGGGGAACGGTTTAACAATGGAATACTATTGTGCTATCAGAAGTGAAAGATCTGGGAAGACTTATATGAATAATATGAGCAAAGTGAAGTGAGCAGAACCAGGAGAACAATGTATACAGTAACAGGAATGTTGTATGATGACCAACTAAATGACTTAACTATTCTCATCAATACAATGATCCAAAACAATTCTGAAAGACTTATGATAAAAAATCCTATTTACCTCCAGAGAAAGAACTGATGAAGTCTGAATGCAGACCAAAACATACTTTAAAAAAAACTTTCATTTTTTTTCTCTCTTTTGTTTTGTTTTGATCTGTGTTTTCTTTCACAACATGAGTAATATAGAAATATGTTTTGCCTGGCTGCACAGGTATAATCTATATCAAATTGCTTGTCTTCTCAATGAGGTGGGAGGTAAGGGAGAGAATTCAGAACTCAACATTTCTGAATAATATTTTCTTTTCCCCAATTACATGTAAAAACAATCTTTTACACTTATTTTTAAAAACTTTGAATTCCAAATTCTCATCTTCCCCTCCTTCCTGAGATGGTAAGCAAGTTGATAAAGGTTATACATGTGCAATCATACAAAACATATTTCCATATAAATTGTGTGGTGAAAAAAGACATGTCAAAAAAACCCACAAAAAATAAAGAAAGTGAAAAATAGTATCTTTCGATCTGCATTCAGACACCATTGGTTCTTTCTCTGGAGACAGATAGCTTTTTTCATCATAAGTCTTTTGGAAGTGTCTTGGATCATTGTATTGTTGAAAATAGCTAAGTCATTCACAGTTGATCATCGCACAATATTTCTGTTACTGTGTACAACAGAACTCAACATTTAAAAAAAATGAATGTTAAAAAAACTTTACATGCAATTGGAAATTTTTTTTTTTAAAAAGAAACTATGTAAGCTTTGTTAAAACCCTAATCTGGCTCCAGAGTTATTTTTCTGAGCTCTGAACCTATGCTTGAGCACTATAAAGATCTAGGTCTTAACTTCCAGAACTTTTACACTGTGATAGATATCCAGCAGCAGTTACCTGTTACATGAACTCAGTGGTAATGTTTTTCCCATAACACATTGGAGCCATATATTATTACTCTAGTACTCAGGACCAACACCATTACATATGAGAACTCTTCTCTCTACATATGAAGGTTCATGTTATAATATAGTTACATGTGGGATTTTGTGTCATTTCTGGACAAGCATCAGCTAAGCACTGCACACCCTACCCTCACACTATGCATTGTTCCATATCTTCATTAGAGACAAACTCCCAGGCTATATGAGACAAAGGATACAGTGAGAACATCTTGTCCTACCTCCCCATTTTGAAGAGAAAGAAAGTGAGGCCCAGGGAAAATAACTGTTTTGTACAAAGTTATGTAGTAAATGAGTTGTAGATTACAACTCAGGTCTCAACTCCAAGATGAGTGCTTATTCTAGTACTCATCAGGATTCTCTCTTTCTCTCTTAAAAGAAAAAAGTGGGGGCAGTGTCTACACTCACCAAGGGAGGAAGAAAATTAAGAACATAATCTCAAAGATCCAAATTTTAAGAAAAATGTGCACATGGGAAGGAGCAGGGAGTGAATTATCCAGATTATCAGTTTACATTGGTCAAATACTCCTGATAATTGCTCCTCACTTTGTCAGTATAGTCATTGTCTTAGTGTTTGCAAAGTGTTTTATCTTCAATGAATGAAATATGATGTAGTGGAAGGAGTACTAGGCCTAGCATTTAAATGCCAACCCTGCCAACTTAACTAGCTCTGTGACTTTGAGTAAGTTACCTCATCTCTCTGGGCCTCAGTTCCTTTATTTGTAAAAGACAAGGTTGTATCAGTTGATTTTTGATGTTCTTTTCATTTCCTACATTCTGTGAGTGAATGATAATAATTTCATTCAATTCAATAAGCATTTTTAAACCTCCACTGTGTGCAAATCACCATGCTAAGAATAGGAATGATACAAAGTTTAGCCATACTGTAGGGCAGTTGATAGAAGAATTCCCTAACCAACTTGGTGAGGTTACAGGAAGATTGTGGACATAATCCAAGATGTGTGTGAACATGCCCATTCATACCTCATTGAGGATTAGTGATTACAATTATCCTTTCCACATAGCAGGGGTCAGAGTCAGGGTCAAGGATGCCGCAACTCTTCCCCCCTCCTTCTCAAAATTTTTTTCTCCATTTGTAGCATTTTTGAGTGTCTAAACTTTTTCTGTATTATCTGTTGGCTTTCACATGTCATCTGCAGCTTCCACAAAACTCCTAAAAAATTCCCATTTAATTTCTTATGCCAACTCACAGTATATCTAATATAAGTTGTGATATGAAAAGGATAACTGTACTTATAGGAATTTGGGAATCATTTGTTTAGCTAGGGCTGTTGTGGATATGCACTTTGTTTTGGGTCTAAAAAGGGAAGTCTTAATTGAAGAGTTGTTTTTTTCCCCAAAGAGATATGGAATTATTGAGAAAAGAGACATAAAAGATTTTGTCCTCTACCCCCACCCCCAGAGAGGATAATGCCTATGCATTGACACACCTCCCCTTCCCCCCAGGAACTGATTACAACTAACCCCCAAGGTCAAAATGGCATCTGTGGTGAAGCAATGGCAGAACATTTAGATCTCAAGAAATAGCAGGGACAGTTCGTGCATCCTGAATTCCTGAATCCATCCATAGAGAGCCAGTGACAAAGGCAAATTCCAGTTTCATGTGCTTTCAACCATGGGGACTCAGAAAAAGGAAACCATATGGCCAGATGGTAGAAATTCCTGAAACTCAGGAGAGTTTCTTCTGGAGGAGGGTCAAGAGGCTGAGCCAAGATAGAATGGAACAAAAACCTGGATTTTGCCCTTTGTTGTCATCATGAATTATTCATAAATTGCAAATGTAATGCTTTGTGAATGAGGCTTGCCTTTATTTAGTAACCCCAAGTTGGTTGCTTTTCTAGAAGAGTTCAAACCCCCTAATTGAATATTACAAAGCTGCCAGGATGCCTAAATGGGTCCTCATGGAAAAGAAAGAGCTCAATGAAGTATCTAGAGATCACCTCTTTGGCAAGGGACTGTAAGCCAGACAGTGATGCTTGGAGTCCTTAGGACAAGTGGATGTAACTTAAAATTCAGGAAGAATTGCAGTGATTATTAAAGGTTACTGTGAATTTTTGGTTTTATGTGGTCAGTCTGCAGGGTGAAATACTGACCTGTACTAAGTATATATTGTTACCTTGAGTGCTTCCACAGGAAGTAGGGATCCTTTTACTCTTATGAGCAGTGACATAGATGTGAGATTCCCAAAAGATATTATAGATGGGGGCAAAATAGGTCTAAAAGACATGATTTCAGGGGCTTTCCCCAAGAGTGAAACCAGTATACATAAGTCAGAGTGCTGGAGCCAGCTCTAACTGGGCTCTTGAGAGCCAATTGTTAAATTTTCAGAGTGAGCATTTAAATCTAGGAAATCAGCAAATGCTACAAATTAGAACTTGATTTATTGTTTTGTTGATTGTCTACTCTAGACATAAGAAAGTGATGAAGAAAATGTTAATAATGCAAATTAAAATTAAAAGTGGATAAATCATTCCACCCCCTCCCCCAGCTAGACATTTACCAGGATATCCTTGTTGTAAGCCTAGACTTAGGGGCACTAAGTCATAGGCTACATACATAAAACAAGTGCCTGCCTTCAGGGAGTGAATTTGATCTTGCTATTTTGCTTTTCAGATTGAAGACAAGTTCTAAAAATGAAACAAGCTTAAATCTTATTATGATTCCTACTTATTCATTCCTACAGACACGTTTTATCCTAACTCTGATATTGAAAATATATAATCAGAGTAACTGTTGCTTAGGAAATTAAATGGGCAGAACTTGATCAAATGAACACAGATCTGTTTTGCAAGGAAAACAGCCTCTACTCAATAAGAAAATGAATGGAACTAACAGTTCCCACTAATACCTTTTTCTTATTATCTAAATAAAAATGCTCCAATATCAAGTAGTTCTTGTACTGTTTTCCAAAGAATGCCTAACAGAGCGTTGGAAGTCAAACTCTTGCATGTTTGTAGAACCAGGGTTGGAAAGGACTTCAGAGATCATCTCCTATGGCCAATAGGTACTGATCAAGAATCCATTTCACAACATTGTTATCAAGTTCTTGCCTAACCTTTGCTTAAAGATCTTTAGTAAAGGAAACTTACTATTTTCTGAAGCAAATCAAACTGCCAAAAGACCTCTGTAACAATAAAAATGATAAATTCCTATTTACAGTTCTCTCTGGTTATAGCATAACATATATCTGGAAATTATTAAGAAATGAAGCCCTACTTCTCAGAGAAAAATTAGCTAGCAGAGATATTTGTGCCATAAAGTATGTGAATACCTCAATATTATTATATGTGACCCAATAACTTAACATCATGCCTGTTCATTAACTGGATTATTTAAAATAAATACTGCTGCATTTAAAGTGATCAAGAAGGTCAAGAATAGAGTGGACTGCTAGAGGAGGCAGGCCTGAGTAGGTCTCTAGGCAGCCAAGGAATTCTACAAGGAGGCAGCATGAAGCTGAACATTCTGGGTGGGAGACAAAAGTCATATGACAGGAAGGTAGCTCACAAAAATGTAAAGTAATTGACGCCCACTCTAAAGGCCTTGCAAACTATCAATGATGATATAAAAATGTTCCAAATCCTTTAGAATAAGAAAAATATAAATTAGAACTCTGAAGTTTCACCTCATACTCATCCAATTGGGAAAGATGATAAAAAATGGAAATAGACAAAGCCCCAACCAGTGTGCTTTCCCCCAAGATAATCAATTGAGAATCAACTAGCCACAAATAACTTTTTAAATGGGGGTATTTATTAAAGTGGCATGGTAAAAACAGTTGATTTAAAAATGCCCCTTCCCTCTACTACCACCACCCTTAAAGTCTGACACATATATTCTCTCACAAGTACATATAGAATCCAAGGGAAGTGGGATCAAGCTTACAAAGCTTGATGACTCATAATTCACAGTTGCAGGAAGCCTTTTCTTCCCTTTGTGGATTGCTCAGTAACTTCTCCTTAGATACGGTATGCCTTCCTTATTGAGCAATTTGTAGAGTTGTGAATTTGTATCCAACCTGTCACTGACTTCTAATGCAGACATTGAAACAACCTGCTGCTGTCCTTTGGGGACAATGCTACAACTGTAATAGAATGTGAGAAATCCCAAATCCTCTGGACCCTTTGAAGCTCACCAGATAGGTCCTGCTCTGGCAAAAGATGGAGGAGAGGGGGGAGGAAAAGGAGGAAGGATAGCAGAGATGCAGCTGAAGTGATCTACCCAACCCTACCCCTGGCCCAAGCAACTCTTTCTGGAGAGACTTAGCTGTAATGCTGTCTCCTTGTTTCCTCCTGGAATCAAAATGCTTGAAAAATGTGCATTGTAAGCTAGTCTTCTATTTTGGAGATGACCCGTAAGGCATGACAAAGTTTCCTCAACCAATTCTAACATTCTTCCCATCAACTTCACTCTAGTTCATCCAAAGACATTTCCAAGCTTAATTTAAAGTATTTGTTTAATTGGTTGAGACTTACTATCACCTCATTAAGGTGTCAGGTCATCTTATCACTTACTTTAAGTGATGTGAAATGAATGATTTATTTAATCAATAGCCCACACTTACACAATAGGGGAAGAAGAAACATATAGGGGAATGGTGTGGTGGGGAAGTTTTTGTTGGGTAAGTCATAGGGATGGTGAGTAAAGCCATAGAGCAGCAGATTGACGTACTCCTTCTAGTCCAAATGGCAGTATTGATTTGATTGTGGTTTCAAAGTCAGAAATGTGAGTGGGGGCGAGGAGGGAATTCACATGTACATGATAGCAGACAAGATAGCCAGGTAGAAAATGATGTCTGGCTGGGGCCAACTAATAGTGGGGCTATATGAAATCCTCATCAAGTTGATCAGGAAAGGCTCCAGTGTGAGAATTCCAGAATTGAAAGGGTTAAATCCTCTAGGACAGGGTTCAGAGAATTTTGTGGGAGAGTGGTAGACAAGAAAATAGCTGATGTGTGCATGTGTGTGGGGGGTGGGGAGGAAGGGAAGGAAGGTGGAGGGAGAGAGAGAAGTAATCAGACTTGGGAAAATAAAGCAAAATGGAAATATTATTTGTAAAGTACCTTCTTTTTCTTCCCTCCTAGAAACTTTAACTGTCACGTTATATGCATATATATAGTAGCAGTTTATATAGTCCCTCTCACAAAGGCTATAGATACTATTACTCTTTATAGGTAATAGAATGTCAGAGAAAGACAGTTTAATTGTCATTCTGGAGAGAGTTAACGGTAATATTGAGAAAGACTTCAAGAGGCACACAGAGAAAAGATGAATAGAGCCTCTTTCTTGAGAGAATGAAAGAGTTAACTGCCATGTTTAAGAAACATTGAAGAGGCATTTGGAAAGAACTGAGTTAAACTCATACACTGTGGATAAGATATCCTAAAGAGACTTCTTAAGATAGTTGAATGACCGTTCTGAGAGAATTGTACTAGAGGTATGAAGTCAGTAGTTGCAATTGATGCTTAGAGGTGATTCTGGCTATAATCCTTCTCATAGCTGCTACATTGTTGAAATATTTAAATATGTCATTTTATTTCTTGTTATACTATTAATAAATTATATAACCAATAACATTGATGTTGTTCAAGTCTATGAGATTGGGGCAACGAGGTGGCACAGTGGATAGAGCAGCAGTTCTGGAGTCAAAAGGACCTGAATTCAAATCCAGCCTCAGACACTTGATATTTATTAGCTGTGTGACCCTAGGCAAGTCACTTAACCCCAATTGCCTCACCAAAAAAAAAAAATTGAGTCCATGAGTCCAAGGGTTTGAATGAATGAATGAAGCATTTATAAGCGTGTCAGGGATACAAATAGAAAATTAAGACAGTTCTTAACTCTAGGAGAGCATTCTGATAGAGGAGACAATACATATGGAAGATTTCATCTGTAGGTTAGATGGAAAGGTCCCATGGTCTTTAGGGTATATCAATAAAGTAGATTGTAATGCTTCTTCTTTATAATGTCATTTCCACAGATCATATTAGTTTCTGTTGTTGAATTATTTGCCAGTGCCATGATTTTTGATGATAAGAACTTTCTTCTTTGAGTCTTCGGTAGCTGTGGCTATAGAACCTGGAGAAGCAGTTACCAGGATGCATATCCACAGGGGTTGCTTCCTAGGATGATAACTTCAGGGCTGGGCTGGAAGCTTTGCTATTCCAAAGGTTCTTGGGTTTAGAGTCCTAGCCTGTCTCCATCAGGATCTGAGGGGAGATGATGGTCAAAGTGGAGGTGATGGCTTGACTTACCTGGCACATGCTGCTTCCTGTCTCTCCCTCAGGGTGACTTGCTGTTTCAGTTTTGGTGGATTGCCTGCCCTGTGAGTGGAAATTGTTTGGCAGTTGGTGGGGATGATTGGTTTCTTCTCCAGGAATTGTTTTCCTGGATGATGGCCCTGAAATCTGAGCTGGAAGCAGGACCAATGGTTTGGGGTATGCTGCCATTCCCCAGTCAAAAGATCAGGGATCTTGTGTTTATCTTCCTGTTGGTGACAGCTGGTCAGCAGTTGTTGCTGGTGGTGACAAGTAAAGTAAGCCCCTTCTCCACAACAATTTCCCCCCTCAATGATGACTGTTGGGTTGAACCAGAAGGAGTTTTAGTGGTTTGGGTATATTGTCATTCTCAAAGCTCTTGGGCCCTGGGTCCTAAGCTATTCCCATCAGTGTCTAAGGGTAGATGGTGATCAAAGCAGTGGTGGTGGTTTGACCAGCCTCGTATGTGCCTCAGGATGCCTTGCTGAGAGAGAGAGAGAGAGAGACAGAGCGACAGACAGACAGACAGACAGACAGACAGAGAGACAAAGACAGAGAGGCAGGGACAGAAAGACAAAGAGAGACAGAGAGACAGAGAGAGGGGGATGAAAGGTCCTGATTTCTCTGATTTATTTATAAACTGGGGTAAGAGTTCAGAGCTAATTGATTAATTAGTGAGATATTGTTCATTTCAATTTGGAGTCAAATTGAAACTATGTGCTTTAATTGCCTTAGGTCCTGGGTAGAGAATTAGTAAGGAAATGTGACAGTTTCAGGCACAGCAAAGTCATATCCAAATTCTACCCACATAATAGGTTACATGTGGGATGGTACCCCTAAACTTTATTCCATATAAGAATAAGGATACTAAGACAATAAGAATAATGACCTCTTTCCCATAACACCATCAAGAGCAGTAAATGTGAAAGACTGTTTGAAAAATACTGTGAGCTCCTCAGAAGAAACCTGCTGCTTCTCCACTAGCAGTTATCTCCTTTAATAGATTTCCTAAGAGGTCTTGGGTAAACACAAATGAGGTCTGAGCTAAACATCCTGGATTCTTTGAATCCTCTAAGCTAAGTAAAATTTTCTTCACTAGGATTTTAAAATTAAAATTTAGCAAATATCATCTAATAGCATTTTGCCATCTCTCACCCCTCCCTTTCTAATTTCAGCTTCTTTGGAAAGTTATATTTGTTTTTTAAGTGAAGAGAGGACTTCACTCTTATCAGCATCATTTCTAATTCACTATTTTCTTTCAACAATAAAAAAACCTCAGTGGCAGCTCCATTTATGAGAGTATCTAGAGGCATTTGCATTCTGACAGCCTAAATCAAATATTTTAAGACTGGTCGTGGAGAAAGCAGTAAATCCACAGCTGGGCTGCCATCCAAATAAATAATAAAAAAGATTTTACATCAAAGTAATAAACAATACTAACACTGGTAACACATTAGAATTCAAGGTCTGCAAACATGACTGACAAATATTTTAATAAAAAGGGAAAAGAGCTTCAAGAAATCAAAATGTTGGTTTTTCTCCACTACTATTCAGCCTTTTCTGTGTATTTAGATTTCATCATTACAACTTTACCTGATTAGTTCCTGGGATGAGAAAGTACCAATATTGCTTCAGTTTTGATAAATACTGCCAGGAACAGAAATGGGTGGGGGAAAGGTATAAAAGAGAAAGAAATAAGGGCTGTGGTGAGCAATCTTTCTAGGTGAATTTCACAGTAGTCAAGCAATCAGAACAATTCAAATTTTTAAAAAATCCTGTTTCACTCTCATAATGTTTTGGTTTTTGACCCATATTACTCATCATCTGAAGGGTATATTGATTTAAAGGGGAGCATTTTGTATGACTATGATTACTTATGTGTGGGTATGGATAAAAGGATGGAGGTTGTAATTGTCAACTAGAGCTCAGTTCCTCAGGGTACAGTGAAAAGGGTATTGGATTTGGAATCAGAAGACCTGGGTTAAAATCCTAGCTGTACCACTTACTACTTGTGTTACCTTGTACAATTCACTTATTGTCTCTGGGCCTCAGTTTCCTCATAGATAAAATGAAGGCATTGGGCTAGATCCTTAAAATCTGTAAGGTTTCCCCACCCCAACCCCAATCAATGGCAGCTAGGTCACACACACACACACACAAACACAAATACAGATACAGATAGTATGCTGGGCAGGGAGTTGGGAATTCAGATATGGCCTCTGACACAAACTGTGTGACCCTAGACAAGTCACTTAACCTCCGTCTGCCTCAGTTCCCTCCTCTGTAAAATGGGGATAATAATGGCACCTACCTTCCTGTGTTGTCATGAGGATCAAATGAGATAATCTTTGCAAAGTACTTTGAAAACCTTAAAGTTCTAGTTACTACTACTACTGCTACTGCTACTGCAGCTATTGCTACTATTACTTCTATTACTACTACTACTTCTACTGCTACTACAATTACTACTACTACTACTACTATAGTTACTTCTACTACTTTACTACTACTATTACAAATACTACTACTACTACTTCTACTACTACTACTACCACTGCAGTTACTTCTACTACTTTACTACTACTACTACTACTACTACAATTGCTACTACTACTACTACTACTACTTCTACTACTGCTACTGCTGCTATTACTACTATTACTTCTACTACTACTACTACTACTACTACTTCTATTGCTACTACTGTTACTACTATTACTACAATTACTACTACTACTACAACTGCTACTGCTGCTGTTGCTGCTGCTACAACAGTTATCCTATGACCAAATGAAAAGATCTGAAGATCTTCTAAATAGTATTACCCAGCTATCAAGTCCTTCTGAGAAGGACAAACCTATAGGCAGGGGAAAATACAAAGCTAGATATCATAGGGGATAAGAAGAGAGACAAAAAGGAAGATGAGAGGATCCCATGGGACTTAACACTGGAAAGGACCTTAGTGATGAGCTAGTCTAACACTCTCATTTTGCAGATGAGGAAAATGAGGCTCAGTAGGAGAGACAGAATTAGAACCTAGGACCCCTGATATTTTTTCCCTAGGGATTTTGTGTTTGTTATTGTTGTTGCTGTTGATGGTGCTTAGGAATAAGCTTACTTTAACTGCTTAGAAGTAGCTATGTGGTATAATGGCTAGAGTGCTAGGCTTAGAGTCAGGAAGACCTGAGTTCAAATTCTGTCTCAAACACTAGCTGTGTGACCCTAGGCAAGTCACTTAATCTCTCTCTTAGCCTCAGTTTCCTTATTTGTGTGTAGCTGGACTTGCTTTGGGAGAGTGAGGGTAGAGTTTTTCTACATGTAGGGCCTCACTTGGGATAAAATTGGGGGTTTTGGATTTTCAGGACCAAAGGAGAGATTCTCTATCCAGGACCTTTCATTATTAGATACCTTAGTTTGGATATTCCATTAGAGAAAAAAAATTCTTTCTTTGTTTAGGCTGTAATTGTCTAGTTCTCCCCTCTTCTCACTCCCATGTGTTTTTCCTTACAAGTTAGTTCCTTTGGAGATGAATTTTGCAGAATGTTTTAAGTACTGACCCTTACTGAATCCTGTGTAAGTATTGATATTGAGGCTAATATGAGAAGCACGGATTTTGCACCATTAAAATTCTGGTACCTACCTGATAAATGCTCAAATTTTTCTTCTTGGATTTAAACAGACCTAGACTACTAGCTTTATTGCAAAATTCTTGTGCACTGCAAACCCATGGATTGATGCTTAGCTGTTGACCTAGGAATTCAAGGTAATCAACCCTAAATGCTTAATCTCTTTTTTTTGGGGGGGGGAGAAGAGAGAGATCCTTACCCTGGTTTATGAATTATTTGATCTTATTTTCTATTGTTATTACCTGAGCTTTTTTGTCCTGGTATTGGGTGAGTTTAGAATTCCAATAGCAGTGTTCTAGCAGTTGTAGATATTCATTGGGAGAAATTTCAGGTTCTTTTTGGTGTTGGGACCCAGAATACCTGGACCTCCAAAGGAATAACCTACAGGCATCCCTGGAAAAATTTTGGTATGCCCCCTTAGAAAATTTTGTCTAGATCTTAGTTGGATGGGAAGGTCTTAGGTGCTAAGGAAATAATGGAAGGAAGAGTTTTCATCTAGGATAGTTTGGTTTCTCACCTAGAGGGTGTCAGAAGGCTCCAGGTGCTAAATGAGGAACTGTCTCACAAAGTTGAGAGCTTATCTGGGAGACTCTATAGGGATGTGTGTGTGTGTGTGTGTGTGTGTGTGTGTGTGTGTGTGTGTGTGTGTTCCTTCTAAGATAGGAAGCTGATTTTCTTGGCCTTTTTCTTTTCTTTACTGTCTTTAGGTCAGAGAAGATTATTTGGAGAACCAAAAGAGACCTTTATGGAGCACTAAGTAAGCTGTAGTCTTTGGTAGACTTTGTAAAATGTTACTTGCCTATTCAATCTTCATAACTTTGTATATGGAGACAAGTGCTGTTTTTTGCTGGTACATATTATATCATGCTACATTGACTGTTTCAAGATTCTTTCCTATATGACACTAGAAAAACAAATGAAAAGGCAATGCTCCCTGAGACCTCAAAGAGGACTGTTTCCATTGTTGCCACCCAATTCTCACCTGTGGCTCCAAGAAGCTGTAGCATGCACAGCAGCCATACCCTGGTAAAAACCATCTGGGCAGATGGGCTAAACCAAGTTGAAGGTAACCGACAGGCCTCAAACACATTGGTGAATTAGGGAGATGTCTACCCCAAGCACATGAAGACTTTTTTTCAGAGGAATGAGTGGATGGGTACAATTTGTTCCAATGGTCATGAAAGTGGCTGAAGCAGATGCTGTAGAGCTTGGTCAGACGTCGAAGACACCAAGGACATCTACTGCATCCTGGGCCATCAACAGCTGTCCTGCCTTTTGTCCTGCCACTGGATTTCGTGCAACTCTGCCTCACTTGAATCCAATTCACACACAGGTCAAGACATCATCCCATGTTGTCATTGGTCTTCTTTGAAAATGAAGGACAAACAGCAAATGTTTTAAACATGAAAGAAAGTGCAACAGGGGGTGATTCCCACGTGAAAGAGAATGGGAAGTCTGCTTCCAGGAAGGCATGATGATATGGAGATGACTTGCTCCAACATTTGGCACACCCACAGACTTTTGGTAACTGCCTCCAGGCTGCTGAGCACATGGTGAAGAGGTAGACAGCTGATTGGTTGTATAGATATTGTTGGACTGTATTTAAAGGGAAATGACCAACAAAAACAAGGTCTTTGCTTTGTTCTAGCTCCTTCTTGCCTAATTGTTATTCAAGTGAAAGAAATAATGATGTAAGAGGAGAGTTCTCAGGCCCTCTGCATCAGAAGCTGAATATGGGCCTCTTTTCCTTGCCTTTTTGTGCTTTTCTTTATTATTTTAGGTGTAATATAGGCAGCAGTATGCTGGAGTCTTCTCTACCTGGTTCTTGAGAGCCAATTGTTAAATTACCAATGTGAGTACTTGCACCTCAGAAATATCAGGACTTGATTTATTGTTTTATTGATTGTCTAGACTGAAAAAAGTGATGAAGAAAATGTTAATAACACAGATTAAACTTAAAAGTGTGTCATGAATATATTCCCCCTTCCTCCCCCACACCCACCTCCTGAGGGAGGGCTAGCTATTAAACATTTGCCAGCACATCCTTGAGTATGGGAGCCATCTACAACCTTTTAAACTTTGAAAGGTGAGGATGGTAAACTTCCAGAAGTCCAGGAGTTGGAATCCATGCTAGGATTTGCTGGAAGTCAGATAGTAAGGAGCAAAGTTCTAAGTGACTTGCCCAGTTCAGTCTAGCAGTAGTAGTCAATTCAGGATTATCCACCTATCAGTCATGTTGCATCCAGAAGTGAACTTGGTGGGATAAATGCTATTTAGAAATTGTTTTAAGTCTGAGCCCATTCTACCCAGGGGCCAAGGTAGTACAAGGGAGAGTATTCCCTCAGGTATTGGAAATAAATATTTGTTTCTTCTGTTCTTTCTAAATCTTCAAAGTAAATATCTCCTTGTACAAAATACTTGTTGCTAATTGGTTAAATAATAGCAAGGAGTAAAACATTGGAATTGAGGCTCAAGATGAGAACATTAACAGAAATGGATGTTGTATTTTTTCAAAAGTCTTTTTATATGCATCAATTGATACAATCATAATATCTATTAGCATTAGAAAAAGATTTCTCCAATCCTGTAGGGGTACTGCTAGAACTCTGAGGAGAAGATATCACCAGTCTCACTCTTGAAAAGTGAATTCAGGGACTCACTACATATAAAATGAGGGGATGAGACTCAGTCGTCTCTAAAATCCATTCTAGTTCTTTGATCTCTCTCCCTACCTCACACCCCCAGTTAGACCTATAGAGGCAGCTTTGGAATAGTGGCTAGAGCTTTGAGTTCAGATCTTGCCTCTAACACTTACTTTGGACAAGTCACTTAACCTATCTGAGGCTCACTTTCTTCATTTGTAAAATGCAGATGACAGTACATAATATCCAGAATCATTGAGAGGCTTTCATGAGATAAATGTAAAGTGATCTCTAAATTTTAGGGTACTATCTAAATGTCAATTATTACTATAATAAATAAGTTAAATA
This sequence comes from Vombatus ursinus, assembly GCF_900497805.2. Lineage (NCBI taxonomy): Eukaryota > Metazoa > Chordata > Mammalia > Diprotodontia > Vombatidae > Vombatus > Vombatus ursinus. The sequence goes on from NW_020954585.1 coordinate 58,573,530, forward strand.
AATTTATAGGAAATGGTTACATCAGTATTAAAAAAACTATCCTGGTAAAAAAGTATTTAAAATATAGCTAAAATAACTTGCTTTTCTCCTTTTCTTCTTCCTAAGATTAAAGTAAAAGTCATACCACACAGGACTTCATTGAACCTGGGCTCAATAGGGTTTTCACTACTGGGCTAATTTAGCTGTGATTTGTTGGAAACATTTATGGTTTAATAAAATGACTATTCAGTATGGTGCATTTATCACAACCCAAGACAAGGAGTCTCACTGGGAGAGCATCTGGTGCAGGTTATTATTAAAATAAAAAATACTTTTGCGAGCCATTTTGTCAGGCTCATTAAAAATCTGACTCAACTTACCCAAGGCTAAATACTATTTTTTAAAAAGATGAGAAAGCTTAAGAGAATGGGGAAATGGTGTAGAAATTCTAACATCCTATTGTAATATCTTCTGATAAAAACAGGTGAGAGGGAAATTAAGTAAGCCTAAAAATTCCCTTTTGACTATGGAACAAGTCATTTCGTCGATCAACAGACATTTATTAAGTGCCTACTATGTGCCAGGTGCTATGCTAAGTACTGGGGATAAAAATAACAAAAAGATACTCCCTGCCCTCAAAGAGTTTACAAGCTAAGAGGGGGAAATAACACAAAAAAGAAAGGAATAAGAAGTGAGGTTGGGGAGAAGGTACCATCCACAGGACATAGTGGAGTCCAGTTCAAGGAGTACGGCTGGTGGCAAATGAAGAATTGCCTGGTCTGTGAGGCCTTTTCAAATGGATGCTTTGGAAAGAGTTCTTTATTCTGCTCTCCAGCTCTCCAATCAAAGGGGCAGGGCCAAAAGAGAAACCTGAGTATCATTCCAGATGCCTAGTCATTGTGTGACCTGACACTTGGAAAGAAACATCCTTCTACATTCCCAACTCTAAGGAAGTATGTTCCAGCTAATTATGAGCATAAAGTACTTTGAGTCCTTAAGGATGCAAGTTCCAAATGCCACATGAGGAACAAGAAAAGTTCAGTAATTCAGATCAATTTGGAGTGGGTGAGTGGTAAAAGTCAGTATAGTTAGTGAAAGTTATGAATTGCAGACTTAGTTTTTTTTTGATACTTTATTTTTTTATTTTTTTATTAATTTATTTTGATTTATCAATAATCACTTCCATATTCTTTTGAGTTTAAAATTTTTCTCCCCCTTGCTCCCCACCACCCTCCCCAAGATGGTGCACAATCTGATATAGGCTATACATTTACATTCATATTAAACATATTTTCACATTAGTGATGTTGTAAGTAGAAATTAAAAGCAATAGGAGGAACCATTAGAAAGAGGAAACAAAACTCAACAGAAGAGAAAAAAAATAACAATTTGGCTTCCATAGTTCTTTCTTTGGGTGTGGATAGCATTTTCCATCACAAAGCCTCTGGAAATGTCTTAGATCCTCGTATTGCCAGGAAGGGTTAAGTTTATCAATATTAGTCATCACACAATGTGGCTGTTATTGTGTACAACATACTCTTGGTTCTGCTCACTTCACTCAGCATCAGACCATACAAGTCTTTCCAGGTTTTTCTGAAGTCAGCCTGTTCATCATTTCTTATAGCACAATAGTATTCCATCACATTCATATACCACGAACTTGCTCAGCCATTCCCCAATTGATGGGCACCCTCTCAATTTCCAATTCTTTGCCACCACAAAAAGAGCTACTATGAATATTTTTGTACATGTAGGTCCTTTTCCCATTTGTGTGATCTCTTTGGGATATAGCCCTAGAAGTGCTATTGCTGGGTCAAAGGGTATGCACATTTTTATAGCCCTTTGGGCACAGTTCCAAGTTGTTCTCCAAAATGAATGGATCATTTCACAACTCCACCAACAATGCATTAGTGTTCCAATTTTCCCACATCTTCTCCAACGTTTATCATTTTCCTGTTTTGTCATGTTGGCCATTCTGATAGGTGTGATGTGGTACCTCAGAGTTGTTTTGATTTGCATTTCTCTAATCAATAGTGATTTAGAGCATTTTTTCATATGACTATAGATGGCTTTAATTTCTTCATCTGAGAACTGTCTGTTCATATCCTTTGACCACTTATCAGTTGGGGAATGGCTTGTATTCTTATAAATTTGACTTAATTCTCTATATATTTTAGAAATGAGGCCCTTTTCAGAGAGACTGGTTGTAAAAATTCTTTCCCAATTTTCTACCTTCCTTCTAATCTTAGTTGCATTGGCTTTGTTTGTGCAAAAACTTTTCAATTTAATGTAATCAAAATTATCTATTTTGCTTTTCATAATGTTCTATATCTCCTGTTTGGTCATGAATTCTTCTATTCTCCATAGATCTGACAGGTAAACTATTCCTTGCTCTCTCAGTTTACTTATAGTATCAGCCTTTATATCTAAATCATGTACCCATTTTGACTTTATTTTGGTATATGGTGTGAGTCTATGCCTAGTTTCTGCCATACTCTTTTCCAGTTTTCCCAGCAGTTTTTTTCAAAGAGTGAGTTCTTATCGCAGAAGCTGAGGTCTTTTTTATCAAATAATATATCACTATAGTCATTGACTACTGTGTCTTGCATACTCAACCTATTCCACTGATCCACCACTCTATTTCTTAGCCAGTACCAAGCAGTTTTGATGATTGCTGCTTTATAATACAATTTAAGATCTGGAATGACTAGGCCACCTTCCCCTGCATTTCTTTTCATTAGTTCTCTTGATATTCTGGACCTTTTATTCATCCAAATGAATCTTGTTATTATTTTTTCTAACTCTATAAAATAATTTTTTGGTAGTTTGATTGGTATGGCACTGAATGAGTAAGTTAGCTTAGGTAGAATTGTTATTTTTATTATATTAACTTGGCTTACCCATGAGCAACTGATGTTTTTCCAATTATTTAGATCTGATTTTATTTGCGTGAAAAGTGTTTTGTAATTGTGTTCATAGAGTTCATGGGTTTGTTTCGGGAGGTAGACTCCTAAATATTTTATAATGTCTACAGTAAGTTTAAATGGAATTTCTCTTTCTATCTCTTGTTGTTGGGCTTTGTCGGTAATATATAGAAATGCCGATGATTTATGTGGGTTTATTTTATGGCCTGCAACTTTGCTAAAGTTGTTTATTATTTCAAGTAGTTTTTTACTTGATTCTCTGGGATTCTCTAAGTATAACATCATGTCATCTGCAAAGAACTTTGTTTCTTTTTTGCCTATTCTAGTGCCTTCAATGTCTTTTTCTTCTCTTATTGATAAAGCTAACGTTTCCAGTACAATGTTGAATAACAGTGGTGATAATAGACATCCTTGTTTCACCCCCAATCTTATTGGAAATGCTTATAGCTTGTCCCCATTACATATTATGCTTGTTGAAGGTTTTAGATAGATGCTATTTATTATTTTAAGGAAGACTCCATTTATACCTATGCTCTCTAGTGTTTTTAATATTTGTTAAAAATTTTTGTCAAATTTTGTCAATAGCTTTTTCTGCATCTATTGAGATGATCATGTGGTTTCTGTTAGTTTTGGTGTTGATATGATGGATTATGCTGATAGTTTTCCTTATACTGAACCAGCCCTGCATTCCTGGTATAAATCCTACCTGGTCATAGTGTATTATTCGTGTGATAAGTTGTTGTAATCTATTTGCTAACATTTTGTTTAAAATTTTTGCATCTATATTCATTAGACAAATTGGTCTATAATTTTCTTTCTCTGTTTTGACTTTTCCTGGTTTAGGTATCAGCACCATATTTGTATCATAAAAAGAATTTGCTAAGATTCCTTCTTTACCTATTTTACCAAATAGTTTATATAGTATTGGAATTTATTGTTCTTTAAATGTTTGATAGAATTCACATGTAAATCCATCTGGCCCTGGAGATCTTCTCCTAGGGAGTTCATCAATGACTTGTTCAATTTCTTTTTCTGAGATGGGGTTACTTAAGTATTTTACTTCCTCTTCTGTTAATCTGGGCAATTTATATTTTTGTAAATATATATCCATTTCACAAAGATTGTCAAATTTGTTGGTATATAGTTAGGCAAAATAATTCCTAATTGTTGTTTTAATTTCCTCTTCCTTGGTGGTAGTTTCACCCTTTTCTTTCTTGATACTAGTAATTTGATTTTCTTCTTTCTTTTTTTAAATTAGATTAACCAAAGGTTTATCTATTTTATTGGTTTTTTCATAAATTACAGACTCTTTAAAGAAACTAAGTTAAACTAACTTAAAAGAACTATTTTAAAAAACTTTTAAAATATACAATAACTAAGGGCTATCAAATATTTCAAGGAAAGATCCTACTTCATTGAATAGATAAATGCATTTGTAATAGTGCCTTCCCTTCATGATTATCTTGTTTGTACATAGTGTTTTCTGTGTGGTCTCTCCCATTAGACTGTGAGCTCCTTAAAGGCAAGAAATTTTTTCCCCTTTCTTTATATTCCCAGTATTTAGCACAGTGCCTGGTACATAAAAACTTGTTTAACAAATGCTTGTTGACAATTATACAAATATACTGATATGCTAAATTCCTCAAAGCAGTTTGTAACCCCTGGACCAGAACTTTCAAAGTTCTGGGTTTGCTACAACCAGATTCAGTTTTGGGGGTCTTCTTATACCCCAACCCATGGTCTCTTCTGGAATCATCACAATTTGGCTTCTGTCTAGGCCCTTAAAACACAAAAGAAAAGACCCTTAGCTCCTATGCATGAATACAGGTTAACAAACTATAAAATACAGTTGTTGAAGCCAAGAGAAAAATATGAAGACTCTTAACCAATCCCTTTAGTTGGGATTGAGCCTTTCCCAGAGAACTACAGAGTTTTCGAGTTTAAAATTATTACCTTGTTTCTGAGGGTAATAATGTTACCCTCCATTGGTACTATTACAATCCATACAATAACGACATTGGATTCCATTTATAAGAGGAAAGTATTCAAGGTGTTAGGAAATTAAGAACCCCTACGGTTAGCCCTATTCCTCCCACGGATCTACATGGTCCTTTAGAGTGATGATACTATCCTGGGGTTGCCCCTACCAACACTGTTAGATGAAAAAGATGGAGATCTCTAGAGAATTGACTCTCTTTCCCTAAACCTGCACGGGTCACATGACTCACAGTATCAATGAAAGATACCCTCTTAGTGGAGCAGCCACTAGTCTCAGTTTTAATATTTGTATGCCCTGTCATTTGCAATGATTTGGGAATACAAATTTTGATCAATTAATTTTAGTTTGTCTGAGGTAGAACCCAGCTTCATTTTTTGGTGTCAGCTGTCTAATGATAGAATTTGATTAGATTAGTGGTAATTTACCTTCATTCACATCATGGACCTCTCCTTCAGTGCTCCTCACCATTGGTTCCTGCCTGATCTACTAAGCATCTCTGCTTTGCTTTGGAGCTCAGTGTTTCCCATGAACTCCTTTTCTGTGCTCAAGAAACTTGATCTAGGAATTACTCCTCTAGTCTAGGAATTCTTCCACCATACCACTACTTGCCACCCCACTGATACCCACTCAAGTTCCTGCTGCTCCCTGTTTGGTCCAGGAACTCCTTACCATTCTAACTATTGCCTCTTTCTAGGGTCATCTCTGGCACCACATAGCTGATGGGCATATTTTCCTGGAAGGGTCATACAGGTTTCCATCTAGACAGTCAGATTCCTCGTGTTTCCATTTCCCTTCTCCCTGACAAGCTCAGTTCTGATTTTCTCAGTGCCTGTCTCTCTTCTTTTGTACTTCTTTTAAGACCAAGCCCCAGGACATAACTCAGGTGTTACAACTCAATCAAATATCCTTGTAGTGGCATTAAGGAGGCAAGGAATGAACTTCTTGTGAGGTCATATCTTATCAAAGAGTTAACCTTGTCAATGGAATTTTACTTTGTCCAGCAGGCAAAAGAGCTTCAGGGAGGCCGGAGTAGATTCTTTCTGGGTATACATTCTATTAGTATTTTCATTTAAGCAGATTTAAAATGCCCTACTTCTAACTCCCTATGTTGTTTACATTATTAATTTACTTAGCAAAACCTCTTTAGCAGAGAGAGCAAAGTTATACTTCAGTCTTGTTGAGGTTAAATTCTTCTATGTTCTTAATTGGTGTAATCTACATTCATAAGGATTAATTGTAAATATTAGGTATTATTATTAGCAATCCAAACCACTAAGTCTCTAAAATGCCACTAAAATGTCACCAAGATTCAGAGTTTCCTATGATTTCTTCTTTAGGTCTTTTCACCTGGAAATGAGAAGGTTAAGTGAGGATGTAACAATTATCTTTAAATATATGACGGGATATGATAAGGGAGAACTTCCTGAAGATGAGTAGTCAGGCAATTGAAATTGAGTTACATTGTGGAATCTTACTTCCTGATGATATTGGAGACCAAGATGAAAACCCACATGTAAACATTGGTGCTGAGTAAGTGTGCCTAAAGCCAGAGGCCCAGACCAGATGACCTCTAGTTTAGAGGTCTTAACTCACCCTTTCAACTCTTTCATCTTCATCACACTTTTTCTTCTATTCCCTCCCTCCTTCCCTCACCCTTTTTATAGCAAGGCATTTAAACTAGTCTAGTTACTGCAAATCTTCTGTGGCATAAAACTAAAAATAAAAGCTAATGAGTCACATTCTCTCAGGGCAGAAGCTCCTCCCTGGGAGTAAGTTTGATACTTCAGAAACTGCATTAACACTTTGAGGTTACCTAGGGACCAGTTTGTAAATTGCCACCTCAGTGTCTGATCAAGTCGTGCTGTCTTCAAACTGCTGGGAAAAATGATACTGGGATCCATTTCAGTTGCACTAAAATTAATGCAGTGCCATTTTCATTGATTTGAAAATACAAAAATTGACCTAAATAGCAGCAGTTAATTCTTTGGTGGAAGGAGACTGTCCCTATAACCCCAAGGATACTCTATTGGAGCTACACACATACAAAAAACAACCTTGCCTATATTTATTTTCCACATGTGACTCTCTAATTGGTCCCACATAAACTTATTTTGCTTTCTCATTAACCTTGAATCATTATCTCATGGGAGGCTAGGATCTGATTTTTTTAGAGGGGAAAACCTAGAGAAACTTGTAATTCCCATGAAAAGAGCCAAGGTAACTAATTATATTAATTTAAGCACATTCTTTGCCCATTTTTTTGTTTGTTATGATGAAACTTAGTTCTAAAAAACAATTGAATATATTGAATAGAAAAGATCCTGTATCACAGAGAAAGGATAGCTGTTCTTTCATTCATTCCCTTTAAGTCATCTGTAAGCATGAATCAAACTTTTCTTGACTAGAGTTTAAAGACAACAAAGAAACATTTTCTATCTTTGTTGTTATTCAGTTGTGTCCAACTCTTCATAACCCTATTGGGGTTTTCTTGGCAAAGATACTAGAATGGTTTTCTGTTGCTTTCTCTGGCTCATTTTACAGAGGGAGAAACTGAGGCAAACAGGGTTAATTGATTTGCTCAGGGTCAAACAAGTAGTAAGTGTCTGAGGTTGGATTTGAATTTAGGAAGGTGACTCTTCCTGGTTCCCAGTCCAGCACTCTACCCCACTATACCACCTAGCTGCCTTATCTATCTATCTATCTATCTATCTATCTATCTATCTATCTATCTAT
>NW_020954585.1:58581174-58632538 GCF_900497805.2 Vombatus ursinus
TATCTATCTATCTATCTATCTATCTATCTATCTATCTATCTATCTATCTATCTGTTCATTCATTCATCCATTTATTTGTTCATTCATTCATTTATTTGTTTATTCTCTCTAGTTCCCTTATTTAGAGGCGCATTTAGGGTCAGGGTTAAGGTTAACCTGGGCATTCCCAGTAGCTACAAATGCCTTTGTTTCCTTTCTGTCTGTAGGATTATATGCAATTTCTAGATCTTTCTGTCTTGTCCTTTCCTCAACTCTTTTTACTTCTTCTTCTTAGTCACCTACACAAGCCTGCAGTTCATACCAAGTATACTGCTTCACATGCTTTGTTATTCTTTCTTCTCTTCCCTTCTTTTCCTTTCCCCTTCCTTTTCTCTTTCTCTCTTCTCCCCTCTCCTTCCCTTCCTTCCTTTCCCTTCCCAGCCTTAACATACACTTTCAGACTCCCTGGATTACTGAATTTCAAAGTTGCTAGGCACCTCAGTGTCCAACTAGTTCGAACCATACCCAAGCAAGAACCCTTTCTACCCTGCACTCCAGAAGGGTCATCTAGTTTTTGCTTAAAGTCCTCCAATGAGAGGGGAGCCTATTACTCCCCAAGGCAACCCATTTCTGCTTTTGGATAACTCTAGCTCTTAGCAAAATTTCCTCTATATCAATTCTAAATTAGCCTTCTTTTTTTTACCTCCTCATTCTTCTTTTCAGAGGCAAGCAGAAAATATCCCCTTCCAAAAGAAAGCCTTTCACTTAGCCGAAGACAGATAACCTAATCCTTCAGATATAACAATTTTCTCCTTAAGAAATTTGTCTTAACAGAAGGCAACCAGCACAGTGAAGTGCTTTGAATCCATCCGATATGAGAACCAGTTTAAGAAACTGGGGTTTTTTAGTTAGGAGAAGAGAAGGTTCATGGAGGACGTGATAGCTGTTTCCAAGAATTTCATAGAATTATAGATCTAGAGCTGGAAGAGACTTTAGAAGTCACCACATCCAAGCCTTTCATTTTACAGATGAAGAAATTGAGCCTGAGAGAAGTTAAGCTACTCATTGTCACACAGCTAGCAAATATCTGAGACAAGATTTGAACTTAGGTCTTCTTGACTCCAAACCTAGCACTCAGTGTGAGTGATCTTTTCGCTGAGTTAAGACTGTCCTGTGGAAGAGGAATTAGATTTCTGTTTTGCCCAAGAGGAGAGAACAAGGAGCAATGGGTGGAGGTTATAAAGAGGCCTTATGTGCAAAAAAAAAATTGGAAATTAAGGAGATGCCCATCAATTGGGGAATGGCTGAATGCTATTGTGCTATAAGAAATGATGAGCAAGATGGTTTCAGAAAATCCGGGAAACATTTAAATGAACTGATGCAAAGTGAAGTGAACAGAACCAGAAGAACATTGTATACAGTAACAGCAATACTGTAAGGATGATCAACTATGAATGACTTAGCTGCTTTGATCAATATGAGGATCCAAAACAATTACAAAGGATTCATGATGAAAAATGCTATCTACATCCAGAAAAAGAATTAATAGAGTCTGAATGCAGATCAAAGCATACTATTTTTTTCACTTTTTTGTGTTTTTTTCTTTTGGTCTAGTTCTTACTTCACAACATGACTAATGTGGAAATATGTTTTGCATAATTGCACATATATAACCTATATCAAATTGCTTACCATCTTAGGGAGGAGAGAGGGAAAAAATTTGGAACTCAATTTTTTAAAATGAATGTTAAAAATTATCTTTACATATAATTGGGAAAATAAAATAATGTTAAAAATTTTTTAAAAATTTTAAAAGGTTTTATGTAAGGGAAAACTCCCCCAATGAAGTGTTCCAAAAGTGAAATGGGCTTTTGGGAGAGAAGGGAGCAGATTCCTCCTTAAAAGTCCTCAAGTCAATGCTACATAGCTAATCACTTTTCAGGCAATTTGTACCAAATTCTGTTGAGAGTGTATGTTGGACTAGAATCAGGTTCCCCACCCCTGGACTAGATCACTACTGAGGTTCTTCTAAGAGTTATTCCTCTTGCGTGAAACGCTCTTCACCAATCCATGTTCCTCATCTGGTTTATGACCTAGCATAGAATTTGCTTCTGTAATGAGCAATATCTCCCCTAGTAAGCCTTTGAGGATTCACCCTTCCTGACACATCAGATTATTCTGCATCCCTCAGCACCTGAGGGCTCTATTTTCTCCACCGGGGTTTTGCTTTTGGTTTTGTTTTTTTTTTTTAGACTGAGTCTCCCTATATTGCCCAGGCTGGAAGTACAGAGGCCACTCATGGGCTGGATGCCAATACTGATCTCCACGGAAGGTGTAACTTGTTCTGTTTTTCTGATCTGGGCTGGTTGACTCCTTAGGCAGCCTGGTAACACCTCCACCCCTTTCTCCTCCCCTTACAGCCCCCAACCTCTTTTGGGAGCTTACCGTATGTATACCAGACAGTGCTTTAAACCCAAAAGCTTTAGCCCTCCTCAGAACTTGAAGGCTCAAGGGCTTCACCCACCTTAGCCTTTCCTGGCATTAGGGATTATAGGCACGTGCCACTATTGAAGGCAATGTATTCCTTTGCATAGAAACATTTTGTGTAGCACAGAATGCTGGGCTTAGTCAGGCAGACAACCTGTGTGCAAATTCTGCCTCTGACACTTATTAGCCATGTGACCTTAGGTGAATCATTTATCTATGTGCTTCAGGCATCTCCCTAGGACTTATTTAAGGCACAGCCTAGTGGAGAGAGAGATTCCTTGAGCTTGGTGATGTGTTAGGGGAGGAAGGTAAGTGGTCCTTAGCCTGCAATCCATCTTCCATCTTACTCCCACATCCCAACACCCATTACTGTGTCAGGGAAAATATCCCCTCAAAGTCTGGGCATAGAAAGAAGAAACACAGTTTTGTGGCATTAAAAGGCCATTCTTTTCTAACTAAATTCTTAAGATATTTTAGAGACTGATACATAAGGCAGCTAGGTGATGCGCTGGATGGAGCGCTGGGCCTGGAGTCAGGAAGACCTGAATTCAAATCTGGCCTTAGACATTTTCTAACTGTGTGATGCTGAACAAGTCACTTGACCCTATTTACCTCAGTTTCTTCATCTGTAAAATGAGCTGGAGAAGGAAATGACAAACCCCTCCAGTATCTTTGCCAAGAAAACCCCAAATGGGGTCACAAAGAGTCAGACATGACTGAAATGACTGAATATACATGCATACGATTCAACAAGCATTTACTAAACACCTGCAATGTAGCAGACACCACACTGCACACTGCAAAGATAAAAAAGGAGTTGGTCTTTGACTTGAAATAGCTTCTGTTCTACTAGGAGGGAAGCAACTTGTGCATAGAAATTTAAACACTAACTATATACAAAGGAAAAATCAAGGGCAGAGAGTTTTGGGGAATAAATAGAGCATAATGGACAGAGAGCTGTCTAGAAGACCTGGGTTCAAATTCAGCTGCTGACACATATTGGCTGCAGTCACTTAACTTCTTTCTTCCCTAGGCAACTAACTCTAAGATTATCAATTGAAGAGCAGGTACCAACAAGCATTGGTGGAGGGATTTCCTCACCAGAGTGTTCCCCATACCAAGGAAATCACAGTTTCAGTTCCCATCCCTACTGTTAATACTAAAAAAACTGGAATTTGAGGACACCTCAATGGATCAAACTACATCAGATGACACAATGAATTTTTTTTAAATAGACAAAGTCATGAAGTATGAAGTAAAAATAACTAAGCTTTTTGGAGTTTCACTTGTTATAAAAATTTGCATCAATTGACACATCTGGTCCCTAATTTTCTGAGGAGGGCACTAGCAACTGGGGAGATCTGGATGAGCTTTCTGTAGGAGGAAACCCCAGAGCAGAACTTTAAAGTAAACTTGGGATTCTGGGAGGCAGATATGAGGAGGGACTGCATTTCAGGCATGAGGATCAGCCTGGACAAAGCTACAGAGACAGGAAATGGAGTTTCACAGATGGGGAACAGCAAGCAGACCAGTCTGGCTGTTACTTGTATGATTCCACACATATCTGGCCCTTAATTTGTCTTAGATGGTGAAGAAATCTGACTCTCAGGAATATGGGAACATAATAAAACTCCTTTCATATTGGTCAGATTCTATTTTACAAAAAACAAAAATGACTTGAACTGTATGTATCTGGTCACTCTTTTGAGGAGCAATACGTCCTCATTGTAATACAAATTGCGACATTTAGGTCACAGCTATGGAAACAAATACTATACCTTGAGTTTAAAAAGATAAATCTATGAGAGAAAAGAAATTAATTTTGCACCCTAGAACATGAGGGCTTTAATAGCCTCTTCCTCTATTCCCTCTTCTAGTTCACATTCTTGGTCAAAAAGGGGTCCATTTTTCCAACCAAGTAGTTCTTCACACCATCAAAATAAAATACAACAATCTTCCTTTCTCTGTTTTCCCTGTCTCTTTTCTCTGTCTCTGTCTCCCTCGGTCTGTGTCTCTCTGTCTCTCTTTTCCTGTCTGTCTGTCTTTCTCTCTCTGTGTGTCTCTCTCTGACTTTCTGTTTTAGTTTCCCTCTCTATCTTCCTCCTTCTATGAAAGGAAAGCAAAACAATTCCAGTACCCAGATTTTGCTCCTGATCCAAGTAGGCCAGGATTCATCAGGGAATGCACATGATTTGTGTTTGATTCATTTTTCTCCATATTTGGTTAAGGAAAATGCTTGACTCTTAAAGAAAGAGAGGGGGAAAAAGGCAGGAAAGAGGAAAAGGAAGAAGAGAGAGGAAAGGAAGCAATTATGTGTTCTACTTTAAAGAGATTTTTTATTCATCTCTACATCTTTGGTGGAATAAAAAAAAACAGAACCGGAGCTTGGCCCCAGTTTCCTCTTCTATAAAACGGGCATGTTTGTTCTAGTATTATCTACCTTATGGGATTGTTGGAAGGCAGGTACTCCATAGAATTTAAAACACCAAAGAAGTATGAGTTTTTATCGTTTCCAAAGTCCAGCCCCTAATAAGTCTGGTGGGGGCAAATTGGAAAGGTATGTCCCTCCAAATTACTTTGCATTTATTTTTTTTTAATCTATTTTCTATTTACTTATCTGTATATGTGTTGTTTCTCCACAGAAGAATTAAGCTTCTCAAGGGAAGAGACTTTTCATTTTTATCTTTGTCTTCATGTTTGGTGTGTACAATAGTAAACAGTCAATTAACAAACATTTATTTAGTATGCATCATATGCCAGGAATTGTGTGTGATAAGAATTGGTAATGTCCCTGCCTTTAGGGGGCTTACATTTTAAAGGGGAAGACAACATGCAAATAATATTGTGTACATATGATAGATACAGATGGAAGTTAATCTCAGAGGGGAAATAGGATGGAGGGAAGACAAGGACCAAGGGAAAAAACCTCCTGCAGAAGATGGGATTTGAGCTTAGTCTAATAGAAGTCAGGAAAACTAGGAGGTGGAGGTGTGGAGAGGAAGCATTCCAGGAGATAGAGTGTAAGATACAGAAGGTATGGCAATCATGGACTGTGTGGAAGGGGAGTAAAGTGTAAACAGAATCAGACTACTTGTTGAATTAAATTGGTAACTTCAAAAATGAGTTTATGCTTAAATTTGGCATGTGCAAGGATTTCTTGGGGATTCAGTGGGTAACACAACCATAAGAGGCTAGCATCTAGAACATCCAGAAAATCTGCATTCTGTACCTGGTGCTTTCAAATTGTAAAGACAAGCAGTCAGTATTAGAGCTTCTTGTGCTTCTTAAATTTCTTTTTCCCTAACTTTCTGGGATTTGTCTTGGAATGGGAGAGTATATAATGTTCAAGATGGAAGGGACCTTTGAGAATATCTAGTTCAATCTTCTCATTTTATGAAGGAAGAAACTGAGGCTCAGAAAGGAGAATTTAGTCAAGGTAATGTAGTGAAAGTTCAAGGTCATTACCAAGATATCTCTCTTGTTGGTTTGCCTAACAGCCTGAAATTATCATATGTATTGCTTTCAGAGGCAACATCAGGAAAATAGGGAAACTCCAATTGTGCTGTTACACTAAAAATAAAAAAGACAAACTATAGTTTAGCTCTCTTTGATATATTGACAGAAAGGATGTTTTCTGGTTATTTCACATAGTAAATGTACTTTATCAGCCTCTATAACCAAGGAGTAGCTGAATCAAGTCCTTATGTCAGCAGATGCAGAGATTCAGTGCAATTATAGCTAGGGAAGCCTAGAAAAGGGAGGGAGCAGTGCACAGGCACTGGCTACAGAGGAGAATACCTGCAAGTAATTGCACACAGAAAAGAAAGGGACAATGAATTACATATTGGGTGTTAAACATGGATTCCAACTGCATAAGCCTGATGGTGACTTAAAACTAGCTCATCATCATTCTGTGAAGGTAAAGTGAAAAGCAGAGCAATGTGTGAGTGGGGGGGAGGGGTTAGAGAGTAGACTGGCTCCTTACACCAATGAAGCCAACTTTGTACTGCAGGATATCTGAATTCCCACTTTTATGTATAAGCAACTATGGCTTTTGGTGGTTTTGGTCAGCTTGCAGATTCCTGGGGGGATATCTTGTGTCTTTATTCTCCTGGAAGAGCAAGCTTCAGGACTTCCACTATTCTTGTATCTATGTGCTTATAATAGTATTCAAAGCAGATACAGGGGCAGTATGATCACCAAGAGAAAGTCTAATGATGATGGGAGATGCTTACTCCCCAGGTCCCAAGAATCTGCTTTATGCTGCAAACCTGATGCATTTTGCAAATGCTCTCTCTTTCTTTGATGGTTTTATTCATCCCCTGGCTTCTGGTGCTCTGAGATTCAGGTCAAATTTCCATGCAAACCCAGCTCAAAAATGATCTATCTCTTAAAAAGTCTTCCCTAAATAATCCCAGACCACTCCAATCATTCCTGCAATCCAAATCCCCTCAGCATTTTGAGAGTTAAGAGTTTTTTAGAATTAAAAACATATGTACTGTGTTATATTAACTTTGTACTTGATTATAGGCTGTCTAAATTCTTTTTTCTACCTGTGTCATAAGTATTTATGTTTTATCACTCTAGAATCTAAGTTTCTCAGGAGCAGGAACTGTTTTCTATTTCTTCCCTAGCCTCCACAGTGCCCACTATGGTAGGCAAATAATGAATGCATTGATCAATCAACCAGTGTAACTTCCTGAGTTTTCAAGCTTATTCATTTAAACTAATTTATATCTGTATTACCCTGGGCAAAACATGTTACTTCCCTTAACCTCAGTTCCCTCATCTGTAAAATGGGGATGATAATAGTAACTACCTCACACGGTTGTTGTGAGGATCAGATGAGCTGATGATAACTAAAGCACTTTGCAAACTGGAAGGCTATATATAAATGTCATTATTGATATTGCTTTTATTGTTATAAATAATAATAATCTAGTAGCCCACATGGAACTGACTTTAGTGGGAAACATTAGGTCAATCATTCTGCAGGATCAAACAACAAATGGATTGAATTTTTCACTTTTAAATAAGTTGCTTTGCCTTGTGAGGCCACAGCCTTGGACTTGAAAGATCCTACCCATTCTGACCTTGGATCTTTACCGAAGACTTAAGGGATATTAACATTTCCTCTTGAAATATGGCTTTCTTCCCCCACCCTCATATTTTGACAGATCACCACTTTTGCAACAGTTTGAATTAAATACTTGAAGGCAAGCAGAAGAAACCATGAAGGCGATAGAAATGAACACTGAAAACACAATCTGGACCATAACATCAGTTGAAGAATAAAAGTTGAATCTGACTTTCTTGAAACTAATGTCGAGAGCTTTGGTAGTTCCTTTTCATGAAAGAGGCTATTTAAATATTGCATGGGATCTCTTTTCTCCTAGGGAATCTCTGTAGTGTTTCATCTTTTTCCTCCATCAAAGATGAGTTGCATATATCACAGAATTAGAGATTATATGTTGTAGGACTCACTGGGAGCCTGTGTCTGAGCTAGCATTTTCCAACTACTAAAAGTTGCACCTAATTTACATAGTTTATTATACAATTAACAAGTATCATGCTAATGAGATTAAGGTAATAGGCACAATTCCCATGTGGGCCAGTTAGTTCTGTTCTCTTCAAAAGCCAAAGACTATATTCTAGCCTTAGCCTTACCCCTAGAAGCACATTTGCAAATGTGGGTTGTGGGTCATATTGGCAATCAGGTAAGAGAGTGGCTCAGTATAATCCACCCCTACCACTAGAAAAACAACTCCCACTATATGCCTTGCTAATAAGGGGTGTCTATATGCAAAGGACAAATTCTAAATTGTGTTTTTGAATATCAATTTATTCTTCAAGGCCTAGCTCAATTCCTACTACCTCTGTAAAATTTTCCATGTTCATAACCCAACTTCCATTCAACAATTCAATTCAGGTGGCATTGATAACCACTCACTGGGGGATCCCATGTTCACCCTGGTAGTTTGTGCATTTCTTTGAAGGGCAAAAATGCTGAGAAGCCATGGTTACCAGAATCAGTAATGTTCTATCTCTCAGTTTTATCTCTCTCAAGATGGTAATAATTCATTGTATGTGTGTGGGGAGAAGTGTCAGGAGAGGGGTAACGGTGGTGGTGGTGGGAATTTGTGGATCTACCCAACCTGAACTTAGTTCTGACCCCTACACATTAGTGAAACTACCTCCTTCTTTGGATTTGCTTTATTTCAGTGAGCACAAGCCGTAAGACTTTGGCATAAAGGTCTTTGCAGAGGTAAACATACATGTTTGAATACTGTAGGCAGTATTTACTCTTAGACTAGAATCAATAAGCAAATAGACAGTACATAATAACAGAAGACAATATAAGATAAAACAATAAAACATTTACCAAGCAGCTGTGAGCCCACTGATCCCCAGAAATCCCCCAGACAATTCCAGAAGCTGTTTCAACTCAGGAGTTCTAGGAAATGTACAGTTTGTGTTTATTCCCCTTTGGGCAGGTAAAGAATTGTAAATAACACAGTTGCCCAACCATATTTAACCATTCTTCCAGTACGACTGGTCCTCAGAAATACTAGAAAAAACACTGGAGAAATTTTGACCTGACTCTGGGTCTGGACTTGGGATCTTAGCTCAACCTCAACATGGAATTTGTTCTACCTATCCAGTCTTCTTACACCTTACTTTCCTCCACTACTCTGTGATGTGGTAACATTGGTCTCTTACTGTTTCTCAACTAGAATATTCCACCTCCCAACTCTGGGCATTTTCACTGGTTGTCCCCCATACCTGGAATGCTCTCCTCCTTGCCCAAAAGCCACACTTTGGGGGGAGACTCTAGAGTGAAACTTAAGCTTTGTTTAAGGGATGGCTTCTCCTTGTCTCTACCTCCTGGCTTCCTTCAAGTCTCAGTTAAAATCCTACCTTCTGCTTCCCAGCTGTCTTTAATGTTAATTAATTTCTTCCTTCAGAGATTATCTCCAATTTATCCTGAGTATATCTTCATGCAGAATTGTTTACATATTGTCTCCCCCATTAGATTGTGAGTTTCTTGAAGGAAGGGACTGTTTTTGACTTTCTTTGAATCCCTATTACTTAGCATAGTGCCTGAGACATTTGTTGTTCAGTCATTTCAATGGTGACTCTATTTGAGATTTTCTTGACAAAGATAATAAAATGATTTGCCATTTCCTTCTCCAGCTCATTATACAGATGAGCAAACTGAGTCAAACAGGGTTAAATGACTTGTCCAGGATCATACAGTTAGTAAATGTCTGAGGCCAGATTTGAAAACAGGAAGATGAGTCTTCCTTACTCCAGGCCTGGGACATAATGGATGCTTAACAAATGCTTCTTGACTTGACTGGAGGTCTTGTTACTGGCCAAGACTTCCAACTTCTTCTGGTTGGAGCAAGTACATCACTGAGCTGGGTAAATAGAACCAGTAACTGACCCCTGTAAGACCATTATCAACCTTCATCCACCACTATGCCCTTTTGTCTCCCCCTTTCTGACCCTAAGCATTCTACATCTCTACTATAGCTCTCTCTTCTCCTCACTGTTACCATTCTAGCCAAATTATGGTTGTCTTCAATATTTGGGTGGGGGATAGACAAACAGAATGAAAAAGACACTATATCAATGAGCATTTCTAAAAACAGTTCCAGGAACTGTGTTATGTGCTTGGGAGACAGACATAAATATGAAATAGTCCTTACCCTAGAGCTTATATTTTATTGAGGTAATCAAAGGAAGTACTCCCCTCATCTCCTGTACTAGGCCACTTCCTCTGGAACTACGCTCTGGCCATTTCGTGATAGATATGCCCCTTGTTAAAGGACATGAGGCGTCAGAGGCTTCTGGTCTCCTTGTACACTACATGTACTTCTCCCTTCCTCCTACAAGGGAGCTTCATCAAAGAGGATTAGCCTACAGAGCAAGAAGACCTGCCCATTCAATAGAATGCAACTCTTCCTCTCTTCTTCCTTTTCTGAACATGTTGTTTGAGACTGTAACAACCATCCCTTGGATTCCAATTAAGGAGAGGAAAAGACGTCTTCTTCCTTTCCTCTTTGGCAGCTGTGGAAACCATTTGTACATAGTGGTGAAAATATATTCATAGATTTAGAGCTGGAAGGGACCTCAGAAGCCATCTAGTTTAACCCTATCATTTCACTGTTGAGAAAACTGAGACCTGAGGAGGTCAAATGACTTGCCCAATGTTATATGAGTAGCAAGTGTCAGAGGTGGTATGCGGTTATGCGGATGAGCCTAAAAGCGATTCTCAAGGCCCAAGAAATCTATTCTGCTTGTGTTTCTCTCCCTGAACACAGGAGATTAAACAGTAATCCTGAGAATGAACTTGTCAGGCTTTAGTATTTTGAGAGTTCCTAGGTTCCTCAGTTGGTGCTGGATGACCTGTAGAATATGTTTTCTATAGTTATTACAAATATTTTTGGAGTTGATGACCACTGACAAAAGGATAGGTTCTGATTTATCAGAAGATAAGAACTACCAGTGAGTTACTCAGATAATGAAGAGTCAAGTTGAAGGTGAAATGCTTATTCAGTATTCCCACATAGTGTTTCATGTTTGCTGTCTTAAGTATCAGTCTCTAGGGAGAGTGTAATAGGAATTATGGGTTACTATATCATGTTTTAAGTATTAATCAGTGCATGCTTATGAATCTTTTGCATTTTAAGCATCTCGTTTGTGGTGGAGTAGATAAATAGCAGTCCTATACCTGTTTTTCTTTTAATACCTTCCTAGAAGAGACCTGTTAAACACTTTTAGGGAGACTTTAGACATGAGCTAAACCTAAGCTTTTTTTAAGAGATGGTCCCTAGGTTGGAATTCTAGTCTAGTCTAGGTGGCAGAGGCATAATGAACCAGAGAGTTTGGGAATAACCTGACTCTTTTTAGGATCATGCTCCTCTAGAAGTGGGACCTTTTAGTGGGAGAGGGTATTTCCATCCCTTGGGCCAGAGGATCTATTAAAAGTAATACAAAATAAGTACAGAGTTATTTTGGTAGTTGGAGGGGGCACTGATAAGTGGAGTAATTAGGGAAGACCTCTTAAAAGAGTTGGCACTTGAACTTGAAGGAAGTCAGCTAGATGGTGAAGTGAATAGAACATTGGGCCTGGCATCCAGAAGACCTGAGTTCAAATCTGACCTTAGACACTTACTAGCTGTGTGATCCTGGGAAAGTCACAACCTCTGCTTCAGTTTTCTCATCTGTAAAATGGGAATAATAATAGCATCTTCCTTCCAGGGTTATTGTAAGGATCAAATGAGATAATATTTGTAAAGCACTTAGCACAGTACTTGGCACATATTAAGCACTCACAAATATTAGATGCTATTATGATCATTATTATTAGGCAAAAAGCATTCTAAGCATAGGGATTGCCTATGCAAAGACACAGAGGTGGGACATTAAGTATTATAGCAAATCAGTCAGTTTGGCCAAAACATAGATGGTGAGAGGAGAAATAATAAGTAATCAGCCTAAAAAGCTAGGCTGGAGTCAGATTGCATAGGACTTGAAATGCCGCATGAAAGAGTTTACATTTTATCTCATAGGATGAATGAACAATATTGAACCACTAAAGCCTCAGGCCCCTCCCTTTAAGGGGTGAAAGTCAGATAGAGGTGTTCATGCTGGCCTATTGTTTAAAGGAGGAGGAGTTAGTACCTGTGCTCTGGGCGTTTAGTCCTCTAGCAGACCCAAGGGCTCACATAGGAACCAAAACTCTGACCTTTTTGATCCAGGCTTGTTCTTGGTTCTCCATATTCTCTCAGGCTCATTTCTTTTACATGACTAAGCATTCTTGTCCAACTTTATCATTTCCCAATCTCTGCTTCCCCTCCCCTCGCCTCTTTGCCCTCTGGCTTGATGACTTTTTCTCTCTCTTGATTCTGACCACAACTTGTTCTTCTCAGCCTCTGTTTTATCTTTGTTGAAGGCTCTGATGCCTACCTAGCTCCTTCCCTTGGCTTTCAAACAGCTATTTCCAATCACCACTCAATCCTGGCTGCAGCTATAGTTATGATTTCTTTATTTTTCACTACTTGGTCGTGACATTTCTTAGCTACACCAGGCAATGATGATCTCTTCCTCTTATGAGCTATCTGTACCAGTCATTTGACTTTTACTCAGGTACAGCCTCAGGACATCTCTTCAATATCTTGTATTCTTATTTAATGCTAACCTTGTCAGACACAAAGGAATCTTATTCTGATGCCCCATTTTGGCATGGAGTTGACCCTGGTTTCTCAAAGGTTAAGTCAAAAGCAATTTCTGCCATTCTGGAAAGGCTTCAAATATCGTCCTATGACTGATTGAATCTGCTATCCTAGGGCCAACCTGGATAAGAATGGAAAGCCTTATTACATCATTTGGCTAGTAAGGGAAATTAATATTATAGTATTATATAAATAACTAATTATAAATTTGTGATCCATTCTTTTCCTCCTATTTTTATTAAGACCTCACTCCTGAAAAGGTCAGTCAGTCTCTGAAAGTTGTAATTGATTAAGGTAGTCTTCTCCCAGCCCCAAAAGGCATCTACCTGGGCAAGGACCCTTAGTTTTAGTCTACTCTGTGGTTGTAGTTGTGGTTTGTCCCTCCTTCTCAAAGAGGACCATGACATCAGGGAGATGATGACATGACTTGCAATTGACTTTAATTTGAGTGAGGGAGGGCTGTGCAAAGTCACCAGCCTCACTTTCTCCTCCAGAGCCATCTGGGTCCAGTGGACAAATATTCATTAGGACAACTGGAGATGGCCCAGGATACAGTGGGAGACCTTGACCTTTTTAAACTAAGGTCTTTTCAGGGCAACACCCATTCAATGAATAGGCCTCTTTAGGAAGTGAGTCAAGGGATGGCCCCTTTAATAAAAAAAAAATCCAACTGGGAGGGGAAGATCCTCAGGGTTGCTGCCAAAAGAGAAATAGTTACTATTTGCATTCACTCTGAGCCAGGAGGGCCCAAAAAATAAGCATTAAGTGGTGCTTGGGCAGGGATCTATTCTTGTCCAATCCATGAGATCCAAAGTGAATTGGGTTTAAGGCTTGGTCTTTGAGAAAGAAATCTAGCCAGTAAATCCCAAGATACCTAGGTAGGATTCAGCCTTCAAAATTAACCTTCCTTTGGGCAGAATACTCTCAAGGAGAGGAGGGGAAGAGAGGAGGAGCTAAGTTGCCCAACTGGAGCTGGCCAGCTGGGTCCCCATTCAGGTAGCTCAGACTACTCACAGGTTGTGGTTTGTCCTTCATTCTCAAAGAGGGTCATGACATCAGGGAGATAATGACATGACCTCCCCTCCATTAGAATTTAGAATAACCTAGCTCATGAAGGAGAAAACTAACCAGAGAGGTCCAGATGGAAATGGCTTCCCCTTCCCCAGATGCCTTGAGGTTGCTGAGTCTCATGATCAAACCATGTTCTCACCAAGAGGAGCTGAAGACTTAACCCACCTCCTCATTAAATGTCCCCCAATCAGGGTTGAGTTTCACTTCTCAGGGGAGTTCCCTGTCAGAAAGTATACACCTGATTTATCATGTTTAAGAGTCAACCTTAGCATCTTTGGTTACCAAACCACTGATCATCAATTTCTTTTTTATTGACTATCCCGAATGATTACCCAGAAGCTCTGACTCAGAATTTTTATTCACTATGCCATGTGATGATGAATTCTTTGATCATAGCTAATGATGCAGCCCTCTTTTGCTTTTATGGAGACAGTAGAATGGCAGAAAAGGAAGCAGAGGGTGCTAAGGATCACTACAGCATTATGCACTAGAGCTGGCCTTGGAGCCAAGAAGACTTGGATTCAAGTCCTGCCCCTGACATATACTGGCTGTGTAACCGTGGGCAAGTCACCTGATCCCTTAACATTCTAGGTACCTCTGTAAGACTATAGTCACAGAGAAGGTGTCAATCTACGCTAGTGGAGGAAATCTCCTCATAGAGTCCCTATCCTTCCTTGCCTGTTCAGGCCATGCTGCTGCCTCTACTTGACCATCACCTCCATTTTCTCCCCACTGAAACTTTCTCCCCACTGGACTTTGCTTCTGGATCCCTCTGCTCTGATAGGTCAGCTTTTGCTTCACCTTGCAGGGGCCCAAGTCTCCCCATCATTCCCCTTTATGTATTACCTTTCATTATTAGAATGTGTTTCCTGAGGGAAGGTGTTGACTTGTTTGCTTATAATAGTATTCTCAGCTCTTATTATAGTACCTGACATATAGTTATAAATGTTGAAGTAGCACATTGGATAGAGCACTGTGCCTGAAATCAAGAAGACCTAAGTTCAAATCTAGCCTCAGACACTAGCTGGGCAAGTCACTTAACCTCTTTTTGCCTCAGTTTCCTCCACTATAAAATGGGAACAATAACACCCTCTATGTTGCAGGGTTGTTATGAGGATCAAACAAGATAATATTTGTAAAGTGCTTAGCCCAGTGTTTGGCACATAATATAAACTATACAAGTGTTTATTCCTCTCTCTCTCTCTCTCTCTCTCTCTCTCTCTCATATTAGTTGTAGATGATATGAATGTGAGAGCTTTATCCAAGGACTAACAAATTGATACACTTACTGGAAGAACTGAACCACATTAATATTGATAATCTTGCCAGAAATGGAATCAGAGTAGGCCAAAGGAAGTCACAGCAAAGTAGAAAGGATGACTCAAAGATTGTCCTTGGAGAAGCAAGTGAGGGAGTTGGTAGAGTTGGTTTCCTTATGACCAATGCAATAAGAAACAGCCTTTCAAAGACACTTAGCATCTCAGCTTCAGTGCTCATGATGATCCTGAGCAAAAAGACCACCATAAAGATAATAGCAGTCTGCATGCCATCATGGATGAGTGGTGGAGAAATTCTATCAAAAACTTAAAATATTCTCTCAACTAAGTACAGTCATCCTTCGATTCTCCTTGGCTTCAATGCTAAGGTATTCACAGGGGAAGATGGCAAAAAAAATAAGGATCAGGTTACCTCTGTCATTGTTTTCTCTTCTGACAAATGTAATGTTATAGTCACCTTCTCCCTTCGGTCAGCTGAGGCCTAAATCAGTACCTGAAGTTACTTTCAGTGCTAGAAGTAGCCATTTCTCAAGAGTACTAGCCATTAACCCATTTCCAGGGTAGGTGACATAAAGGAAGAAGAAGGCAGTAAGGGAACTGAAGTGCCTTAATGGCTGCCATAAGCAGCTCTTGTTTATAACCCCTACTGGAAGTAGGGAGGGGATGGAAATCCTCTCTGCTCCAAAGGGAGAAGAAACACTAGAAAAAATGCTAAAATTGAAGAGTCCCCAAAAATACAAGATTAGGATCTTTCCACTGGTTTTATAAAAAATCAATGGGGGACATTCTTCAAATGAGAGTCTACTCCTTCTGTTGCCCAATAGGCAGTCATCTTCCATGCAACCTTCCAGTGGTTTGGGGATGCATCAGTAATTGCTGTGTCATCTCAACAAGGTGCATGTTTTTTAGTGAGGAGCCAGCATATGTACAATTCCATGGAACATTTCCTCATCCAGGAAATCAGAATTTCCTTTATGTACCACATTTTTTTTCAATAACAATGTATTTTTATCATCAATGACCAAAGAACCACCACATTGGAATCCTTAATACATCAAAACCCAAATGTTAGATATAAAGCTGAAATAACATTTAAGAAGAAAAAATTGGTTAAAGTGACTGGACCAAATCAAATATACCCCTAGATAATCTGTACTGGAGGAAAAAACAACTATATTGTTGTATCACTATGCCATATATATCAGGGACAGATGCAAAAAAAAAATAGGATAAATCATGTATATCCAAAGAAAATTGAGGGAAAATCAGAAAGTGATGACCAATAAAACTACATTCTCTTTACAAAATCTTTATACAGCTAATCTTCATAGGTATTAAGGGTATACTTTATGAATGTATGAGAAGATTTTAAGTAGGCTTTCATCAATAGTTCTCTATGGTAAGTTATGAAAAGTGTAGATGATACATTATGCCATTTTATTTATTGTTTGTTGATTATAAGAGAGCATTCCATTAGTTAAAGCAAAACATATCCTTAGACGGTCTCCTCCTACAAAGAGGCTTTCGTGTATGCGTTAAGATCATAAACATTCCTTGACAAATGCTACCAGAGAGATAACACTGTTCAATGACCCTCTAGGATCATTAATGCTAAGCAAGGTATTAAACAGGAAGATGTATGCTTGCCAAAGAGGTTTGCCAATAAAAAAAGAAGATGTCTTGCATTAAGCTAAAATAGGAGAGAGATTATCTAAAGATCAGAGATTCTTGACCTTTGTGTGTATATGTCATGGACTTCTTTGCCGATATGATGAAGTCAAATGGACCCCTTTCCAAAAAAAAATTTTCTTTAAAAAAAATTAATAGATGGAAATGTTAAACTTCAGTAAAAGGTTAGTAAACATAAAGATAATTTTCCTTTTATTAAAGATCCAAGTTCCTGGACCCTCTGAAATCTATCCATGGAGCCTTTGATTAAAAACCCCTGCTATAGATGGTAAAGTCCTCAAATGTTCCTGTTTACAGATGATATTGCACCCATTGTATCAGAACGTTGTAGGTTAGATTGGTGAGCTCTGTAATTATTCAAAGGATATCAGCCTAACAATCAGCAGAAAAAAAACTAAATGATGAAAAATGTTTACTAATCATATTATACATGCAGTAGAATTGTCAGCCCAAGTCAGTAACACATATATATGTATGTATGCACATGCATATATGTGTATATATGTGTGTGTGTGTGTGTGTGTGTGTATACAAAAGGTATTCCAAAAAGTCTTAGTGTAGATTTCTGTTATTAAAAGACTAAACCACATTAAGACTTTGGGGTACCCTATATATGTATATATACACACATATATTCTTGGGACAGACACTGCAGATAGACAATGAGTTGTACTCATATAAGAAGAGAGTGGGGTGGATTGCATTTGTCAAATAATACATTGTTGGGGTTTTTTAAAAAAGAACCTTAAGCTGTACCCTCATGGAAAGAACTCAGATTTTTAACATAAATGTTTCCTCATGTTCTATGGTTGAAAATCTTGAAACACTAAGATCTCAAATGAATTAAAAATTCAGGTGACCCAAAGGATGATGGAGCCATGCATAGTTCAATTATGCAAACCACAATTTCATCGATGATTTATGCTCAAGAATTGACATAAATGATATGATGGGGTAACTGTATTCTTAATCTCTTTGCTGTTCCTTGACCAAGATACTCCATCTTGCAATTCAGGCACTTTCACTAGCTGTCCCTCTTATTTAAGATGCTCTTCCTCCTCATTTCTTCCTCTTAGCTTCCCCAGCTTTCTGTGAGTCTCTGCTAAAATCTCACCTTGTACAGGAAGCCTTTCCCAATGCACCCAAATTCTTGTGTCTTCCCTTTGTTGATTATTTCCAATTTACTCTGTATATGGCCTGTTTGGATTCAGTTGTAGGCATGTTATCTCTCCCATTATACCCTTTGTTACACTATTACATTATTATTAAGCTATTATTTATTACCTTAGCCCTTTGAGAACAGGAACTACCTTTTCCCCTTCATTGTATCCCAGCACTTAGCACAGGGTCCAAAACATTGTAGGTGCTTAATAAATATTTATTGACTGATCCATAAGTGAGGGAAAATGGATGCACAGCCTGGTTGCTCACTGGTACTGCAGTACAGGAAAGCCTATAGGTGCATTCCCTGCAGAGGATCTTGAGGAGAAATATGAATAAGAATCATCAAAGAAGAGAAAACATGTAATGGTTGATATCTGAATCAATGAAGAAAGTACCTACATAGATGGAACCACAGATCCATTGATTTAAATATTTAAATATGTATGGCATTTTCTGCCAAGTCTACTGTGGATTTCTTGATGGCCCTTGTACTTTCTACTATCTTCCACAAGACCCAGCTCAGGCATATGAATGTGTGGGTGAGTGGCCAATAAATATTTCTTAAATAAATATTTATCACAAAATTTTGTATGAAAACAAGAGTTTTATCTTACAAGCTGTGCTGAGGATGAGAAGGAAGAAGCTCTTTCTTTGGAGAGCCAAAAATTACCGCCTTCTGAAGGGATAAAAGACTCTATGAAGATTCACATTCCTCACATGAAGGCTCACCAGATAGCCATAATCAGGTCTCTCTTCTGACTTCCACCGACTCAAGTGGAAAGGGGAAGTAGGAATCTGAAGAGAAAGGAGCTAAAAATCTTAACTGAATTACTTTAATAGTTAAACAAGATATAGGCTAAGAAGGGAGTCATAGATGAGAGTCACACCCATAGTTGTAAAGGAAGACAAGTTAGACAGTCTAATTACTTATGTGAACTAATGAAACTAGATCTGAGTCATGAGTAAATCCAGAGGTTCAACAACACATCAAGGAGATGGGAGCAAGAAAAACAGAGAAAATAGCAAAGTAGCATAAACAGAAGCAACGGAAGCTAGAGAAACTAGAGTGGAGATTTTTGAAAACAAGGTGAGGCCATGACAGAAATGGTCTCGCCTCCCCCCCAAAACATTCAGGATGTGTTAGTGTAATGGGGGACCAAGTCCAGTCCTTATGAGTCTGCCAGGAGTGGATTACTAACATAATTCCCTGTATGGAAGAGGATAGGAATCTTTTTTCTGAGAGAATCATGATGGTATATAATGGAAGTGTCTTGAAGAGACTTTGAAGCATTCTGTAATTAATTTTGATTGGGTAATTACAACATTGAATATTGGCTGAAGAAGCACTAAAAAGGACATTCATCAGTCTCCTCTCTTCTCCCTTAGTTTGACCTCTCATGGTTTGAATTTCTTTCTTTGGCAGACTTCTTTCTGCTCCATGGTGAGAGAAAATGGGAACAAAATAGAAAATCCTCAAGCATTTTCCTCATCTGAGGCCAATCTGTGGTCCCATGAAATGGGCCTTGGTTCTTTTCTGTCCTCAGCCTAAGATAAGGAGGGCTTCAGGTCTCTGAACTTGCAGCATTGTTTTTCACTAGATGCCATAGAAAAGGAAAAAGTAAGCTAAAAGAAAGAAGTCTTTCAAAAGAAATGAAGAAAAAAATATAAATTGCCTGAACTAGAAATATGAAATAAGGATCTTAAGCAACAAATTTCAGAGAAAGACTTTTAACTTCCAAAAGGAATTAACAAAGAAAAAAAAACCTGGGTCCAGGTGAATTTAGAGGTGAACTCTATCAGACTTTTAAATAATAATTAATACTCATATTATTAAGAATAATATTAATTTAAATTTAAAAATACTGACAAAAATTATAATTTATCCATAAAAATTTACTATGATCCAGTTAGTTTTATGCCAAGAATACAAGATGGTTCAACATTAGGAAAAAATTAACATAATTATTTAAAAAAAAAACCATCTAAAATCACATAATGATCTCAGTAGATGCATAAAAAAATCTTTGAAAGTACAGCACTCACATATGTTAAGTATTTAGGACATAAAAGGATCTTTTTTAAAAAAATGATAAAAAGCATATATCCAAAACCAAAAGCTAACATTATATCCAAAGGGGAAACACTGACAATTGACCCATAATTACAAGAGGGAAGGTAAGATTCCCCCTTTCCCATTGCTATCTGAAATAGTTTTAGAAATACTAGTAATATCTATGAAGAGAAAATAAAATTTAAAGGAATAAATGAAGGCAAAGAAGAGATACAACTATCCCTATTTTTCGTGATGGAATGAATTATGTAGGAAATCCCAGAGGATCAGCAAATAAATTAATTGTGACAATAGTTTCAGTAAAATAGCAGGATACAAAATAAACCTATAAAATCAATGACAGCTTGATGAAACAAAAACAAAATCAGGAAATAATAAGGGAAGTTTAATTCAAAATAAATGTATAAAATATCTGGGAGTCAATTTACCAAAGCATACTCAAGCTCAGCATAGATACAATTACAACACATTCTCTAAAAAATATAAAGACTTAAATGAGTGGAGGGATATTCAATTATTCAGTACTCATCACTGCTTGGAGCCAAGAGTAAAGATTTGTTTCCTGGGAAGAAGCATGAAACTAGAGATCAAACCATGGGATTTCTTGACTGCAACATTGAACAGCTAGAGCATGAACCTCAATTGCTCACCAGAATACCTAGGGCCATAATAGGGATGGTAGCATATACCTAAGTAATTGTAATAATGATAGCTAGTATTTCTATAGCATTTTAAAGTTAGCAAAGTACTTTACAAATAATATCACCCTTTATCTTCACAACACCTTTGGGTGTTGGATGCTATTATTATTCTAATTTTATAGATGAGGAAACTAAGATTGGGTGACTTGTCCATGTTCACATAGCTAGCATCTGAACTCAGGACTTCCAACTTTCTATCAATTGAAACACCTAGTTTCTTCTATAGACACTTTGAGGAAATTAAGCCAATTATTGACTAATTATAGAAAAGGATTTAGAGGATTCTGAAAGAACAGAATTGGAGAGACACATGCTACATTTTCTGTGGCTATTATACCTTGTGATAATTTTGTCTCTGTGGCTAGAAAAGAGAAGAGGGGTTAGGAAATGAAAAAAAAAGTACATACTTTTTAAAGAAAATGTGATCTTACATTGATTTACCATCACCAACCAAGTGCAGGTCAGGAAGGAAATTGAGGCCTCTCAAGATGGCACCCTAAAAAAGACCATTACGAGATTTCATTTTCAAATCTTTCTTGTCAGACCCTTTGTTAGCAAGTAGAAGAAAGGCAAGACTTAAATAGCATGTTATAAGATTAGAAGAAATTATTCCTTATTCTTCTTTGTGCACTCCACCACCTGTCCGAGTCCATATAATAGAGCACAGAGTTAAAAGGTGCTCAGTAATTGTTGAATTGATTTGAAATGAAAAGGTAGCAGAGTCAAGATAGTCTACTAACTCATCATCTCATTTGCAGGAGGCAAGTTCAAAGAAAATCCACAAAACCAACCACTCTTGGAATACCACGAGTTGCCAGGAATGGTGGCACAAACCTATAATTCCAGGTATCAAGGAGGCTGAGGTTGGTGGATCTCTTGAGTTTAGGAGTTTTGAGCTACATTAAGCTAAGCTGATCAGGTTTCTCCACTAAGTTTGGTAATATGGTGAAGGGAAGGAAGACCAGGGGAAGAGAGCTGGCCCACTTTGGAGAAAGAAAGGAAAGAAAGGGGGAAGGGAGGGAGGGGGGAAAGGAAGGAGAGAGGAAAGGAGGGGAAGGAGGGAGGGAGGAAGGAAGGAAGGAAGGAAGAAAGGAAGGAAGGAAGGAAAGAGAGAATATCATGAGGCTAGGATGGTTCATTTTCCTTACCTCAATCAATTAGCTAATTATTCACCCAGTAAGGATTTATTGAGCATCTAATTATATGCCCCTACATTGTACCAAGTGCTAAGGGAGATACAGAAAGACATATAAACATGGTCCCTTCCCTAAAAGAGTTTAGATCAATTAGAATAGGCAAGTTATACATTTGGCACAACAGTGAACAATGCAACACAATATATAATTAAGTGCTCGGTTGTGGAGCACAAACTGGAAGTGCTATGGAAATTTAGTAGAAAAACAAAATCTGAATCACAGAATTTGAGAATTGGAAGGATTGGAAGGGACCTCAGTGTCCATCTAGTTTAGCCCATATCCCACAGTGAATTCCCACTATAACATGCCCTGTAAGTGGTCATCCAAACACTATCTGAAGACCTCCAACCATAAAGGACAGACAGTCCATTCACTGCAACAATAGCTCATCCTGTTTTGGGTTAGCTTTCATTGTTAGGATATTTCCCCTCCTCATATAAAGCCTAAATTTGCAACTTACCCACATTGTTCCTGATTCTTTCCCCTGGTGCCCATGAGGATAGGTCAAAATCCTTCATCTGAGACAGTCCTTCAAATGCTTGAAAACAGCTAGCATATTTCTCTAAGTCTTTTCTTCTCCAGTCTTACCATCCCTAGCTCCCTCACAAAAGCCTTATGGGGCATGAATTCAAGGCCTTCTCCATCCTGGTTGCTGTCCTCAGAAATAATCTCTAGCTTATCAGTTCCTAATTTGTGGTATCCAAAATAGACACAAATCTCCAGATGTGGTTTGACCAGGGCAGAGTACAGCAGAACTATGTATCACCCATTTAATCCTCAATTATGCCTATTTCTTTTTTTTAAAGTTAGTTTGTATTGATATCTTTTGTTTTCACATGTATATTTTCCAAGGCATCCTTGTCCCTTTTTCACCCAGAGAGTGGTCCTTATCATAAAGACTAGAAAGTGGAGGAATTGGATCCATGATTTCATTGGAATAGGGAACTCCTAGGTGAGGAAACTCTCTTTACCAATGCAGTTTGTCACCTTCTCTGAATTTTACAGCTTTAGAGAATTGCTTAGAGCCCTGAGAGGTTAAGTGGCTTGCCTCAGATGATACAGCCAGGATATGTCAGGAAGGACTTGAATCCAAGTCCTCCTGGTATCAAGACTACCTGTCTATATGCTGTAGACCATTTTCTCCTTTAAAAAGAGCAGAAAAACAGCTCACCAAAACTAACTAGCAAATAGAAAAAAATCTGGTTTTATATGCATATGCATAGTACTTTACCTCTAAGAAGAAGCAGGGGAGGGAGCTTCTCATGTATCTTCTTTGGGTCCTGGTTAAGTCCCTATGACACATCTAGGTAGCTTAGTGGATAGAGAACTGGTCCTAGAGTCAGAAAGACCTGAGATCGAATCTGACCACAGATACTTACTAGCTGTGTGATTTAGTTTTTACTTTTCATTTCTCTAATCAATAGTGTTTTAGAGCATTTTTTCATATGAATATAAATAACTTTGATTTCTTCTTCTCAATACTACTTGTGCATATACTTTGACCATTTATCAATTGGGGAATGACTTGTTTTCTTGTAAATTTGACTCAGTTCTCTGTATATTTGAGAAATGAGACTTTCATCAGAGAAACTTGCTGTATATTTTTTCCCAGTTTCTTGCTTTCTTTTTAATCTTGGCTGCATTGGTTTTGTTTGTGCAAACTCTTTTTAATTTAAAGTAATAAAAATTATCATTTTTACATCCCATAATATTTTCTATCTCTTGTTTGTTTACAATTTCTTCCCTTATCCATAAATCTAACAGATTTTCATGCTTCCCTAACTTCTCATATCGCCCTTTATTTCTAAATTATGAACCCATTCTGAGTTTATCTTGTCATACAGCATGAAATATTGGTCTATACCTAGTTTCTGCCAAACTGTGTTCCAGTTTTCCCAAAAAATTTGTTGCCAAATTTTCTTGTCTTAAAAACTTGGATCTTTGGGTTTGTCAAATTCTAGATGATTATGGTCATTTACTACTATGTATTATGTACCTAACCTATTCCACTGATCCACCACTATTTTTTAGCTAGTACCAAACTGTTTTGATGATTACCACTTTGTAATACAGTTTGAGATCTAGTCCTTCTAGGCCACCTTCCTTCATACTTTTTTTCATTGATTCCCTTGACATTCTTGACCTTTTGTTTTTCTAGATGAATTTTGTTATTATTTTTTCTAGCTCTACAAAATTTTTTTTTTAGTTTGATTGGTATGGCACTGGATAAATAGATTAATTTAGGTAGAATTGTCATTTTTATTATATCGGCTCATCTATGAGCAATTAATATTTCTCCAATTGTTTAGATCTGACTTTGTGTGATAAGTATTTTGTAATTGTGTTCATTAGTTTGTCTTGGCAGGTAGACTCCCAAGTCTTTTATATTGTCTACAATTATCTTAAATGGAATTTCTCTATCTCTTGCTGCTGGACTTTGTTGGTAATATATAGAAATGCTAATGATTTGGGTGGGTTTATTTTATATCCTACAACTTAGATGAAGTTGTTAATTATTTCAACTAGTGTTTTAGTTGATTCTCTAGAATTCTCCAACTACACCATCATACCATCTGTAAAGAGTGATAGTTTTGTTTCCTTATTGCCTATTTTAATTCCTTCAATTTCTTTTTCTTCTCTTATTGCTATAGCTAGCATTTCTAGTAATATAATGAATAATAATGTTATTCTTGCTTCACTCCAGATCTTATTGGGAAGGACTTATCACCATTACAGATAATGATTGCTAAAGGTTTTAGATTGATCCTACTCACCATTTTAAGGAAAGCTCCATTTATTCCTATGCTTTCTAGTGTTTTTAACAGGAATGACAGTTGTGAAATTTTGTCAGGAGCTTTTTCTTCATCTATTGAGATAATCATATGATTTTTGTTGGTTTTGTTATTGATATGGTAAATTATGCTGATAGCTTTCCTAATGTTGAACCAGCCTTATATTCCTGGTATAAATCCCATTTCATCACATTATATTATCTTTGTGATATATTGCTGAAACCTCCTTGCTAGTGTTTTGTTTTTTAAAAATTTACAACAATATTCACTAGGGAAATTGATCTATAGCTTTCTTTCTCTGTTTTTACTCTTTGTGATTTAGGTATTAGCACCATATTTGTGTTGTAAAAGAAATTTGGTAAGACTCCTTCTTTGCCTATTTTCTCAAATAGTTTATATAGTACTGTAATTAACTGTTCTTTAAATGTTTGGTAGAATTCACTTGACAATCCATCTGGTTCTGCAGATTTTTTTTAGGGAGCTCATTGATGGCTTGTTCAATTTCTTTTTCTAAAATAAGGCTATTTAAGTATTCTATTTCCTCTTTTGTTCATCTGGGCAATTTATATTTTTGTAAATATTCATCCATTTCTCTTAGATTGTTAAGTTACTGGCATATAATTAAATAAAATTTAAATTTCATCTTTTTTGGTGGTAAATTCACCCTTTTCTTTTTTTTGATACTGGTAATTTAGTTTTTCTTTCTTTTAAAAAATAAATTAATTAATCATTTATCAAATTTGTGGGATTTTTAAAAATAAAACCAGCTTTTAGTTTTATTTATTAGTTCAGTGGTTTTTTACTTACAATTTTGTTAATCTCTCATTTGATTTTCAGGATTTCTAATTTGGTGTTTAGTTGGGATTTTTAATTTGTTCTTTTTCTAGTTTTTTTAGTTGCACGCCCAATTTTGAAGGGTATGAGTCAATTCTGATTTGCTCTTTCTCTATTTTATTGATGTAAGTGTCAGAGATATAAAATTTCCCTTAAGTACTATTTTGGCCACATTCCATAAATTTTGGGGTGTTGTCTCATTGTCGTAATTCTCTTTAATGAAACTGTTGATTGTTTCTATGATTTGTTCTTTCACCCACTGATTCTTTAGGGTTACTTTCCAATTAATTTTAAATCTATGTTTCCATGGCCCTTTATTGAAAACAATTTTCATAGCATTATGATCTGAAAAGCATGCATTGAATATTTATGTTTTTCTGCACAGTTTGATATCTGGAATTGCTTGGGCTAATAGTATGCTCTGGTCAATCAAGTATTCTGGCTAATATAAAGTTGTCATAAATAATTTAAGAATTGTCAATTTTAGATAATCAAAACAAAAAAAAGAATACATAGAATACAACTTATACAGAAGAAAATTTTAACCTTGGGTGATTCAAAAGGTATCTGTCCCTAGGGCATAGAGCACATTTGAGAGTCTCAAATTCCACTTCTGATGCTTATTGTCTGTGTGACCTTGGACAAATTATTTAATCTTCTTAGGCTTCAACTTCCTTATCTGTAAGATGAAAATGTTGGACTAGATGACTTTTGAGTGCCCTTCTAGCTCTAAAACAAAACAGTGATCCTATGATCTCAGATTGCTTTCCTATTTTTTGACCAATAGTAAACAGTTTTAATGATATAATATAATACATATTATACATATACATATATATTTGATAATATAGTTTGGGGTTTGGTTGTAATATTTCTCCTTTATTCTACCTTTTTTCATTATTTCCCTTGACATTCTGGATCTTTTGCTCTTTCAAATGAATTTTGTTATTGCTCTGTCTAGCTCTGTAAAGTATGTTCTCTGTAGTTTGCTATAGCACTAAATCTATAAATTAAATTTGGTAGTATTATCATTTTTATTATATTGGCATAGCAAGCTATGAGCACTGAATATTCCTCCAGCTATTTCAATTATTCTTCCTTTTTTTTAAAGGAGCATTTTTAGCTGTATAGATAGAACTCTTGAGTATGTTTTGGTAGATTAACTCTCTGATAATTTGTGCATTTCATAATTATTTTGAATGAGAATTCCTTTTCTATCATTTCCTCCTGGATTTTCTTTCTACTATACAGAAATACTATTGGGTTGTATGTGTTTATTTTGTAACCTGCTACTTTGCTGAAGTTATTAATCATCTCAATTTCTTTGCTGATTTCCTAGGATTTTCTAAATAAGCCATCTTGTCTTCACTAAAAAAGGACAGTTTTGCTTCCTATCTTTAGGATCCTATCTTTGTCTATCTTTATGCCTTTAATTTCTCTTTTTTTCTTATTATACATGTGAAGTTAGGCAAAACATATTTCCATATTAGCCATGTCACAAAAAAAACCAAGAAAAATAAGATGAAAAAATATACTTCAATTTGCACGCAGAATTCATCAGTTCTCTCTTTGGAGCTGGATGGTATTTGTCATCATGAGTCTTTTGGAATTGCTGTGGATCGATTGTATTGATCAGATTGTGTTATTCAAAATTCTTTTCCTTTTGAAGGTCTTTCTTCTGACCACTTGCAGAATTTGTTATTGAAATTGTTAAATTAACCATTATGTGTCTTAGAATTTGAAACGCAGTTTTGTTTGTTTTCTAGAGGTGATTTGTGGATTCTCTGAATTGGTACTTTGTTTCCTGTATTCAGAAGTTTTGGGCAGATTACTTGGATAACTCCCTGAATTAGGGAGTTCTTTTGCTTTACTTATTTTTTTGCCTTTCTTTGTATCTCCAGTGTGTAGCACAGTGCTGGGCATATAGCATATGCTTAATAAATACCTGTTGATTTAATTTGTAATTATCTTTAATTTATCTTCTCTATCTTGCCTTCAAAATCAGTCCTCTTTCACTTATATATGGAATATGTGTTCTTTTAATATTGTTGACTTTTGCTCTCTTTTGCCAGATTTTCCCCTGCTTCAGAATTTTGGAGTTCCAAATCTGTTCATCTCTCTTTTAAATCTTTAAAGATACTTTCCATTGTGCATTTTTTCTATTTTGCTAATTGAGTTTTTATATTCCACATTAAGAGCTCTAAGTTTTGACATATATTCTTTCCCAATTTCTTTTTTTATATAGATTTCATTTCTATTTGAATCATTCTGGAGTTTCTTCTTGTTTCATGCTTTATTGAGGCCGCAGGACTTGGCATTTAATCAGATATAAGTTCATTTCCTTTTTCATTTGTTTGTTTTCAATCAACAAGGATTTATTATATGTTTACTATGTGTCAGGTTGTGTCCCAAGCACTGGAGATACAAAGTCAAAATTTGAACAGTGCCTGCTGTCAGCTGTTATAGTCATTTTGTATATTGTTCTTCTGCTCCTGCTTAGTTCATACAAGTATTCCCACCTTTTTCTGAATTCTTCTGTCATTTCTTATTGTAGCAGAACATTCCATTATATTCCTATGCCATAGTTTGTTTATCCATTTCCCAATTGAAATGTACCTACTTTGTCTTCAATTTCTTGCTAACACAAAGAAGATTGCTATGCCTGTATTTACATATATTGGATCTAGATGCTTTAGGTTTTTGTCATTATTTGCCAGTTTCAGTATGATATGAAACCTCTTCTAAGTGGCAGCTCTCTTACTATTAGCCATTTGGATCATGTTTTCTTCTAGCTGTGGATAGTTTGAAATTCTTTTGAAAACTGTTCTTCATACATTTTGTTTCAAAATTTTTCATTGTTTTATTCTAATCTTGACAAGCACAATTATTCACTTTCTTTTGTCTTATAATATTTGTTTAGGGAGTTTTGTAAATAATTTGAGGATATATTACTCATCCTTCTTCCTGGTTTTAGCATTCTCCCTGCTGATTTAATCTGTTTGTACTCTAGACTTTTATTGAAGGGTTTTCCTCTTGCTGTCTTTGACATTTTACTCTTTTAAAATATTATTTCATTACTTTATGACTCTTCTTCCTTTGTTATAAGTATACCCTGGAGAATGGGCTATAAAGCTGCCTCAGCCTCCATGTGCTTGGGAGTATAGGATTTTTTGGCCCTGATCCCTGCCATGACTAATTTCTGAGAAGCTAGGCCTCACCCGGATAGATTTCTGTCCTCTTTCTCAAAGGCCCAGCATAGCCAAACATATTGGTCTCTTGTGCCAACTCCTCCCCCCTTGAATGTCTTTTCTTCCTTGTGCCTAGATTGAATCACTGCTTACCCCTTTTTATAGGTTAGGAGGAAGGCAAGGAGGGTATTTCTCTTTTTTTCATTAATTTATTTATTTTTAGTTTTCAACATTCACTTCCACAAGATTTTGAGTTCCAAATTTTCTCCCCATCTCATCCCTCCCCCAACCCCAAGACAGCATGCTTTCTTAATATCCTTTCCCTAATCTGCCTTCCCTTCTATCTCCCCCCTCCCTTCTCTTATCCCCTTCCTTTTCTATTTTCCTCTAGGACAGGATAGATTTCTATTCCCCATTGCCTGTATATTTTATTTCAAGGAGGGTATTTCTGACAAAGCTTCAACAACCTTGGGCTCTCTCACTTAGGTCCATGTCCTAGTCAGAAGGCAGTAAGCTTTTAGCACCTCTATCTTCATCCTCACGTAGAAGGGCAGAGATAGTGTCGGCTGCTTATTGTGAGTAGGGAAGGGAGAAGGTATATTGGATAAGCATGGAGGCTGATGTGGGTGGTGCTGAATGAATGTTTTAAGAATTAGAGTTTTCCAGCACTAATCCATAAAAATTTTGCCCTTTGTCCTTTTTCTCTTCTTTGTTCTACACATTCAGCAGTAATTGCTCCACTTCTGATGCAGAATTCCATTTTAATTTTTTTTGAAAGTTGTTGATTTAAAGAGGTTAGGAAGAAGTGACTAATTCATCATCTGCTTGATCTTGCAGCCATGATTCTCATAAGGCAACCCGAGATCTCACTAACTTTTTTGGCCATCACAACACAACATTAACTCATATAAAACAAGTCCTCCACCAAAACTAAAAGCTAGGAGTCACGGGAAAACTTCATGGACAAGATAAGATATGAGGATGTTTTCTCTGGATGGGGAAAGATTTTTAGGGTCTGAATAGGCAAAGAGTTAGGGGAAGGACATTCTTGGTGAGGAAAACATTTTCCATAGAAATAGGAAGGTGCCTGACTCAATTAAAGAACAATCAATCATCACTTTTAAATGCCTACTGTATTCCCTGCTAGATGCTGAAGATATAAAGATTAAAATGAAACCCTCCCAGAAATCAAGGAGACTGGTTGTTGTTGTTATTGGTGGTAGTGGTGGTCCTTCATTTTCAAAGAGGACCAATGACTTCATGGGTGATGTCTTGACTTAGAGTACATTGGAAGGTGTGAATTGAGGCTAGTGGAAAATTAAATGGAATAGGAGGGGTAGAAAATTAACTATGGAAAGCATTGAAAACCAGACTTGTGGTAACAGTCAATGGACAGTTGAACATTTTGAAACAGTAAAACAGCATCTTGGTAGCTTGATGAGTAAAATAAATTAGCCTTGCATTGGTATACAGAATATGTTGTTATTCAGTCATTTCAGTCATATCCAACTCTTTGTGCCCATATTTGTGATTTTCTTGGCAAAGATACTAGATTGGTTTGTCCTTTCCTTCTCCAGCTCATTTTATGGATGAGGAATTGAGACAAACAGGGCTAAGTGACTTGCCCAGGGTCACACAGGTACTAAGTATCTGAGACTGGATTTGAATTGAGATTCCTGACTCTAGGTCTGATACTCTTTTCACTGTGCCACCTAGCTGCCCAAACACAGAATATATTGGTAAGGAAAGAACCTGGAGTGAGAAGGACCAGGGAGGAGGCTATTGTAGCATTGTAAATGAGAGAGGTTAGTTATCTAGAATAGAGACTAGAGAAGAAGAAACACATTTGTGATACAATTTAAAAAAAAATTAAAACATTGACAAGACTTGACCATTAATCAGAAGACTGGGAAAATGGGAATAATATTTGTCAAAGGAAGGAAAGTTTGGGAGAGGAGGTAAAGAGAGGAATGCCAAGTTCATTTGAGACAGAGTTTGAAATGATGGCAGGACATATATACAAGGTATAGTGGAAAGAGTATAGGCTCCAGAGTCAGAGGATCTGCTTTTAAACTCCATTTCCAGCATTACCTGTGTGACTTTAGGCACACTTCCCTGAGCCTCAGTTTCCTCATCCATAAAATGAGGATATTGGATTAGATTGCTTCTGAGGTCCCTTCAGATCTAAATCTATGATCCCATGGACCAGTGGAAATGTCAATAAAGTAGGCAGTTGAAAATATGAGAATTTTACCTAGATGAGAAAACAGAATTGAAGGTATTAGCCTTGGGAGACATAAGCCATAAGTGGCAATGGGAGGCCAATGGAACCATGACAGTGAATGAGCTCTCTGTGGGAAAGATAGAACATATGTTCTAAGGCACAAACTTAACACAAGACTGTGGGGAAAGGAGGAAGAAGAGTCTGTAGAGGAATCTTGGATAAAACTTATGCTCGTAAACTGACGTTTTTCAAGGTGAAGCAGATTTAGTGATGAGGGATCCAAGAAAGTTGAAATTTCTGATTTAGAAAATTGAAAAAGCAGATATAGAGAGGTTAATGGAAAATATTCCAGTATATTCTGTAGTGCCTGCTCTATCTGAGTGAAATTTGTCAAGTTTAGCAAGTAACCCCACCTGGGACCATGGTTAATCTTTTCATTAATGTATTTATATAATTAAGCCAAATATAATGCATTTATATATCTTTAAGCTTTTAATAGCTTAAGTGTGGATTAAGACTTTGGGGATACCCTATAGAATATAATTTATATTTTGCATGTTTATTATGAGAAGTATGGTGGAGTATAGGGAGATCTGTCTTTGGAGTCAGAAAGACCTAGGTTCAAATCCTGCCTCTGACACAGCTGACTGTATAACTCTAGGTAAGAAAGGTAAGAAATGAAAAAGGTCAAGGTCTCTGTCCCAATGCTTCCAGGGCCATCTCCAGTCATCTTGATCTATATCTTGCCACTGGACCCAGATGGCTCAGGAGGAGAGATTGAGGCTGGCGACTTTGCACAGCCTTGCCTCACTTAAATCCAATTTATTTGCAAGTCATGATGCCATGATGTCATGATGACTCCTGATGTCATTAGACCTCTTTGAGAACAAAGGAGGAACAACAACAATAACCCTAGACACGTCACCTCTCAGCACTGTAGGCAACTCTCAAAAGACTGTGAGTTGTTAAGGTGCCAACCTGCATTGATCAAGGCAATCTCCTCCTCTACCAATTCTCTATAGCAATAAAATCACAGGTCCACTCTATGCTTCCTATGTGTTATCTATTTGGACTTCTCACTTAACTATAAACTTTTTGAGAATAAGGTCAATGCTTATTAAAATGAACCTAACAGTGCTATTTTCATTATAGTAGACACTCAGCCCAATTACACAAGCTTAAGGAATGAGCCCAGGTCCACAAATGAAGCAGGAAAATGGTCTGGAGCAATGGAGTCAAACAAATAGAAATGGCATCACTAAACCACATATAAGGATGCCTATGGGCCACATATTGACTTAGTTTTAAAATATAATCTACGATTTATTGCATTTTTATTTATTTTGTTAGATATTTCCTAATTATGTTTTCACTTGGGAGTGTTGTGAGTGACAAGTTTGACGCCTCTGGTCTGAAGAAGCACTGAAACCCTAACTTTCGGCCCGACCAAGCATCGCTACTGGTTCAGGTGGCAGTGTGATTGGTGTGACTGACACTTTCGGGTCTTGATGGATTGTGTCACAATGGGGACAGACAATGCCAAATTAATGAAAAGGGGCAATCTAAGACATTTAAACTTTCCTTCAAAGACCACCTCATATCCTTCTTTATTCCATTTTAATAATTTTGTTTTTTTTTAACTGAAGGAAGCAAAATGTGAAGAAATGAATTCATCAGAAAAAGTGAATTGACAAATTAAGGCAAGTGTTCAGGTAATTCAGCCCAATCTGAACCCCAAAAACAGCTCCCATAAAAGCCCAGGGTAACTAGGTGGCATAGTGGAGAGAACACTAGTTTTAGTGTCAAGAAGAGCTGGGTTTAAATTCTTCCTCAGATACTTATTAGTTATATGACCCTCTCAACCTCTGTTTCTTCATCTTTAAAGCAGGGAGTTGGGAACAACTCTACCTGGAAGAGAGAAGAAAATGAGATTTAGAAGGAACTTCAGAAATCATGTAACCTAATCTTTTTTTTTTTAATTTTATAGAAGAAGAACCTAAGTTCTAAGGAACCTAGACTTGCCCAGGATCACACAGAACTAGGATTTGAACCTAGATCCTCTGATTCCAAA
This sequence comes from Vombatus ursinus, assembly GCF_900497805.2. NCBI lineage: Eukaryota > Metazoa > Chordata > Mammalia > Diprotodontia > Vombatidae > Vombatus > Vombatus ursinus. Next base: position 58,614,160 of record NW_020954585.1, read on the forward strand.
TTTAGTGGTTTTTTTTGTTTCTGATATCTTCTCCCCACCCCGTAATTGTTCAATAAACTGACTTGCTTCACCTAAATAAAAATGAGATCATTAGGTCTATTATCCTAATATGCTTATGAATAGCACCATTACTTCAAAACAAATGAAGAAGAGATATGTGGCCAACTGTATCCCAAAAGAAAAGCAGTATTGAACAACTCACCATAGGTTTTAAAACCTCCTCTTTTGAGGGAAGAGAAAGTCCTACTATTCATTTTTTTCAAAAAATTTTAAGAAAAATTCTATTGATGTGCTTTATTTTTACATTCCATTTACAATAATGTCTATGCAATGAAAGGTCTCATTCAATAAAGTAAAAGAATTTAAGAAAAAATAAAACTACAGTGACCTCATCTGAAAGTACATGCAACATTACACAGCTCTAGTACCCTTTCACCTCCTTGTTTTTTAAAATTGTTTTAATTTACAGAAATCTATTTTTCTCTCCCTTCCATCTCTTACCCCAATGTAAAAACAAGAAAAGAAAAACAAATTCCTTAAAAGAGATATGCATAATCAAACAAAATAAATTTCCTTATCGGCCATACACATACACACACACATACACACACACACACTTTTCTACCCCATGAAATCATGGATGGTCCTTGTATTGATCATAGTTCTTACAGATGTCAGAATTGTTTTTCTTTTTAGTGTTCTTGTTATTGTCTAAATTGTTTTCCTGGTTCTGATTATTTCATTCTCCATCAGTCTATAAGAAATCTCCAAAATTGATTATTTTTATAATATTGATATAATTGTATTAATTGTTCTCCAAGTTGTACTTCACTCTGCATTAGTCTTCCTGTTTCTTTGAAATCACCTATTTCCTCATTTCTTACAGCATAATAATATTCCATCACATTCATGTACCATGACTTATTCAGTCATTCCTCAATTGCTGGACATCTTTTTATTTTCCAAAGGTTTTAGTTTTGGTTGTTTTTTGCTACCACAATAAGAGCTTCTATAAATAATTTTGTGCATAAAGGATCTTTTCCTATTTCTTTGATTTTTTAGGGGTTTGGGGTAGCTCTAGGCATAGCAATGGTATAGTTGTGTCAAGGGGCATGCACAGTTTAATAACTTTTTGTATATAACTCCAAATTGCTTCCCAGAATGGTTATAGTATTCACAGGTCCACCAACAGTATATCAACATTCCTGTTTTCCCACAACCACTCCATTTATCATTTTCTTTTTTCGTCATCTTTGTCACTCTAATGGGCATGAGGTGGAAACTTAGAATTTTCTTAATTTGTATTTCTATAGTTAGGAGAATTTTTTATATGGCTATAATTAGCCTGGGGGTTTTTTCCCCTTGAGAACTGCCTAATCATATCCTTAGACCATTCATCAAGTAGACAGTAGCTCTTATTTTTATAAATTCAAATTTGTTCCTTATAGATCTTAGAAATAAGCCCCTTTTCAGAGAAACTTGTTATAAAAATTTTTCCCAGCTAATTATTTCCCTTTTAATCTTAGCTTTATTAAATTTGTTTGAGAAAAAATTTTTTAAATTTTATATAATCAAAATTATCCATTTTTGATATTTCTCTAATTTGTTTATGATGTGTGTGGGTTTTTTTAATATTTAGGTCAGGTATCTATTTGGAGCTTATCTTGGTATAATAAGGTATGAGGTGCTAGTCTTAATCTAGTATCTTCCATATTGCTGTCCAATTTTCTCAACAATTTTTGTCTAATACTGTGTCCTTATATCAGTAGCTGGGGTGTTTGTGTTTATTGAATACTAGTTTACTAGATACATTTTCTTCCATATGTTATATATCTAATCTGTACCACTGATTAATCTCTTTACTCTTTTTAACAATACTTTTTTTTTTTAAGAATAATTGCTTTGTATGTATAGTTCAAGATTTGGCCTTATGCAGCCTTTTTTGTTCCTACTTCTTTTCATTATTTCTCATGACATACTTGATTTTTTCTTCCTCCTTATGGATTTAGTTATTATTTTTCTAGTTCTGTAAAGTAATCCTTCAGGAGTTTAATTGGTTCCCACTATTAAGATGAAATCTGCCCCTCTGTATATCTGCTTGCTGCTCCTAACTCTCTTCTCTGGGGCCAAGTTAAAAAAAAAAAAAGCCTAATCTCTCTTACCTGTGTCATCTTTCAAATATTTTCAGAGACAACATAGCAAGGCAATGAATTGCTTAGCATTTAGAGTCAGAGGATAGGGTTTGAGCCCTGTCCTAGAACTGACCCTTCCTTATTGCTACAGGAACACTGTTTCCTGATGATCCCTTGTATTTACATAGCACATTATGGTTACAAAGTACTTTCCCCTACCTATCTCAGTTGAGTGTTATACTACTACAAAATGAGCAGTACAGATATTGATGTCCCCATTTTAAAGACTGGAAACAGAGGCTCAGGGACGGTTACCCAAATACACACAGCTAATAAATGGAGGAACTGCAACTTGAACCCAGGTCTGCTGACTCCTGGCTTAGTGTTCTTTCCACAACTCTTCGCTGCGATCTAGAAAGAGCTCCTGTATCATGAAAGTGAGGATTTTACAGTAAATGTTTTTATATAAAATGGCTGGGAAATGGGACATTTTAGCTAATTAAATCTGATTAATAGAGATACAGCACATAGAAGGATAATGTGAACTGAATTAGAATGATAATGAAATACACAACACCAAACCAAACTGAAAGTAGTTTAATCTTTTTTTAAAAAAATTTAGAAGGCACATCAGGACCTGGGGTTGAGTCCGATTTCTGATGCTTATTACCTGTGTGACCTTGGATTACTTACATAACTTCCCTGAGCCTTGGTTTACCCTTCTGTAAAATGAGGTGGTTGGACGAGATGGCCTTTGAGTTTCCTTCCAGTCCTTGATCCATGCCCCTGCAGTTCTTCAAGATCATCATTCTGATCCCAGTCGTGAATTATCTCTGTGTTGGTAACACACACAGAGTTCCAGGAATTGGAGGACCCATCATCAAGGGTACGCTGAATCCAGTTCTAAGACTCAATGTTAAATTTTCAGGGTGAACATTTATACCTCGAAATCTACAAAGGCTCCAAATAAGGGCGTGATTTATTGTTTTTATTATTTATTATTGCTTCAGAGATTGCTTAGACATGAGAAAATATTAATGGTGCAGATTAAACTTAAAAGTACCTCTGCCTACATTTTTCTTTCTTGAGAGCCCTGTTGTAAAACATTTACTAGTATACCCCTGATCATAACAAAATGTAACTCTAGTCCCAAAGCTCAATAGCATGGGACTCTCTCCTCATTGATGGAGAGCAATACCCTGCACTTGTCTAATGGGCAAGCAGAGCTGGTGAGAGGAGAAGAACTTCACTCTTTTTAGTCTTCAGGGTTGCTTCCAGTTCCTTGAAGTGCATTAAGCTCTGCAATTGTTTTAGACACTTTTGGTTTTCAGTTTGTTTGTTTGTTTGTTTGTTTGTTTGTTTGTTTTGGTGAGGCAATTGGGGTTAAGTGACTTGCCCAAGGTCACACAGCTAGGTTTTCAGTTTTAAGAGAGAAGATGGAAGATGCCAATCCCACTTCAGGTTACTGAAGAAAAAGAATCTCAGAAGAAGCTAACATGAGAGAGCTGGCAGTCTCTATCCTGACCCTATCCCCAGCTTGCTACCCTAGAGACTTTGGGGAACTTCTCCTTGGGTTAGATCCAGGACCCTCTCTCTAGGCCCAGCTGAGTTGCCTTACTCCCAATGGAAGAACTCCTTCACTCTGTATTATCTGGGATATCTTCTCCTATGAATACCTTCTCTGATTTCTGTTTTGCTACTAATTTAGATAAATGGGTCTCCTTTGGTAATTGTTATGTATGTTCATTGTAGAACTGTTATTTGGACAAAAAGGGATCAAGCCTTGGATATAGAGCTTGAGGGCTTGTTTTCCCTCAATAATGAAATGGCAATCAAAAGTTAGATAGAATTTGAAACCCCTTAGCCAGAGATTTATAATTCTAGCCCAGCACCCTTTCTCTCTGAGGAGAGTAAAGTGGCCTACATCCTCAACCTCCTACTTTCCCTTCTGGTCAGAATTAAAGTATCCATTGGGGAAGGTGGGGGGGGGGAGAAAAGTCCACAGATATATATTCTGTCTCCCTTTGAGCCTCACAATGACACCTCCATGTTACACGTGGGGGACAACCCATGGAGCCTTGCTACAAGTTTGCTATATTTCTTTTTCACCAGAATGATTTTGTCTTTCACTATGGTCACTTTAACTTGAACAGCACACCACTTACCATTCAGAATTCAGGGGTTATATCTACATTGAGCTATATTATTGATTGGATTAAGTTTTTAAATTTTTGTTTTGGCATCCTGTACAGACATAACATGTCTATCAATTTCCAAGGGACAGACTGAAAATGTTTCCTCCAAATTTCATCTTTGGGTTACTTGGGCCATTTCCTCTGCTAATTCATTTATTAAATGTGAGTTTATTCCCCCCTGCCCCTGACATGTTTGTTTTCTCTTCTTAAACAATCAAATCATAGATCATCTTGTCTAATACCCTTATTTTATAGATGAGAAAACTGGGGGTCAGGAAAGTTGTAAGTGACTTGCCTAAGGTCACACAGGTAGCAAGTGATAGAACCTGCCATTCAAATTCAGGTTAGGATACCCCAAGTTCAATGCTCTTTTCACAGCCCCATGTTGGTTTATTAACATATAGCATGATGATGACATTCTAGAACCCAAACCTAGTGTTTATCTTGTTTAAGCAACTGCTTTAATTTTCAGCCTTCAGAATAACATTTATTCTTACTCTGCAACTTGGCACAATCCTATATTAAGGTGTCAGCACAGAGCTCTTTGGAATGAAGTACAGAAGGCACAATAGTGGAATCGGGCTAATTAAAGATGTGTATCATCAGTGAAAATGTCTCTTTGGAATCAAAAAATTAATTACAATATATCTGGCCTGGGTACCAGATGTTGAAAACAAACCAACAGATATACATGCTACTTTGCTTCCTAAAATTTTACTAATAAATTTTCCTTTATGTGTATTTTCTCTTTCACTTTAGGTGAGTACAGAAGAATGAATATTCATCAGAAATCCTGAAGAAACTGACATGAAGCAATATTTGGAGACATTCCCTTTACTTTGATGGAAACTAGGGTAGTGGAGAGGAGAGGTGAGTTGGGATTAGAGAATTTTTGCTTAGAATTTGTGCTACCAAATTCCAATAAAAATCATAGAAATCTTGTGGACCAGAAATAGGTCCATCCACTGTTGGCCTCAAGATGGGGGATAAAATAACCCTTGTACTCAAAATCTACCACAACATCTAATCAACTTCTAGGAATAATTCAAATCATTTTTAGTGGTATAGGAAGGAACAATAAAACCATTTTAGAGGTGCAGAGTCTTTGTAGAATGAAATTAGTTCCAGAAATGGTGGACTATGCCTATAAACCCTGCTAGCAAGGAGTGGAGGTTAGTAGATCTGTTGAACTAAGGAGTTCTGAGTTGCAGAGGGCTAAGCCAATAGGGTATCTAATATGGTGAACTCCCAGATGCACAGAAGTCACCAGGCTATCTAAAGAGGGGCAAACAAACACAAGTTGGAAACAAAGCAGGTCAGATGATCAAAGCAGGTCTTGCTGATCGGAAGTGGAATCAGACCATGAAAAACCATTGCATTTACTAGGTGAGATAGAGAGAGCCAGACTTTAAAAAAAAAAAAAGGAAGGAAGGAAGGAGGGAAAGAAAGAAGGAAAGAAGGAAAAAAGAAAATGGAAGGAAGTGTTATACAAGGAATAGTGTTCTGGAATTGAAGTCAGAAAGACCTGAGTCTGAAACCTGACTCTGACTCTAGTTATCTGAGGCAACTAGGTTGCACAGTGGCTAGAGTGCTGGACTAAGAGTCTTCCCAACTTCCTGAGTTCAAATTCTGCCCCAAACACTCACTAGCTTGTGACCCTGGGTAAGTCATTTAACCTCTCTTAGCCTCAGTTTCTTCATTTGTAAAATGGAGATAGCATAGGATAATAACACCTCCCTCTCCGAGTTGTTGTGAGGGTTGAACGAGATAACATAGCTCATAAAATGCTTTGTATTTTGTGCAGAACATAAGATGCTTTGCAAACCATAAAGTGCCATATAAATGCTCGCTATTATTAGTTTCCTCATATGTAGAATGGGGATAATCTTACCTGTAGTACCTGCCTCATAGAGGTTTAATGAGACAATCTGAAGAAAACACTATATGGAAGTGTCCCAAAAATCTGAGTACAGTTTTAAGCTTTAATAGCTCAAAACTACACTAAGACTTTTGGGACATTCTGTATAAATGTCAGCTTATTATTATTATTAAGCACTCTCATTTTGGGAGGGATGCCTTTGGAGGCTTCTAAGAATAAGCCATGAAATGAATCATTCTGAGATCTTAGGTGGTAACTATGGTAAGACTAGTAAAATATCTGCCTAGAGGATCATTCCCAAGAGGGTGAGAGGTCATTCATTCTCATCCTGAGTGCCTAGTAATCCAGAAACAAGCATTTTCTTCAACCCTCCAAGGTTTCCCAGCCTGAGCTCATTATTTTTATAGATTGCTCCAAATAAAAATAACTGATTATACCTGTGTGGGTGGTGTATATCAAAAGACACTGTATACACACACATTAATAAGTCCAAATTCCCTAACCTGAAATTCAAGACCTGTCATAGCCTGGTCCCAATCTGTCTTTCTATCACTTTCTCCCACTATTCGCCTACAAGGATTCTTGATTTTGGTCATTACTCCTAAAATCTGCCTATCGCCTCCCAGTTTCTGTATCTTTGCCTTAAACCATTTCCTAATACCATTTCCTAACACTTGGATTACCCTTCCCTCTCCTCCCAGCACAGTGAAATCCTGCTTATCCAATAAGACCGAGATCAAGTGTGGAAGCCAGAAATAGAAGACCCTGGTTCAAATCCTAGCTTTACAACTGTGTGACCTTTGGTTAGTCACTTCCTCTTGTGGGGCCATAGTTTCCTCATCTGTAAACTGAGTAGCTTAGACCACTCCATTTCTGTCTTCTTCCAGCTTTAAAGCCTATGAATTCTATGATGTCTTCCCTGTTGGTCCCAGCCATCAATGGTCTCAACCTTCTCTAAATTCTTATAGATCTGATTACCTCTAACAGTCATTTAGCTGCATTCATTTCCCGTCTAACATTGCTATCATTATTTTCATGTTCATCCAGATGTCATCCTCCCAACTAGAGCAGAGAAGTGGTATGATTTAGTTAAAAAATCACTGACTCTAGAATCTGAAAACTTATATTTACTTGCTGCTTCTAATACTACCTGTGTGACTATGAGCAAATCACTTAACCTCTCTGGGACTTAAAATGAGTTCCTAAAATGAGGGTGGCAGGGCAGCTAGATGGCACAGTGGATAGAGTGCTGGACCTGGAGTCAGGAAGACCCATTTTCCTGAGTTCAAATCTGGCCTTAGACACTTTCTAGTTGTGTGACCCCGGGCAAGTCACTTAACCCTGTTTGCCTCAGTTTCCTCATCTGTAAAATGAGCTAGAGAAGAAAATGGCAAACCATTCCCGTATCTTTGACAAGAAAATCCCAATTGGGGTCATAAAGAGTGGCACAAGACTGAAAACTGAACAACAACAAAAATGAGGGTTGAAATAGATAACTTCTGAGGTCCTATCTAGATCTTTTCTTCTATGACTAAAAGATCCCTGAGAGCAGGGACTATGTTTTATATCTGTCTACTTTCCCAGCTCCTGTTGGAGAGGTTTGTATATAAAGAGATGATCAACAAATATTTGTTAAATAAATGATTAATTTTTATCAAAACCACTAATTATATTGGGTGGTTTTACTTAACTATTTCTTTTCATGGAACTGGACCATGGGAAAAGTTGTCAATGATTTTATAACCTGAAACATTGTTGCTTTTAGTTTCCACATCTCTCTTCTTGGCAATGAAACCAAACGGTTTGTTGGCCAAGGCAATTTCTGTGCTATGTTGGACTCCTCATTGCGGTTATTGTTTTGTATCAATTACATGCTTTTGCTTTTGTTTGTTTCCTGTTTTTTCATAGCACACAACTTCATTGAAAAGGTTGAATTGTAATTGCTGTTATCATATACAATGTCACCTCAGCTGTAGGCTTTCCTCTGATTTGGTATTAAGTGCCAGCACCTGCCACCAGGAGGCACTCTTTCTCTAAGGATATGAGTGGAAATTAGCCCTGCAAATCAAGCTTCACAACCCTTTCCCCGTCATAGGATACAATAGAGCTTCTGTTGTTGTTTGACTGCCCATTCCTCTCAGTCCTAGAGTGCCAGCAGCTACAATTCTTGACCCATAAAGACCCATAAAAACTCACTGCCCTAAGGACACAAGGAAGGAAGTTTCCATTCACTGCTTCTTACACTCTCATCCCATAACCTGCTTTCTTTCAGTAGCTTTCTGATCAATACCACAGTTTAATTCCCTCTGAGACTCCTACATATGGTAATTAGCAGAGGTCCCTTGGTCGAGGTGGGAATGTGCCTAACTCTTCCATTTCACAGTACAGTGGAAAGAGCATTAGCGCTAAAGTCAGAGGATCTGTATTCAGATTCCACTCTGACACTTAATATCTGTGTTATGATTTTTTTTCCCTAGAAGACCAAGGATTGGTTGGCTACCATAGTACAATCCAACTACCATTTGAAACTCAAGGAAAATCACCTTCAGTTTCCAGCTTAGGACCATAGATTTAAAGGCGAGAAGGACCTCAGAAATTATCTAGTCCAACCTCATCATTTGACAGATGAGGAAATTGAGGCCCAGAGAGATTAAACAAGTTGCACAAAGTAATGCAGGTAGTAAGTGTCAGAGGCAGGGTTTAATCCTAAATCTTTTCCCTCCCGATCCAGTGCTCTTTCCATGGCACCATCCCACATGGTTTAGAACCATCCTCTGAGTCATTCAGCCATACCTTTCACCTATATCCAACCCTAAGTATACTTTCCTACTGTCAAAACTTTTAGGATGTGTTTAGTTTATTTAGCATAGTGGGAGCAGAAAGTTTGCAAAAATAAATGCATTTTAAGTTGTCCATTAATTTAGTTTTTTCAAGATCTGTTGGACCCAGTATGGAGTTGGGAGTGGTTAAGCTCAATTTTATCTTCACCTTCTCCTGATGGTTCAAGCCATCCTCCAGTGACCATAGTGGCCAAATTGGAGAACACCTATTTGCACAAGAGGAGTCGGAGTGATTGAAGCACATAAAAATTTGGTGGGGAGTCCTTATGAATCCATGCAAGGTGGAAGTGGCAAATGGCTAGAGTGTTGGACTTGGAGTGAGGAAGACATGAGTTCAAATCCCACCTCAGCCACCCTCAGTGTGATCCTGGGCAAGTCACTTAGTCTCTCTGGGTCTCATTTTTCTTCAGCTATAAAATGAGAAAGTTGGACTCGGTAACTCTAAGGTTCCTTCCAGCTCTAAGTAGAAGTGATCTCATCATCTTACAAGATCCAGCCTGATTACTCATACCTCATCAGTAGCCTCCAACCTTCTGATTGGAGGGCAGAGTCATAAACCTTTCCATATAAGGAGAGAGGATAGAACAGGCATTTCCTCATTTCCTACCTGGCTGCACTAAGAGGACCATAACATCAGGAAGATGATGACATGACTTGCAATTGAATTGGATTTGAGTGAGTGAGGGCTGCGCAAAGTTACCAGTCTCACTTTCTCCTCCAGAGCCATCCGGGTCCAGTGGCCAGATATCAATCAGGGTGACTGGAGATGATTCAGTGAGAGACCTTGACCTTTTTAAGCTAAGGTCTTTATGAGTTCTCCCTTTGAGTGAGGCAATGCCCATTCTTGGAATAGGCCTGTTTAAGAAGTGAGCCAAGGGATGGCCCCTTTAATTAAAAAAATGTCAAACTGGGAGGGGAAGACCCTCAGGGTCCACAACCTGTGAGTTGACAAGCTGCCCCAATTGGGACCCAAGTGGCCAGTTCCAGTTGGGCAACTCAGCCTTCATCCCATCCTGTCTCCCCTCCTCTAACCACCCCTCAACCAGTGCTCTGACCTGAGGGTATTCTGCCCAAAGGAAGGTAAATTTTGAAAACTGAAACCTACTGAAGTATCTTGGGGTTTACTGGCTAGATGTCTTTCTCAAAGACCAAGCCTTAAACCCGATTCACTTTGGATCTCATGGATTGGACAATAGGTCCCTGCCCAAGCACCATTTAATGGTTATTTTTGGGGCCCTCCTGGCTCACAGTGAATGTAAATAGTAACTGTTTCTCTTTTGGCCAGCAACCCTGAGGGTCTTCCCTTCTCAGTTTGATTTTTTTTTTTAATTAAAGGGGCCATCCCTTGACACACTTCTTGAACAGGCCTATTCAAGGAATGGGCATTGCCTCACTCAAAGTGAGAACCTGGAAAGACCTTAGCTTAAAAGGGCCAGGGTCTTCCACTACATCCTGGGCCAGAATATCTGCCCTCTGGACCCAGATGGCTCTGGAAGAGAAACTGAAGCTGGTGACTTTGCACAACCCTGCTTCACTCAAATCCAATTCAATTATAAGTCATGTCATCATCTTCCTGATGTCATGGTCCTCTTGGAGAATGAAGGACAAACCACACACAACCTGGCTGCACTCATTTTGGATTTCTTTGGCATCTCCAACATGACTCTGAGCCAGGTATCTTCCTTCCCTTTTAGCTTTCTTTTGTACATTGTCTTCCTACATTAAATTGTAAACTCCTTGAGGGCAAAGACTGGCTTTCTTTTTCATATTAGTATCTCCAGAACTTAGCACAGTGCCCAGCATATAGTAGGTGTTTCATAAATGTTTCTTTAGCACATAATAGGTGTTTAATAAATGTTTCTTTACCATTGAATATTGATTGAAGAGTGTGAACCTGGTATGATTCCTTGGCTTCATAGGGCACCACTATTTCTTCATCTCTAGGTTCTCTGGTTCTAACCAATTTGCTAAGGTACCCCAGCACTTTCCAAGGGGACACTAGAAAGGAAGAATGCATTTCATGGCATAAAGAACTGGCCCCAGTCCACATCCTCACATATCTTGATTTATAAAAACAATTTTCCAGGGAACCCAATATATTCAACATCACTTAGGGACAGTCCTCTCACAGACTACCATGCCCCAACCATATACATATTTCTTGCAGAAACCGACCAATGCAGAAAACAACTAAATAATCTGTGGAGATGAAGTACCTACAATCAGAGTTAGATTTACGGGAGAAAGAAGAGTAACTCATCATTGCCCACAATGACAAGAATCTGGAACATCTCTGGAACACTCAATCAACATCAGATCCACAGGGAATTACTTTTAAATAGTTACAACTTTGTTATTATCTGTGTTCTCCAGCCATTCTGAGGGCAGATATGCTATCCCAGAAACCCAAATTTGTATATTCGATAGATTATAGAATGATAGATTTAGAGCCAGAAGGGATCATAGAGATCATTGAATTCAACCTTCTTTTACATATGAGGAAACTGAGGCACAGAGAAGTTAAGTGATTTGTTTATGATCATATAGATAGTAAGGATGATGATAATGACAATGGTAGCTAACTTTACTATAGCACTTCAAATTTTGCAAAGTATTTTATATATGTTTTCTTATTTTATCCTCACAACAACCCTGTGAGACAGGACTATTAATATCATCCTCATTTCAGAGATGAAGAAAATGAAGATGAAAAAAGTTAAGTGACTTGCCCAAGGTCACATACCTAATAAGGATTTGATGTAGGATTCAAACTTAGGTCTTCCAAACTCCAAGTCCCATCTCCTATCTACTGCCTTTCACAGACCCTTTCTATAGACTATAAACTTTGCTGAGAGGAAGTGTGGCATAAAGTCAGTCTCAGAGCCAAAGAAAATCTGGGTTCAATCCTGCCTTTGATGCATACTGTCTCTGTGATCCTAGCTAAGGCATCTCATTTAGTATCTCAGGCAACTATTTAAGACTATAAGTTGCCAAAGAGTTGCTGATCTGCCTTGGTTAGCAGTATCCTCACCAAGGATTCTCTATGTTAGTGAAATCACAGGTCTGGACCAAAAACAACCACTACCACCCCCCTCCCCTCAACTAGAGTCAATCCCTATCCCTAACCTCAGAGGTAGTCATGCTTTCTGACCTTTAAGAAGGGATTGTGTCCATATTCAATCAGTAAACATTTATTAAGCACCTACTATGTGCCAGGTATTATGCTAAGCACTGGGGATACAAAAAGAGGCAAAAGATAGTCCCTGCTCTCAAGGAATTTACAGTCTAAAGTCTAATAGGAGTTTACAATCTAAGGGATGGTCGGTCTTAGATAGACTTCTATACCTCTATGGCCCTCCTGGTGACTGTCAGTGGGCAATGCTTTGGCTCAGTCCAGCAATGTGCCACAAGGGCTTATTCAAGAACTTGCACATAATCGCCCATGAGTTTTGTTGGCCAACAAATGTGTCATGATATCAACCAATATTTTTAGTCATGTAAAATAAATGATCCAGTGCAAATGACAAGCAATCTTCCTGTAACCCTTCTCTCTTCCATCTCTTGATGAAGATTTTGGTAGATTTCATTCCAAGTCTTCAGTTGTATCTCAGGAGTATGAAGCCCTGTTGATAGTCATAGATAACTCTGACCAATAATGCTCACTTTTTTCCCATTTGATAGGCTAAGTGTGATTGGGTAGGCAGAGCTCATAAAGCAAACCCTGTAATAGTATCTCCAATGTATCAGGGTGATAAGATATCTTACTGCCACCTGGATAACTTTATTACAATAACTTGGTCTGCTTGTCCACAAAGAAAATGTTTTTCTCCGTGGATTATGTTTCCATCTTCAACTCTCTCCTGAATTCATCTTGTTCACTGCTATTCCTATAGTCAATGATTACCTGGGAGAGATATCAGCCATGAGGTATGTGTAAACTAGAGGATTGATAGATGTGGTTTAGTAAATAGAATGCTGGACTTGGAATCAGAATGACCTAAATTCAAATTCCACCTCTGCTATTTACTGACTGTGTGTCACTTCTACTGTGGCTCAGTTTCCTCAGCTATAAAAATGAGAGGGTTAGATAAAGTGGCTTCTATGGTTCCTTTCAGGTCTAAATCTATGATTCTATGATTCTGTATTATTGTTATGGGTCTGAAGAGAAAATACGGGATCCAGTGCACAGTGTGCCTTAGAAATGGTAGGGGCTTTCTACTAACACCATCTCATGGAGCACCTCAGTGATTTTGACTATTATCAATACCCAAATTAACTACAAAGGCCATATGAAGGAAGACACAATCTGCATCCAGAGAAAGAACTGATAAATAGGAGTATGTATAGAATTATTTTGCTCTAGGGTGGGGGGAGGGAGGGAAAAATTTACACAGTAACTTTATTATGTATTTAAAAGGAATAACAAATTGTACATAATAGATTTACAGTTTCATTTACAGTTTCACAATTTTTTTTATTCTATTTCATTATGGAAATGTTTATTTTATTTCATAAGTTAAAAATAAGAAAAAAAATTTAAAGACCAAAATAAAGCTTTATAGGCTATACTTAGACAAAGTGTCCCCTTGTAGGCTCAAAATCATATAAGTTTAAGGGACTGAGCCAAAATCGCAAAATGTCATAATTGGGTTTCAGAGGCCATCTGGTCCAACTTGTACCTGAACAAGAATCCTCTCTATAATACACCTGACCAGTGGTCAACCAGATATTGCTTAGACTTCCAATGAGATAGGGTAAGGGAGACATCATCTCCTAGGGCAATCCATTCCACTTCTTTTTTTTTTTCTTTTTTTTTTGGCTAGGCAATGGAGTTAAGTGACTTGCCCAGGGTCACACAGCTAGTAAGTGTTATGTGTCTAAGACTGGATTTGAACTCAGGTCCTCCTGAATCCAGGGCCAGTGCTCTATCCACTGTACCACCTAGCTTCCCCAATCCATTCCACTTCTGTAAAACATCTCTAATTACTAGGAGTTTTTCCTTTGTATTTACCCTAAAATTACCTCTTTTCAACTTTTCCACCTGTAACTACTGATTTTGTCTCCTGGCTCAGAACAAATTTAAATCCTCCACTATGTGATTGCCTTTCAAATATTTGAAGACAGCTATGATGTCCCTCCTTCTCCTTTGAAGTCTTCTTTCCTCCAGGCTAAACTTCTCCAGATTCTTCAGCCAAACCCAACATGCCATGAACTCAAGTCCCTTCACCTTGTTGCCCTTCTCTGGACAACTCCAACTTAATAATGATGTTGGAGAGAAAGTGTACATGTGAGTCAAACATCCCACACACACAAAAAATTGGGCAAACCAAATAAAAGATAATGGATTTTAAAAAACACTACACAATTAAAAAAAACAAATTTTAAAAATAAGCAAAGCAAAAAAAAAGAAACAATGAGAAAATGAAGAAAAATGAAACAAAAGAAACAAAGCAAAAATCACAATGGAGTTTTCAAGGAAGTCAAGGGGAAATTGCAGAAATTAGAGCGCAATATTTATAGAATTAAAATGAATGAGGCATAATTCCAGAAATACAAAACTCAATATGCTATATAACGGCAAGCATTTTGAGAACATACTTTTAAAAAGTTTATAGTGAGAAATATCTACTTCAAGGAATCCTTCACACTACAATCAAGCATTTAAACCAAACAGATAAGTATTTAAAGCAACCAGATAAAAAATGCTAACAAAATATGAAGATTGTAGGAATATTGTATTGGTTAAATCACCCAAGGTCTCAAAAAGGTGTTTAAAGGGGAAAAGGGAGAAGGAAAAGAAACTTCCTAAAGTGAAGTTCCTATCTTTGATAACATTTATTAATATGACAGAGGAACTTTGTTTAGAGTGTTATTTTACATTTGGATAATGATGATGGAGGAGGAGAAGGAGAAGGAGAAAGAGGAGGAAGAGGTAGTATGAAATTACTTCAAAATGTCTTCAGAATGAAGACAAACTTAACAATCACAAAAATAAGTGAAAACGGGCTAAACTATCCGATAAAATGCAAAATAGTAGCAAAATATAATAAAAGGCAGAACAAATGATATACATCTTATGGAACACACATTTAATCCAAAAAGCTCTGAGTACAGTCAAAACAAAAGGCTGGTCTGAAATTTATCATGTTACTGCTAAGTCATGAAAAGCCAGTGACATTAATGATAGCAGATGTAATTGACTTCAAATCAAAAATGAAGAAAGAAATAAGGCCATTATATTATGCTAAAAGGTTCTATGTAAGAGTATATCAATATTAAATATGTATAAATACACATCTAATAATTCTACAAAATATTCATAAAAACTTTACAGCCTTGAATAAAGAAATAGATTTTTTTTAAATAGGTGAAGAGTTTATCAGACCACTAGATGATAGCTCCACCAAGTTGCCAAAGTACAAAGATGACAAGCAGTCAATCAATCAATGAATATATATTAAGTGCTTATTATGTGTCAGGCACAATATTAAGTGCTGGAAATACAAAAAAAAAAAAAGGCAAAAGATAGTCCCTGCTCTCAAAGATCTCACAATGACTAATTAGACAATGGATCATAATGTTTGGTTTGAAAGGCAGGTTAGTTAGTTGTTTTTTGGGCAACTTTCCAAACATGAAAGAAAGCATGTATAAATCATTCTCAAGGGGCTGTTTCAAACTGCGTGCCCCAAGAGTGAAGAAATGTGCTCAAGTCCCAGCTTCAGCATTACCTAGCTGTTTGAACTTGGTCACTTGACCTCTCTTGCTCTCAGTCTCTTCATTTGTAAAATGAGAGGATTGAACAAGATAATAATGTCTAAGGGCCCTTCCTGTTCTAACAAGTTATGACTGTAAATCCATGAGAATAATATGGTATGTTGGTCTGAGACCCAGAGATCACAACCCAATTGGGCATCTTAGAGTTTTAGAGCTGAAGGAGATCATGTCACAGATGAAATAATTGAGGTCCAGAGAGGTTAAATGACTGTACCCAAAGCCATATAGAGTTAGTTCTTTCTGTTCCTGCTAACAAAGATTCTATTTGAAGATTAAATGGATGGCAAATAGTGTAATGCAATTGCTACAATAAGTTTCATAATTCTTGTAATTAACAGGGGAATTCTTCAAAATTGCCAGCTTAGGAAGGCTAAAGTGAGATTTTATCTGATCAACTTTTAAGCTCTATGACTAACCAACAACATGGTTTGAGGCTACAATTGGAGTAACAAATTATAGTCATACCAAAGCTGTTGTTGAAATTTGAAAATGGAGATGAGAGAGGAAATGAAATAACATTTTGGTCATTCTTTAGCTTACTATTTAAAGAGTAAGGATGAGATTTTAGAATAATGGAAAGGAGAACTTCACTTCAACCACTGAAAATAAATGCATTATTATGCTAGTTCTTTTCCATGAATTTGGGGCTTAATAGGCCTTTTGTGACATCCTTATTCTCTTAGATTTGCAACCTAAAGCATATCTTTTGGAAAAGCTACCAATTTATAGATGCATATATATGTATATATCCATATAATTATGCTGATATTATACTGCTGTATATAAAAGTTTATAACTGCAGAATTTCATTAGTTTTCCTTTTGGTAAATTACTAACCTAGATTCTGCATAGTCTTTTTAAAAAGGAAGTAGATTCTACAAGTTGTAATTGGTTATATGTGAGCATGGGATAGCATTCTGTATTTACAAACCATAGTCAAGTGATAATTATGCAGTTAAATTATTCCGGTCACTGCAGAAGTCTACTTTTCATTGTATGAGAAAGTACATTTGTTTGATGCAGTGCTTTTATTTTTTTTATTTGTATAATACCTAATTTGAAACATTCAGTAATTCACAGTGGCTCTCCTGGTCATTAGTGCAAATTAATGAGATGCTACACTATAGCATTTCAATTAAAAGATAATACTTCCTGTCTTTTGATTCAATCTGTCTCTTTGCATTCAGCCAAATGACTCCTATGAATTAAATGATGTGAACTAAATCTGACAATTATTTGCTTAAAGCTTTGCAGGGACTAAGGCCTTCCAGAATGTTGACCTACACAGATCCAGGGGCAAAAGTAGAGACAGACAGGCAGACAGACAGAGAGACAGCATCAGGTAGAGACAGACAGGCAGACAGAGACAGAGACAGATGGAGACAAAAACAGAAACAGACAGAGATACACAGACACATATAAAGTTGGGCAATGAAATCAAGACAATTCTACAGAATCTCTCAGGTATCAATAGGGGAAATAGGAGACAGCTTGTCTTCTAGAAACAGCCTTCCTCCCTACAGTGATATTTGAGTATCTCTTTAATAAATTACTCTGCTTTGAGTCTAAAAAACCATCTGTCTGAAAGAGTTGTGTCTTTTAATATTGGATAGGCCTTTACAATAACAAAAATGTTGTTCTTCCATCTCAAACCCTTAATAGCTGTTTTGTGTTGAATAGTAGAGAGAATGGGGCAATATGGGCTTCAGAGATAGAAGACAGATGGTGTATACAGCAGCATTCAAAAGACTACCAAGTGCACTGTCACATAGCTGGGAATGCAGAGACAAGCAAAATTAATAAGAAATGGACTGAATAGGCAGCTCTTTCAGAGCCTACAGATAGCTAGGTATTTAGGAGAGTGAAAGAAACAAAGCTGAGGTCACCCCCTAAAATGTGGGTCCCCCCAAAAGCTATTCTAATTTTGTGGCATTTTGTGGATCAACAATTTAAAAACATGACTTATGAGCCCCCATCAGTGTATATTTTTACCAGTCATATTAGTTCAAAACAAAAGACATTTAATAAAATGTGAGGGACTGTCTAATGTTGGTTGCTGCCAGGTGAACGTTGTGGCAAGATTGGGGTAAGATCTGGGTATTTGGAAGTCGAGGCAGGGGCTGTGGTGGGTGGAGTTGTGGTGAACTGGGATGGGCTAGATACGGAGAAGCCCTGAGGCAGTGGGCAGTGCTATATGAGATAAGCTGGGGAAGGATCAGGGTGCAAGGAAGTAGCCGGAGCATGTGCTCCTGAGGCAAGGGGCTGTGCCACGTGGGAGTGGGACGGCAGAGGAGGAGTTCCCTTTGCTTAGTCCCCTCCCTATAGGCAACGTCAACCCCAGACGCCTCCTTCCTGTGACCTTCCTGACTTCCTGGGTCACGTACCTTCCCTTTGTGTAGCACTGACCCCAGACGCCTCCTCCCGGTATCTGGGCCTGACTTCCTAGGTCACGTACTCTTTGTCTATGCACTAATCCCAGATGCCTCCTTCCTGTATCCGGTCCTAGCCTCCTGCGTCACTTCCTCTCCCTTGGTGCGCTGAACTCAGACATCCCCTTCC
>NW_020954585.1:58632548-58710079 GCF_900497805.2 Vombatus ursinus
GCGTCACTTCCTCTCCCTTGGTGCGCTGAACTCAGACATCCCCTTCCGGTATCTGACCCTACAATCATTGACTAGTAGGCGGGCTGAGGAGGAGGGGCTAAGTAGGTACTTAAGGAACAATCATGGTCGAATCACACTCTCTTTGCTCCTGCTCTGTTGCTCTGGCCTTCCTTCTTGGCCTTGCTGTGATGGCCTCTGAATAAAGCTCGGGTGTTGGCACCTCCTGATGGGTTCGTCTCTGTGTGTGTATCCGGGTAGGCTCCGAAGACTGGTAAGTAGTATGACTCTGGCAGCCTGCTCCTTGTAGGAGGAGAGTGTATGGCGCGGCCGGCACAAGGTCGGTGCGGGCGGTACAATAAAATGTCATAGCAAATAAAGTGAGAGAGTTGCCCTCCATGGATACAAAGGCACATTCTCACACAAGTTACCACATACCAGTGTGTCTGGTTACATATACAGAGAACAAAGATGGCCAGAGAACATACATCGAAGGACAGTCTCAGGGAAAACATATAGCTAAGATACATGTATAAAGGGGGAACTCATGTAGTCAGGGAACATATGTGGGAAATACATTCTTAGTAGTGTATGTAGCCAGAGCATATACCTCACAGATCACACTTCTGATGCTACAGAGCTGCCAGTGTCTACTGCCGATATCACCATGCTACCCTGTTCTGGGTATTGTGTCTCTACTCTCCATATATCAAATAAACATATGATTTCTGCTTGGCATCTTCATTCTCCAAATACAATTACAATACTAACAACAACAATAGCAGCTAGAATATGTATATATAAATATATGTGTGTGTATGTATATATATATATACATATACACAGTGTTTTAAGGTTTGCAAAGCACTGTACATGCTATCTCATTTGATTCTTATGACAATGTCGGGAGGTAGGTACTATTATTATTATTCCCATTTTACAGATGAGGAAACTGAGTCAGACAGAGGTTAGGTGACTTGCCCAAGGTCACACAGTAATTTTCTGAGGCAGAATTTAAATTCTGGTCTATTTGACTCAAGGTTCAGCACTCTATGTACTGTGCCACCCAGAAGTAAAAGCTATCAGCTCTGCTTGGTCAAAGGATATGAATAGGCAGTTTTCAATGGAAGAGATTCAAGCTCTCAACAACCATATGAAAAAATGTTTTCAAATCACTGATAATTAGAGAAATGCAAATAAAAGCAACTTTGAGGTCCTACCTGATGCCTATCAGATCAGCAAAGATGACAAGAGGAAAGTGACAAATGTTGGCAGAATTGCAAGGAAACAGGCATACATTAATGCACTATTGGCAAAGCTATGAAATGGTCCAGCTATTACAGAAGGCAATTTGCTACTACATCCCAAAAGTCATTAAATTGTGCATATTTTTTGACCCAGTGATACTACTACTATTTGTAAAACATAAACACAGTGTCTAGTTCATAGAAGTTATGATATAAATGCTATTATTATTATTATCCAAAGAGATCACGGAAAAGAAAAGGACCAATATGTACAAAAATATTTATATCATATATATGAATATGGATATAATGGCATATTGTTGTGCCATAAGAAATGATGAAATTGACAGTTTTAGAGGAAATTAGGAAGACTTTTATGAATCAATGCAAAGCAAAATGAGCGGAACTAGAAGAACAGTTTATACAATTATAAAGAAAAATAAGTTTGAAAGACTTTAAAATTCTTATCAACTAAATGATAAACCAGAGTCCAGAGGTCTGAGCTCCTGCCAGAGAGGAGATGGATCTATGATGAATAATAACACATATTTTCTTGGAAAATGGCCAGTGTGGGGACTTGTTTTGCAGGCAATGAATATTTGTTATAAGGGTTTTTATTTCTATTTTTATATTGATCATTTGGGAAGGGGAAAATTGGAGGGAGAGATAATAAATATTTGTAAAAATAAATTAAATATTTATAACAAATATTTAAAATAATATAAAAAAATAAAAGTCTTCTTAATGCAAGTTTAATTATAAATTGTGAATCTATACCCCAAAAATGCTTTGGGGGAACTAAAAAAAAAAGCCCTTGGGAGCTATATGAGGAATAGAATCATCACTCCTCTTGTTCCCAAGATTGTTTCTAGTGGGCATGAAAATGAAGTAGGGCCAAGAACAAAAGCTAAAATGAAGGATGCAGTGCCTTCAGCTTTAAGCTTTGATCCATATTCATGTCTTTAGTATGCATACCTGCCAACAACAACAAAATAACTCCTCTACGCTGACCAGCAAGGTGGTCTTCTTAAATATCATTGATTATAGGGAAGTACATGTGGTGAGTTATATATGATGGCAGTATAGGTAGAGAGAATGGGAAACTAGAAGGAACGAGTACTATGGCACCTGTATGTACTGGAACTGATGGGTTTTTCTCTCCTTGTCTTAACTTTGATGAGTTTGGGTGTATTCAAGACATCTACATCAATTGGTTTCATTTTTTGCATGACTTCAGAGGCCAAACAAGGAACAGTTGTGTTACTTTGAGCAAGTAACTTAACCTTATGCCTCATTCCTCATCTTTCAAGTGTAGGAATTGGATTAAATGGCCTCAGAAGTCCTTTCTAGTTCAAAATCTAAATTTCAATCTCTATTGGAATAAACTCTAGAGCTGCCTATCTTATTTGATTGCCTCATTTTAGCTCACTCCAATATAATAAACTTGTGATGTTATGGGAACAGTCCTGGGGTGGGAGTCAGGAAATCTGGTTACTACTCCTAACTAATCCACTGTTCGGGCAGGTCTCTTTCCCTCTCTGGACCTCAGCTGCCTTAGCTATCAAACAAGGTGGTTGGGCTTGATAATCTCTTCAGGCTCTTTAAAAATTCTGAGATATGGTTCTAACAGTTTTAAGATGAGAATCTAATAACATTTGATTCAGCCTGGGAGTTGAGTATGGGAGAGCTTATACTTAGTATAATCACTGGTTAGTAAAACCCAGCAACCATAGGTTGACACCTCATCAGGGGTTCTGGGCCCTTCCTTCCTCAGAAGAAGCTAAAATAGGTTTCCTTTTAAATAGGCAAATCTTATCTGTCAAGGCCAGAAAGCCTCTGCTGGAAAGAAACTGCAAATACCAAACACCACCAATTATTCTATGAATTTTATGGGAAACATAAATATTAGATAAGATATAATTTTCATATACTTTGGATGCCAAGAAAGCTGTTGTTTATAAGCCCTCCAACATGCCTTAATTGGTTAGACTCGACCAAATTAGAACTTTACCAATAACAAATGTTATTACTAATGGCCTTAAAAAAGCACCAGTAATTAAAGAAAAGGTCAGCTTAAGGTAACTCTAATTTTGGAGAAAGGTGCCAGTCTTTTTATCAGTCTTCATGGAAGAAGTCAACTTCTGCTTTGTTTTGTTTTGTTTTTTTACTTCCCATGATTTCTGAGGGCAGTAATAGCCTTATCGAATCTAAATTAAATACATATTTTAAGAATTTTAATTTAAGCATTACCAGCAATGTGCCACTTTGGGGATGAATTATTTATTTGCGTGGATCTTGTTTGGAGAATTGCACTAGCAGACTGAGGCCTCAGGAATACTCACAAATAAATTAAAACTGAAGTCCGTAAGCATTTGTCTAATTTGATCTCCTGCCTACTTAATTTGCTGACATACTCTTAGTCTTTCACATGGAAAAGGGTATATACCCAAGCCCCTAAGAGAAATTTTTGTTTTAGTATTTTCAACACTCTTGTTTTCCAAATGCTCCTTATGGCATTTAGGCTTTGAGATATTTTTCTAAACTGTTTCAGATTTGCAAAATGTTTTCGAAACATGTTTTGGTTTTCAAAAGTAGTTGCAATTTTCATAGTCAACTGAAATACTTTAGAAAAAAGACTCTTGTTGTGATCACAAGCTTAAAGCTGGGAGGATCCCTGAGATACAGTAGCCCAACCCTATAATTTTACTGATGGAGAAACTGAGACCTGAAAAGGTGGTGATTTGCCCAGTTAGCCAGGAGCAGAGCCAGGATTACATCCCAGGTCTTCTGCCTGACTCTTAGTCTCCTGCTATTTCTACTATAGGAATTTGGATTAGATGACCTTTAAGAAGATTGCAAAGTGCCTTATAAATCTCTGGGTCCTGCTGAGATTAAAAGAAAATATTTTAGATATTTTTAGAACAAAGCAAATAAATGCATGTGTACAGACAGACAGACAACACAGTAGGAATTAAACCAATCTTCCCTAGGCTGTTTCCATCTCAACCTTTTTATAATCACCAAGACATCCCTCATATACAAAGCTGAAATTTTCAATCCAGCAGCAATATCCCCAGTGATCCTTCATTCACTTTGTGTTCTCTGTCTCTCTTTCTCTCACCAGTGGTGAAGATGGTGTTGTACAGATAATAGTAATACTAATAACTCATTTCTATCATGTTTTGAGGTCTACAAAATACTTTCCTCATCACTACCCTGTGGCATAGATATGCAAATGTTGCCTGGGTCTCCTTCTATGTAAGTCCCTGAAAGCAACACTCAAATTAGAGGCATTCTTTGGGTCAACATCTATTCTAGTCCACAGTTCCAGAGTCCCTTTTAATGTTTCCTTTTCATTTGGCCAGGGCAGATTTCATATTAAAGTAAAATAAAAGCCATTTAATTAAAACAGAATAACAAGATAAATAACAAACAACATCCTCATTCACAACAAGGGCACATTCTCCCACAGGTTCCTGCACTGCTGTTGGAAGAACAACTCAGGCTCCTAGAGCTTCATCCTAGCCACAGCATCTCTCTACCACTAAAACTATTGCTGTTTCCCCTCGGAATTTCTGATAGAATCTGTGGAGTGGCTTTCTCCATTGAGCTCATGAGTTGCTGCTGTCTTCTGTTGGGTAACCCCGTGAAACCTATGAGGTTAAATTTGTCTCCTTGTGTTAGGGTCACGAGTTCACATTGGTCATTGCCCGAATTTTGTTGGCACGTAGACATTTGAAGCCATGGGATTTACTGCTGACTCTCTTTTTGGATTCCGTCTCCTGTGAATTACTGGTCTTCTCTCCTACTTTTCCTCCTTTATTTTCTTGTTCTCCTCTCTGGAGTATCACACTTGTCAGATCTACAAGTGACTTTTTCTCTCCCCCTTCCCTTTTCAGCTTAAAGCTCTCTTGATTAGGTTGGGCAATATGCTATTACCAGACCTTGTTAAGAACACTTCATTCTTTGTTAAGAGCCAGTCATTTCTAGATTTTTAAGCCATTTTCCAGAAATCCATTCTCAAATACCATCTTAGCCATCTGTTCACTTCCAAAATCTGCCTTTCTGTTTTGAATCTCCTACCTTGAATCAGCAGTAATGATAAAAAACAAACAAACACCTCTGCCTGCACTGTTTTCTTTTTTTTGCCCAGGACTTCATAGATATGTTCTGGACTCATTCTGGTTCTGTCATGTGTTCCTACATAAATCAACAGAAATGGGTAGTTTGAAAAGCTTTCTCTCCATCATATCCCAGACACATGCTTTAGGAAGCCACCAGACCTTTCCCAGTCTCCCCTTTTCTCCCTCCAGACTTTAGCCAACTTTACTTTTGCCAAACCATCTATGTCTACACTGTCTCTGCTTTCGGGGCTCTGTTTCAGTTAAGTCTTCATTGCATGACAGGGAATTACCTCCCATCCCTATCACCCTCAGGTGTTTACATTTCCACTCCCCTGATATAAAGTGAAATGCCTGATAGAGGTGACAGTTTTAATTTCCCTGATTATCTGAGGGCTGCCTAGTTACTCATCAGCTATTTTCTACAAGTAATGAAAAATCAATTCTGTTTAACTATTGTACCAAAATGCCAGAGTGTTTTACTGGGTAGTCTGGATTATTTTTGAGGTTGCATTGTTTATTTTAATTTAAAATCGAGCAATCTGATTTTCTTTCCCTTGTAATCACTATTAAAATTGTAAGAGGAAATGGAAACTAGAATACTTGCAGTAATTCTATATG
Organism: Vombatus ursinus; assembly: GCF_900497805.2. NCBI lineage: Eukaryota > Metazoa > Chordata > Mammalia > Diprotodontia > Vombatidae > Vombatus > Vombatus ursinus. The sequence goes on from NW_020954585.1 coordinate 58,638,535, forward strand.
AAGGCTCAGCTACCCTCACCCTACTCCTTTGAGTTCATGACAGCTATCCTGAGTTAGCCACCTACTAATGATGTTCTCTGGCTTACAGTTTGAGCCACTTTTAGAGACATTGCTGTAGTTCAGAAAAATCTCCAGCTATCCAAGCTATCTACGTACTAACCACAGTCCCTTCTTCTGCCAATACCACCCCTGTCCTGCCCTACTCATGAAGGTCCTCTTACGTATGGTATAACTTTACTTGAGTAACTTTCTTCATCATATCCAGTCTGTTCTTAGCTCCCAATGCAGATGCTGCCAACAGCTGCTGCTATCCCAGGAGATGTTAAGATGCCGATGCAAGGAAGGCAGTTCTAAAATCCTCCAGACCCTTTGAAGCTCACCAAGTCCTTCCCTGGCCAAGGCAAGGAAGGAGACAGAAGTCAGAGCTGAGTAGTTTTCCCCTTTTCCCTCAAGTGATTCCTTCTCAAGAGCTTAGCTGGAAGGCTTCCACCCTAAGCTTCCAGATGCTTAAATCTTTGATTCCAAATAAGTCACTACTGTTATACATGGTGTTCCCAATGTCTTAGTGAAGTTTTAGACTTTATTTGCTGAAAACTTCACTAAGTCTTTTAGGATGAGCCCTGAAAGGTGTGATCAATTCTTTCAACCAATAGGAACACACTTATGTGGAATGATCACCCCAGTTCACTCGATGGCTTTAAAGGGCTTCACTTATTCTAAAGTTTTTGATTGATTGAATAGAGGAATTTAGGCCATGATCACAATTAAGATATATTCGCACCAGATAAAAGTTATAAGTGGGAAAGATGACTGTTGCACTAGATGCCCACTAAGATCCCTTCTAAATCTAAATCTATGATCTATAATTAGAATAATATAGTAGTAGTAGGCATTTGTTAGCTATTGAATTGAATGAGCAGTTTAGACCAGAGTTTCTCAAACTTTTTCCTTTCACAACCACTCTTTGCCTGAGACATTTTTATGCAGCCTCAGGTATATAGGTATATAAAATAGGTATACAAATCAGACATTTACTGATAATAAATCATAAAGGAATTTGTTATTAAAAATTATTTGACATACATAAATTTTACCATTTATTAAAGATGAAAGCAAATTTGCATACTAATAAGATGAATGTGCTTGTTTATTTTTACATAAAGAATTAAATCTTGGAGGAATATTTGATACTGCAGGACATAGAACATCTTCAAATTTTTCAGAGTTTGACCAATATTTTGATTTTATAATCGTCAATGCTGAGAATGCCGCTTTACATCAATGTGTAGTACAAAATGGCACAAGTATGTTTAGGGCCATTTCAGAAATTGTTGGAAATTCTATCTTAGTCCTAAACCAAAATTAATTTAACGGTTTTGTATGTACCATAAAAACACTGCAATTCATAGCATGCAATAGTTTTGAATCTGAGCTGAGGTGTTTCTGGAAGCATTCATTGGCACTGAGTAATGTGTAGTGACATGCACAGTGCAAAGTGTATATGTTGTGTGTTCAGAACCAAGGCTGCAGTGAAGTCCGGTGATACACACGGGCAAAGGCTGCCAGAAACATGTTGAATTCATTATGTGTTTGATTTTGAATGAATTTTTGGTCATTTCGTATTCAAAATCCTTTTACTGTTGCCAAATTTTTCACAACCCCCACATTCAGTTATTCAACCCCATATGAGGTTGTGACCCACAGTTTAAGAAACACTGGTTTGGACAACAAAAGCCAGGATATACTCTAGAGAAGATCACTAATAAAACAAACACACATTATCAAAGAAGGGAAAGAACATCCTGACCTCCCCCTCCATCTCTTTCCTATTAGTCGATCAGCAAAGATTTGTTTCCTAGATTGGTTCTTTATAAGTATAGAAGACTCAATAGCTCAAGGCTGGTGCTATTGATTTGGGGAATGATTAATGGGAGTGGGGGTGGCAGGAAAGGGAAAGTATTATTTAATACCTTTATTAAATACCCTTATTTAAGGGACAAGAAAGAAGAATGATTGAAAGGGGAAGAAATCTCCTAACAGGCAATCTTCAGAGATAACTAACCTGTTTCTCTGGGGTTTATTTGTTTGTTTGTTTAAATAAGATTTCTCAGCCAATGAGAGGTTAATTTCCTCAGATTTTTCTTTGTTCTGTACCTTACTCTGGAGTTATCATTAACATAAATGGTTCAGTTTCCTTCTCTGGCTCCTCAGCCACTTCTGAAGCAAAGAACAGGACAAAATTAATAAAAATTAAAGAGAAGACATCAGTGTCCTGTCAATGTACTATATATAATTCAGGGGTTCTTTTGTTTTCTTAATTTTAAACTTTTTTTGTTAAATAGTATTTTGTCTTTTCCAATTACATGTAAAGATAGTTTTCAACATTCTTTTTATAAGATTTTGAGTTTCAAATTTTTTCTCCCTCTCTCCCTCCCATTCCCTCCTCCCCAAGATGGCAAGCAATCTAAAATAGGTTATACATGTGCAATCATGTAAACATATTTCCACATTAGTCATGTTGTGAAAGAAGAAACAGAATAAAAGGGAAAAGTCACAACAAAAAACAAAAAAAGTGAATATAGTATTCTTCAATTTGCATTTGGACTCCATAGTTCTTTCTCTGGATATGTATAGCATTTTCCATCATGAGTGTTTTAGAATTGTCTTAGATCATTGTATTGCTCAGAAGAGTTAAAGTCTACCATAAATGATCATTGCACGATGTTGCTGTTACAGTGTTCTCCTGGCTCTGCTCACTTCACTTAGCATCAGTTCAGGTAAGTCTTTCCAGGTTTCCCTGAAATCCACCTGCTCATTTTTATAGCACATTAGTATTCCATTACATTCATATACTGCAACTTGATTTGATCATAAAGCTAAAAGAGATCTTGGAGATTAATTAGTCCAACTCTCTTTTTTTCTTTTACAGGCAAGGAAACTGAGGTCCAGAGTGATTGATTAAGTGACTTGCCCAAGGGCACACCCAAGGTAAAGTGGAAGACCTCAAACTTGCTGTTCCACTGAACCAGGGACCACCTTCGTCAAAGTGAATGACTTTTTCAGCACTCGCAGTACCTGGATTAGGGGATTGGGAATAGGATAGGGAGGGAGAATGGATTAAGTGCTGGGGATAGGAGGCTTTGTTTCTATTTAGAAGAGTAATTCCACATTCTTAGAACCCTTAGGCCAGTTTAGCCATAAGAGAATCCTATCTTTAGGGGTGTGAATGACTTCTGCAAGGAGAAGGCCTACAGAAACCCTGGCCTGGTTTGTGAGACAAGAATCAGGAAAGGATAGGCATGACGTCTTTTCTGTTTTTCGCTCCTACTTCCTAGACTCCTGAGCCCATTTTTCTGCTTTTAATTCCATTAGAACGGCAATCCTGACCATGTTACAGCACATCAGGGAGCCCTCCCAGAGAGGCTTCCCTGGGGCATTCAGTAACAAACCTAGATTCTGACAGTTTCCATGCATAGGAGAAAAGGTGTGAGTGGGTAATTAGAGAGACAGAGACTTAGGAACATTTATAGTCAATTGTTCAAAGTCAAAACCTACTAGTTCCAATAAGGTCTGGGACTGGCAGAAAATTCAGAGCTGAATGGCACTGGAGAGAAGGCATTGATGAAATAGGAAGGTTCAGATAATCAGAATTCTTCCCAGCAGTTCAACAAATATTTTTTAAGGCCTACAATATTCAAAACACTATGCAAGACTCTGAGAAATGTAAGGAGATCAATGAGGCCCAGTCTGTGACGTCAAAATCATGCAATCTAATAGGTGACAAAAGATGCATATTCTATTTGGTATTATAGCTATGTCATACTAGGTAAGATGCTATAAGTGCAGAGTTTTTGGTGTACTTGGGAACGTGGGGAGGGATAGTCAGCCCTTGGAAGTATGTAAGTCTGTTGTCTCAAAGAATATCTGCAGTCATAGATAGAAAGGAAACCTAGACCTAGCTAGGTTCAGGATCTGCCTGTGACATGCTGGCTCTATGACCCTGGGCATATCCCTTAATCACTCAACGCCCAAGGAAAAAATGTAAGACAATTGCAGAACAGTTGTCAGTCTGTATGACTCTAGGCCCAGGGCTTTATCCACTAAGCCACCAGTTGTCTGGCAAATTTTCATTAGGAGGGACAAAGCTTTTGCTAGAAGAGGCAGGTCTAGCTGGCAAAGAAGTCTAGGCAACAGTGGGGAAACATGTGAATATTGGGTGCCTGAGAATGAGGGTACCAACAGAGCTTGGGGGGGGGGTGTTGTCTCAGCAGTGTTGCTGAGGACATATTCTAGCTTTGGGATATGATTGATATAATAGGGAGGTTTCAAGACATGCAAACCAGAGTTCTTTTGTCCCAAGGGTTGTCAATCTACCACAGTTACAATTTCTTTCACCGATCGCAGGAGGAGAAGATGCTTTCTCAAGAGAATCAGTAAACTGGTGTCTGTTTGGAATTGCTATTAAGATACTAATGCTCCTAATTTAATTTTTCCTTTGAGTCACTCTCTAAATGAATAACAAGTGCAATAGAGAATAAAATCCTAGGATTTTAAGAATAAAGTCAATAAATGAATGCAAACAGTTCAGCTTTCTCTAATGTTGGAGTGGCTGGCTGAGCACACAGTGCCTTGCACAAGGGAGAAGCTCAATATATCTTGAATGAGTGAATGACTTCACCATGCACAATGCATTATTCTTCCATGGCCCTGACCTAAGCATGAGGTCAACATCTTTCTCCTCAATCCACCACCATTTTTTAACTTTCCTCTTACACTAGAGGGTACCACCATTCTCTTCAGTCATCCGGGCTCATGACCTTGGCCATCATCCTCAAATCTTCACTCTCATTCACCCAACATACTCAACCCACTGCCTAATCTTATCATTTTTTCCTGCACATACACACACCCTTCTCTCCACCCATACAGACACAATATTCATTCAGGCTCTCTTCACTTCTTACATGGACCACTTCATTAACCTTCTGACTGGTTTGTTTGATTCTACTCTCTCCTCACTTCAATCTACCCATTTTAGCTACCAAAGTGATTCTTCTAAAAAGCCTGCACCACTTGAGGCCCACTGGCTCTTGTGCCAAAGGATTTCTGGTGGCCTGCGAAAAATGTAGAGGAAAACATCCTTTGTAAATAGAGAAAATCCTTTGGCATGCTGCAAGCTGCCTGAAGGCCATAAGTAGCTGTAGGCCGCAATTTGTGCAGGCCTATTCTAAAGTGTAGGTCTAACTTTGTCACATACACTCACCTCACCTAAGCCCCAATGGCTCTTTATTATTTCCAGGATAAAATATGAAGTCCTCCATGTGACATGTGAAGACTTTTGTAAACCAGTCACTTTTTACCCTTTTTACAATTTATTAGAGTGCTGGGCCTGGAGTCAGGAAGACTCATCATTGTGAGTTCAAATCTGACCTCTAATACTTATTAGTTGTGTGACTCTGGGCAAGTCATTTAACCCTCAGTTTCTTCATCTATAAAATGAGCTGCAGAAGGAAATAGCAAACCACTCCAGTATCTTTGCCAAGAAAAACCCTAATGGGATCATGAAGAGTCAAAAACAACTGAAAAGCAACTTAAAACAAAATAGTTTATTTTCCTCCATACCTTCTATGTTCCAATGATATTGCCCTACTTCCCATTCCTCAAACATGACGCTCCATCTCCCATCTTTGTGTGTTTGTACTGGCTGTCCCTCATGGCTGAAATGTTCTCCCTCTCAATGTCTAGTTCCTAGTTGTCTCTCACTTTCTTCAAGATTCAGCTCAAATCCCACATTCTAGAGGAGCTCTTTCCTAGTCTCTCTAGTTGCTAATGCCTTTCCCTTTCAGATTCCATTCCACCTACTCTGTACATATCTTTTGTGCATTTCATTATTTATATGCTGTGTTCCCATTAGAATGTATGCTCTTTGAGGGCAAAGATTGTGTTTTGCTTTTCTTGCATTTCCAGTGCTTAGCACAGGGCCTGAACACAATAAATGTTTAATAAAGACTTATTGACTGACTGACCACAACTTACCCTCACTGAGGAGGAATTGTTTTTGCCATTCAGACTCTGATGGTTCCAACTATTGATACTCTCAGAGATTTCATTAGGACAAAAGTTCTTCACTTTTTCTTTTTTTCTAGTCATTGAGGTTTGTGTCTAAACTGCCCAAAAAGAAATGAAGATTCATAGTTCTTTACCTACATACTTTGACAGTTGTAGATTTCCTTTGCCTTAGATGGCAACCAAAGCAGGTTTACCTCACTCAGGAAAAGAAAGGAACTGCGTTTTCAACTACAGGAAATTCTAAGAATGAATGAATGAATGAATGAATGAAAAAAGTATTTCTTAAGTACTATACATCAAGCATTTTGCTAAACCCTGGGAATACATATATAGAAATGAGTCAGTCCCTACCCTCAAGAAACTCACATTCTAATAGAGGGAGAAAAGTTTGACTGAGATACAAAGTGGAAAAATATAGGCTAGACCTGATGGTCCAGGAGGTATCCTGCCGCCACTTTTAAACAATAAGGAAGGCAGTGACCCAAAGACTTAGAAACTCTGCCCAGTGATCTGGAATTATAAGAACAGACCTGAGAATTCTGGGCAGATTTTCCTGTTTGCCCTAACACAGAACTAAATATTGGACAAGAATATTCAATATGACATGATCTTGAATATTTAACAATTGACAACATTCCAATTTCACCTTAATGTAGTGGAAGGAACATTGGGCTTAAAGTCTGAAGCTATGGAGTCCAATCCTAACTTTGCAATCAATATGATTAGCTTAACTAATTGTAGGACTTCAAAAAATTTCATAAACTCTATGAACTCCAGTTTCCTCACCTGTAAAATGGGGATAATGAATTTGTGCTACTTTCCTCCAGAGGATTATTGCAAGAATCTGTTGACATGATGGAGCAGTTGGGTGGCATGATGGATAAAGTGCTGAAGCTCAAATCAAGCTTCATATGTTTACTAGAGGGCTTTCAGTTCATGTGAAGAATAAGACAGTGGATTAGACATCTTCTCTGATCCCCACAACTTTCCAAATGTTATGCTCCATGTACAAAGCAATTTCAAGTATCTCTATGATCTAGGACACCCAGAATCAAAATAAGGTGAAAAAAGGAACCCATGAACTGATGCCTTCCCCGAATTTACTCAGCAGTCCTCCTCCACCTCCCGTGCTACTGACAATGAGGCTGCACTAGGACCTGGCACACAGGCTTGCATCAGAACTCAATCCCACATTCTGGTCTTCCCTCCTTCTTTCTTCCTTTTTTTTTTTTAATTTTGTTTTTAATTTATGGAATAAAACATTTTCATAAATAAATATATTTTCATAAATAAATAAAAAGATGATTGCACATGCAACTGCAAATCTGCTTTGTACAACTTGCTATTTCTTTCAAATATATAACAAAATTATCATGTAAATTTTCTTCTTTTTTTCCTTCCCTCTACCCTCCCCTTCCTAGAGATGACTACCATTAGACACAAATAGGTATATATATATATATATATATATATATATATATATATATATATATATACACACACACACACACATATATATATATACATACATGTAAAATCATTCTACACATACTTCTATTTATCACTTAGTGCTTCATCAACTCTTCAGGTTTAGAAGCTTTGTGGGGGTCTATGACAAACAGTGGTGGAAAACCCTACAGCATGAGTGCTGCAAAACTCTGGACTATGGATGGCCAGCTGGAGAATTGAGGAATGGGGTGGGATATGACACCAGGACAGAACAACATATTACGTGTTTGGGAGGAGGGAATTATGCAGCCCTCCACCAAACTGAGGGGAGAAAGGTCAACATCCAGCAAGTGCCAGTTCTGTCCACTCAAAAGTCACTTGGGCAGAGACATAGACTGGTGAACAGTGAATTGCCTAGCATGAGAGGAGGCTGAGATACTTTGAGATCCAACCTCCAAGGAAACCACCATCAGAGAGGTAAAAATCAGAAAGTAAGCCATAGGAAAAAATAAGAGAGGGGGAAAAAAAGACTGAAATTACCAATAATCTCAGGAAGAAGATAACTCAGACATTTACTAGCTATGTGGCTCTCAATGAGTCACAATCTCTCTCAGCCTTAGTTTCTTCATCTGTAAAATGGAAATTATAGTAGTGTCTACATTATGAGGTTGTTGTGAGGACCAAATAGGATAATATATGAAAAGCTTTGCAAATCTTAAAGTGTTACATAAATGTTAGCTACTATTATTGTTATTATAATGATAAAACACCTTGTAACCTACAATGCCCCAAGCTAATGTCAGCTAGCATCATTATATAAAGTAGATAAGTGTAAGCCACCATCATTATACTGATCATCATCCTTGTTTAAGCCAATAAACAAGCATTTATTCAGCACCTCCTGAAGGTGTTATATTAGGTGCTAGAGATACAAAAATAGACATAACATATTTGCATTCCTGGAGATTACAATCTAATGGGAGGAAGGAGATATAAAAAAATAGTAATTATACAAAAGTGAATGAAATAGGCACAAAGGAAAATCCAAGTAAAATGCCACAAGATATTAAAAGGAGAGGTCATTTTATCTGGGTTAGGGGTGTGAGGAATATTAGAGAAGGTTTTTTGGTAGAGGACACAATTGAACCGTGCCTTTAAGGACAGGAGAGACTTCAAAAGTAACAAGGAGGAATCTATTCCTGGAATGAGATGCAGCATAAGGAAAGACAGACAGGGTAGTATAAAAATATGACCTGAAGAGTAGTTTGGTTTGATTAGAATGTAGGATATATGAAAAAGATAAGTTTAAGACATTTCTAGACAGGTGGAAAAGCCACTTACATACTTTCATTTTTGTAGTGTCTTTTTTCCTATTGTTTGATGAAGTAGGCCTCCTCTTTTCCATCACTTTTCTTTAAAACATAATTTAATTTTTTAATTCTGAAAGTGTCAAACAATAAATAAGATGAGCATTTCCATGTATATATTGCAGAACACGAGAGGATTAGACACAAAACTGTGAATCTCTAATATGTAGGGCTTACTTTTCTTTTAATATATAATAAATTAAACATGTAACTTTCAAAGTTCTCTGGCTTGCATATGATTACTTTTGACCTTCCTTCCATTTTCTTCTTTTTTTGAGGGGGTGGGAGTCAGAAAGAGCCCCATTCCTAGTTTTCTTCTCCATCTTATTTCAACTCCTTTAAATAAAATAAAACAAAATAACAAAACCTTTATAATAATTTTGCATGGCCAAGCAAAAAAAATTCAAAATGTCCAAAAAGTGTTTATCTCAAATTGTATCTTGAGTCCATCACCTCTCTGTCCAGTTTTCCCCCTTTTCTCATAAGTTTTAAACTCTTATGACCAGGAAAGTATCATCCAGCTATTAAAACCAGGCTAATATAAGTAATGTGTAAATCTCAGTTACTGTGTTTTATGATTCAATGTCTCAATTTAGTTGTTGCAGTGAAATCTGGATCTAGCAGATATCCTGACCTTTCCAAGAGGTATTTTTTTCCTTCTGTTCACTGATATATGTGACATCTCAATATTTTTAGGACAGAGAAACATGTCTTTTCAGAAATGGTGTTTCTAGCTTGGCCAGCTGTCTTTGAATAAAACTCAGCAATCTTGATTTGCTAAAATAAAAAAAGTTGTTTGTATTCAATGATTTGGTAAGATATTATCATCATTATTCTGGCACATTGCTTTCCTGATATCACAATGAAGATATGTTGATAGTTTTAAAATAGCTACCTTAGGCAGAATCATGGGATTAGCCAATCAATAATCATTTATTAAATATTTATAAAGTGCTTAGAACAGCATTTTGCACATAGTGGGTACTATAAAATGTTTATTCCTTTCCCTTCTGTTCCATTCTGCTCAATTCCCTTTCCTTCTGTCCCTTCCTTTCTTTTCCCTTTCATGTACCAGGCACTGTGCTGGGCATTGGAGATATAAATTAAAAAACAATGAAACAATTTCTGTTCTCAATTAGTTTAGACACTACCAGAAAACTCCAACTAAACTACCAAAAAACTGTCTAAGAATGGTGTTATATATCTTATAATTTGGGAGCAACTCACAGCCAGATCAATTAGTTTGTTTGTTTGTTTGGTTGTTTTTTTTTTCCATATTGAGCAGTCTATTTTTAAATGCAGATAACCTGGTTTTCATATAAAGCAGATTTTTGAATGCTAATGCTAATGAAATCCTGTTCTACCATCTGACACCAAGTAAATGTAGCCCTATTAGAGTAATTAGCTCCCACTATCTATCTCTGCACTCCTCAAGTCAAAGACTAAATAGTATAAGGTCTGAAGATTGGCATTCCCATGTTTTCTTCTCATATTCCTTCTATTTGTATGAAAAATATCCAAGTAAAGAGAAGCTTCTAGTTCTACGGTACTGAAGGTCAGTCAAAACTCTGTGTCTAGATGAATTCAATTCTATGTACACTCAATTAATTCTCATTTATCTGCTGCTAACAGATTGTCTGCTTTGTGGCTTATCCAAGGCCAGTCTTTAAAATCAACCATGGCATTGGAAAGTGAGACGAACTGCTGTTTAGTTTTCAACACATTTTTTGACATTCTCACTTTCTCCATTGACTCAGCTAAATTACCTGAATAGAAATAGTTTTTAGGGTCTCTTCCCACTCAGATGCAGGAAAGGCTTTGAAGTCCAAAGCACCCACCCACCCACCCACTTAACCACTCCCCAGTGCAAAATAGCATGAGTAAGACATGTAGGAAAATTAGAGAGAGAGGCAGGAGATGAAACATTATTCATTTCTAGTATGGGATTGATAAGCAGAGAGGAACTGGGTCAGAGTCTAGAGTGTCTACCTCATTCTGATTCTTTCCACAGTAAGACTTACTTATTTTGAAGAGTGGTAAGTTTCAAGGACATTACTCATATTCAGTGGTAAGTATGACACAATCAAATTGAAATGCTTTTTTAAAGTTACTTTTTGTTCTAGATTAGGGGTCCCACCGTTTTCTTTCCGTGTCAGTCCAGAAGATCTAGAGTTAACTCTAATTGGACAAAGTTACTCAATTTCAAAAATATTTTGAAAGTGATTTTCAAAAGATAAAGGAATCAAAATAAGACATGGTTAAACCCATAGTTTGATAAATATACATTCCAAGTAGGAAAAAGTAAGAGGAACTTCAATTTACTAGAGTCTAATTAAAATTCTTAATCGACCAGATTTTTAAAAATTCAATTCAAACATTTGTTAAGCTTTAACTATGTGTAAGGTGCTGTGCTAGTTGCTGGAAAGACAAAGACGAAAATTAACAGTAATGGTCCTCAGGTAGTATATATTCCACTGAGGATATACAATGTGCAAAAAAAAAATCAGTAAATATAAGGAACAGCTGGAGGGATTGAGGAAGGCTTCTTCACTATACTTTTAGGAAGAGAGGCCACCTCAATGCTTTAGCAAATCAAATTACAAGAAATACATTGATGTTTTAGATTTAGTCAATGAAGAAAGTTCTCGGAGACATCTTGTGATCAGCCCACATTCATCTTAATCTCCTTCATCTTCAACTGCAGTCATATACAATAAGAATTCATGTTCAGAATGATGATGCACCTATGACTTTACAAGATCTTAGAACCACAGGGTATTTAAGGAGGAGGAGATCTCAGAAATTAACTTTTCCAAGCATGCCACTAGGGCCTACAAATTTCAAAGGGCTGCTTTGAGCACCACAAGCATGTTTGAGAAAGAGAGAGAGGGGAAAGAGGGAGAGAGGAAGAGAGAGAGATAAAACAAGACAGGGATAGAAATTATTAAATAAATATAGTAGATGATAGAAAGATAAGTAGAGATAGATGATAGCAAAAAATATTTCATCAGTAAGTCAATAAGCATTTGTGTCTGGTTTTTTTTTGCCAATAATAGTGGCAAACCACAACAATATCTTTGCCAAGAAAACCTCAAATGGGGTCACAAAGAGTTAGACATGACAGAACAACAACAATTATTTGCCAAGCATTGTGGTAAACACTGAAGATGCTAAGAAAGGCAAATGACAGTCCTTGAGGAACTCACAATCTAATGGGGATGATGATATGCAAATAAATAACTAAGAACAAACAAGCTATGAACAGGACAAATAAGAAGTAATCAACGGAGGGAAGGCACCATAATTAAGAGAGACTGAGAAAGGTTTCCTTTAGACGGTGGGTTTCAGCTGAGACTTAAAGGAAGGCAGGAGGTAAAAATGAGCATCCCAAGCATGAAGGACAGCCAGTGAAAATGTCTGGAACTAAGAGTGGAATGTCTTGTTCAAGGAACAGCAAGAAGGCCAATATCACTGGATAGAAGAGTACATGTTGGGGTATAAGACATAAGAAGATTAGAAAAGGGGGAATAGATTATGAAGGACTTCGAATGACAAATGGAAGATTTTATATTTGATCTTGGATATGATAGGAAACCACTGGAGTTTATTGACTAGAGGGTGACATAGTTGAACCTGCATTTTAAGAAAAAATAAGATGTTGAATAGAAAATGGACTCAAAAGGGGAGAAAATTGTGGCAAGCAAACCAATCTATTGGCTACTGAAATAGTCCAGGAGATAAGGTCCCGTACCAGGGTAGTGGCAGTATCATAGGAAAGAAGGAAGCATATTCAAGAAATGCTGAGAAGGTGAAATTGACAGACCTTGATGGATATGGCGGGGAAGAGGCAGGGAGTGAGAGACAGTGAGGTGTCTAAGATGACACATAGGTTTCAAGCCTGGTGTACTGAGATGATGGTGATATCCTTAACAGTAACATGAAAATTTGAAGGGGGGCATCTTGGGGGGAAAGATAATGACTTCACTTTTGGACCTGTTGAGTTCAAGATGTCTAATAGGTAATTGGAGATGTGAGGTTAGAGGTCAGCAGAGAGGTTAAAGCTAGATGAGTAAATTTGAGAATCATCAGCATCGAGATAATAACTGAATCCACAGGAGATGATGAGATCACCAAGTGAAATAGTATACAGCATATAAAATATCTTTATTACATACTTAATATGTTCCTGGTACTTTGCTAAGTTTTAGGAATGCAAATACAAGCAAGAAAAGCAGTTCTACCCTCAGATAACTTATATTCTAATAAGGGAAGTCAACATATAAAAGGGATCCAGAAAGAGGTGGAAGGAGGGGAGAGAATGCTATTGGGAAGAGGTAAAAACATCTGGAGAGTCAGGAGTAGAGGAAGACATCAAGGATAATTTCAAGGTTGTGAGCCTGGGTGACTGAAGAGATTATGGAGCCCTGGACAGAAAGAGAAAAATCTGAAAGAGGGTTAGGTTTGCATTCTGTTTTGGACATGTTGAGTTTGAGAGACCTATGGAACATGCAGTTGGAAATGTCCAGTTATCAGATAGTGATGCCTACTTTTGGAGCTCAGGAGAGAGTCCAGAGTGGCATATATAAATCTGGGAGTCATCTACATTGTTGTTGCTGTTGTTCAGTCATTTTCAGTTATGTCTGACTCTTTGTGACCCCATTTGGGGTTCTCTTGGCAAAGATACTGAAATGGCTTGCCATTGCCTTCTCTAGCCAATTTTTACAAATGAGGAAACTGAGGCAAACAGGGTTAAGTGACTTGTCTGGGGTCACATAGCTAATAAGTATCTGAAGTCAGGTTTGAACTCAGGAAAATGCCTTTCTGACTCCAGGCCCAGCATTCTATCCACTGTGCCACCTAGCTGTCCAACTACATAGAGCTGATAATTAAATCCACAAGAGTTGAAGAAGTGATCAAGTAAGATTGTAAAGAGAAAAGAAAAGAAAGTCCAGGATAGTACTTTGGGGGTACATCAGCAGTTAGTCAGCATTCTATGGACAATAATCCAGTGAAAGGGACTGAGATGGCATGGTCAGTTCAGTAGGACAATCAGGAAAGAATAGTATAAACAAACCCAAAGATGAGAGAGTAACCAGGAGAGGAGGGTGGTCAATAGCATCATACACAGCAGAGATGTCAAGAAAGATGAGAACGAGTAGGACAGCAGCCTCAGTTAAGTGTGGAGGAGTGAGAAGATTAGACTAGAACTCAGATCTTCTGACGTCCAGTCAGTAAATCCTCAATCATGAAAGAAATATTCAATTATTTTCACTCTCTAGAATTAAACATTCCAGGGAAATTGACATTTCCTGGTTATATGTCCTGGAAGTAGACATATTTTAGGACATTTTAAATAAAAAAAACCTTGAAATAAAAATGGGGCTTATGGTGTACCTCCAGTAACTCAGAATGTTGAATTATGCAGAGCAACCCTTCCCCCAAGCATTATGATTAAGCAAGTTTTTCCTATGCAAGGGGAAAAAAAGTGTGAGGAAAAGAACAGCTATGAAAACTTTTAAGACTTGGTTGCATAACAAGTCTTATCAGCCTCAAGGAAATTTGAAAGTTACTATTAAATAAGATCTCAACCTCCAGATTAAATAATAGACAGCCTTCCTACTGTATCATCAAATTTAATTAGAATTTCAGCAGCTGTCCTTTGATCTGACCAAGGTGATAAAGCCATTGTGTTTTTGCTTCTATTCTACCTTTGCTGGAAGTTTTTACGGTGGAATTAAAGTTGCTTTGCCCTGATATAGCATCTACCTTCCTCATGGGGAGGGTACACAGAAATATCAGGTAACTTGGAAGTTAGACCAAGCCAGAAAGTGAAAACAAGCTTCCCTCCAAGATCTTGGCAAACTAGCTGGAGCGAGACCAACACTTTTGTAGGGGATGGTGAAGGGGATCCCAAATGACATTCCTCCCTGAGAAGACCCCCAGATGAACCCCACTTCCGGCAGCTTCACAGGGACAGGAATAGGGATAGGGCATGGTTTCATTGGTATAGGGATCACCCCAATGAGAAAATTCCCTCCATAAGCACAAGACAACAACTTCTTTGCAATTTATGCTCTTAAAATTTCCCCTAGAGCACTGAGAGGTATGGTGATTTTTTCAGGATCACACAGTCAGAGGATGACCCAGGTCTTCCCTCATGCCAGGCTATGTTTTTCTGAGACGTGGACCTTTTCCTTTCTTTACATAATCCCTTCCTTTGATATTAAACTTTCCTTTATTTTTAGGTCCCCCTACCCCTGCAACTGCTAGTGACTTACTATATCCCAAAAATTAATTTGGGAGCAGCTAGGTGGCACCCTCAAGTCAGGAGGACCTGAGTTCAAATTCCACCCCAGACACTTACTAGCTTTGTGACCCTAGGCAAGTCCCTTAATCCCAATTGCTTCCCAAAAACCCATTACTTTGAATTTTCTTTGTATATACTTCTATTGCTTCCCCCAACAAAATATAAGTTTTTTGATTACAGAAACATGTTTCAGTGTATCTTTGTATCTCCAGTATCTACCACAGTACCTGGAACATCGTAGGTACTTAATAAATATTTGATGATCAATTGTCTGGTTTTATTTTATTAATTTGGGGGAGCAAGGATTCAATCTGCAGCTGAAATGATATCTTTTCCTTTGTGTGGTATTGTATAGTGTTACTAATGATCTGCAGAGTCGAGTCTCTCAAGGACAAGAAACATTTGATTTTTGGTCCGTGCTTGGAGTCGCATCCCCTCTAGCGACCCTCCACACAGTTGCCAAATTGATATTCCTACATCCCAGTTCTGACCATGTCATTCTCTTACTTAAGAAGCTCTAGTGCCTTCCTCTTGTGTCTAGAACAGGAGTTTTTAAACTTTTGGTGTGTCGTGAATGCCTCTAGTAGTCTGGTGAAGCCTTCAGAACCCTTCTCACAATAATGTTTTGCTGCTTACATTTCTAAATCAAAAAAAAAAAAAGCTAAATTTTAAGCTAGAGGTTAATAAAAATAAAGATGTATTTTTTTTCCATACAAGCTCATGGTCCTCCTGCAATATTTCCATAGACCTGAAAATGCATAATCCTCTATCATTTAATGCCCTTCATAATCCGCCTCCAGTCTAGCTTTCCAGGGTTATTGTATATGGCTCCAATTCACATATGCTATGTTCCAGATTAACCGGCCTACTTGGAGTTCTCTGTCCATGACATTTCTTCCCCCTTCTGTACCTTTCTGTTAGCTGTGCCCTATGTCTGGAATGCACTCACTCTTTACCTCAGCCTCTCAGAATCCCTGGCTTCCTTCAAAGCTCAGCTCAAGTGCTATTTCCTATGGAAAATATATTTTGAATCCTTCTAGTTGCTAGCTAGTACCTCCTCTGAAAGTACTTAGCATAAACTTTGTATTTTTGTTGTCAAGGCACTTTTCAGTCATGTCTGATTCTTTGCAACCCCATTAGGGTTTTGTTTTGTTTTTTGGCAAGGATACTGGAGTGGTTTGCCATTTCCTTCTTCAGCCCATTTTTACAGATGAGGAAACTGAAGCAAACTGGGTGAAGTAGCTTGTTCAGGGTCACACAGCTAGTAAGTGTCTAGGGCCAGATTTGAATTCAGGTCTTCCTAACTCCAGGCCTGGCTCTCTATTCACTGCATCACCTAGCTGCCTTATTCTTCTTTATAAGGAACATTAACTCATTTTTGATGGACTTGATGCCTGTCTCTGCATAGGTCA
The DNA here is from genome assembly GCF_900497805.2 of Vombatus ursinus. Classification (NCBI taxonomy): domain Eukaryota; kingdom Metazoa; phylum Chordata; class Mammalia; order Diprotodontia; family Vombatidae; genus Vombatus; species Vombatus ursinus. The sequence continues at coordinate 58,655,139 of NW_020954585.1, forward strand.
TGGAGAAAGTGATGATCATCATTGTTAGAGGGAGTTTATTTATCCAGAAATTCCCTAAACCGATGAAATCACAGGTACATCTATCCCTTCAGGTCATTAGACATGCTAGGCAGCTAAGTAGTAAAGTAAATAGAGTGTCAAACCTAGAGTCAGGAAAATCTGAGTTCAAATCCTGCCTCAGATACACATTAGTTGTGTGACCCTGGGCAAGTCACTGAATTTCTCTCAGTCTCTGTTTCTTCATCTGCAAAATGAGGGTAATAATAGGACCCATCTCACAGGACTGTTGTGAGGACAAAACTAGACATTTGTAGAGTGTATTGAAAACTTCAAAGTGCTGTATAAATCATTATGAGAACAGAAGGACCCAGGCTGATTGAGTTGTCATTTGACTAGGAGCTTGTCAACCAGTACAGAATTAGTTCAGGGTTGGGACTTTCTGCAGTTATTCACTCACTGGCACCATCCATCTTTTATATGAGTCTAACTACTTCAAGTTTACTGATTCAAAAAACCCTCCCTTCTGTTTTTTTCATTTATTATTTGCAATAAATGCAAATGCAAAAAGGACAAGATGAATATAAAAATGCTGAGATGGAGCTGAGGAAAGGAGCAGGACAGAGTTGACCTTTATGTAAGTAGAAAGGATGAAACTGACCCATTACCATTAGGGGTAATGAATACCCTAAAGCTGCCTTGAATTAGTAGACACTATAGGAAATAAGCAGTTGACTTGACCCATAAGACACTTTGGAATTTATGAAGAAAACTCATCCCTTTGGCAGAGTCATTACTGTTGAGGGCTGTTTAGGTAGAACAACAGTACCATTTATCCTGGCAGTCACAACCTCTAAGAACCAGAAAGGGAAGTCCATCCCACTGCTGGTAAACCTACACTGGCTCCCTTTAATGCACTGAAGATTTCTCCAGAGCTCAATCATAGGATCATGGATTTAGAGACAAAGGGGACCTTAGAAGATCATTTAATCCAAACATTTAATTTCACTGATGAGGAAACTATGGTCTCCAAAGGTTAACTGACTTATCTAAGGTTACACGGGTAATAGGTTCTGAACCTTGGGTTCTAGGACTCCAAATCTAGTACTCTTTCTACTGTATTACTCTGCTCTGAGCATTTTAGTTGAGCAGGCATTAAAGAGTTTAGTTCAGGGGTGGGGAACCTGCAGCCTTAAGGCCACACATGGCCTTCTTGGTCCTTGGATGTGGTCTTTTAACTGAGTGCAAGTTTTACAGAACAAATCCTTTTATTAAAGGGGTTTGTTCTGTGAAGTTTGGATTCAGTCAAAGGGCCACACTTGAGGACACATGTGGCCTCAAGGCTGCAGGTTCCTCACCCATGGTTTAGTCCTTCAAGAAACCCCACCCAGGAAGCATCTGACGCTCCAGTATTTAACCTCAGTATTATAAACTATGTGTTACCTGGCCCAGGATAGGGGTGACTTACAAGGTTAGATTTGTTGTATCTTCTGTGTGTTCTGGAGTTCAGGTTTGCCTCATGGAGCCCTGTTGGTGTTTTTGTGCTTTCAGTGGTGGAAAGAATAAGGACTAGGGGGAAATAGAGATTGGTATTGATTTAGTTGAGTCACTAATGAATCAGAAACCTGGGATGTAAGTTGGCATGAAGGTTAAATCTCTCTCTGAGGTACAAAGTTTTAAGCCCATCACCTTATCCATCAGTAGAGGGAATAGGATGGAGAAGCTATGATATCTTGCAATTTGAAGGATGTAGTCAAGGACAAAAATATAAAGCAAATTCCAGAGTATATAGCAGGGTATTAAAAAAATGATTTGGGCTAAAAAAAAAAAGATTCAAGAAGAGTTTAGATAAGATCCATAACAATTTAGATAGTACCATAACTATATTTCTTGGTACATGCCTAACATTCTTGAGTGTTACATCATACATGGCAGTCAGCCAGCACATTCACCATTACCATAAACCATCCTTTGATGGCACTGTCTGAGACTAGGCTGTACATTTCACTTAACCCATTCAATTGGACAAGCATTTACTAAGTGCTAAACTGGGCATTATGGTGGAGGATACTGGAGAAACAAGATAAAAACAAAACATCCTGCCATCAAGAAACTTACATTCTACTGGAGGGAATAACATCTTTACTAACAGATAAACATCATATATAAAAATAATAATAGGGACTAGGGGAGGAGAGATGCTAACAACTAGGGGAATTAGGAACAGTTTCTAGTAAGAGATGATATTTGAACTTAGCCTTGAAAAGAGCTAGAGGGTTCCAAGAAGCTGAGGTAAGAAGAGGACAAATTCCAGACATATGAGGGATAACCTATACATTTGCATAGAGGTAAGCTAAGGAATGTCCTGTATGGGGAACAGAAAGTAGGCCACTTTGGTTGGGCAGCTAGGTGGTGCCATGGATAGAGCACTGGGCCTCAAGTCAAAAAGTACAAATCCAGCAGCAGATACTTCCTAGCTGAGTCTCTATTTGCCTCAGTTTCCTCATCTTGAAAATACGGATAATAATAACACCTACCTCCCAGGGTGGTTGTGAGGATCAAATGAGATAATATTTGTAAAGTATAAAATTAGTTCAGTGCCTGGCATATAGTAAGCACTATATAAATGTTGGCTACTATTCAACCTGGAAAGATAGGTTGGAGTCAGATGGTGAAGGGCTTTTACACATCAGACTTAGGGGTTCATATTTTGTCCTAGAGGCAATAGAGAGCCACTGAATCTTCTTGCACAAGGGAGATGACATTTCTAATCTTAAAATGTCACTGATGAATATGTATGCATTTGGGGAGAATTTTGGGATGGCACTTTTAAAATAGTGTCACCTACCAGACAAAAAGCAGCATCGAACCATTGGCTTCTTGCCTACAGAGTGGCTAAAAAAGAGAAAGCATTCTTTTTCCAGGTGGAGGCTGATGATCTCAAGGGATCTGCCTTCCTAACAGATGAAATTCATGAGTGGTCCAGGCACATGGAGTTCACATTCAATAGAATCCTTAGGTGACTGATGAAGCCAAGAGTTGTTCAGCCACTTCTAGATAGATGAACTGATCCCTGGCAGGGTTGGGGAACACTGTCTAGAGGCTTGGTTTTAGTTACTACGTCAGAAAATATGAAGGAAAGAAGAGGATGACAGGAAAACCAACAGCTGGGGCTCTTTGCCACTTTAAATATTAAGAGGGAAAAAAGCCAATTTATTTATTGTACTGATTTATAACATCATTATAAGGTACCTAGAGGCCCTAATGATACAATTATAAGGCATCTCAGGAACATTCTTGATGATAAGCCAACATTAATGAGGTGCCTTACAATATAATTATGAGGCTCTTCAGTAATCACCTATCCTGATAATTCCACATCCTCTTCCTGTACAATGACTAATCATGGATGAGCCCAGACAAAGGAGGAAACGATGGTGGGCCTAAGGATTTGGTTCTTGGTTTCCCAGAACACTGGTGACTATAGGACAGGGACGTGGCCACTGTAAATCACATGTTCTTGAAGTATAAAGTGAGGTCCTCTGTAAGTACTACTACCTCAATGGTCCAATGTGCCTCAAGTGGTCAATTTTGGATGGTTGATGGAATCTACGACAATAAATGGGTCAGAGATGATTCACCTTCAGGGGTTACTAGGTTCTATTTCTGCCTTGGTGACTGACTTTCCATAAGACTTGGGGGAAGCTGTTAGCCCCCTTTATGCTTTGTTGTCCCTTGTATGTAACAAGCAGTATAAAGCATTGGATAGAGAGCTGGCCTCAGGGCTAAAATGAATTGGGTTCGAATCTTTCCTCAGATATTTAATGGCTATGGGACCTTGGGCAAATTACTTAACCTATCTATACCTCAGTTTCCTCACCCATAAAACAAGGAGGTTGACCTCTAAGGTAATATCTAGACCTATAATAAGCTATATAATGTAGATAAATATAATCTATGTAGTTGATATTAACAATAATCTAATCTATGTTATATAATAGATTCATAATCCTAAATAGCAATAAGGATGCCAAACTGCATTGGTAGAGGAATTTTTCCCATCCAAGAGTCTGTGATTCTCAGGTTGAGAGAGTAATCACAGTCTTAGGGTTGGGTTGAACCCCTCCAACTCCTCATTCTATCTCAACCCTTCAGTCCTAGGGATTGTCCATTTCCCCCAAGTATTTTATTTCTCCCAAGTATTTTAACATTAAAAATAATGACTGCGTAGGTCCAGACACTAAATGTTCCTGATTCTTCTTTGTCATTTTGATAACTGAAGGTACAACAAAGGGGACATCGTCCTCTCAGGACATTGAGACGAATGTTTCTATTTTAGTCCAGAGAGCAGTTTCATTTCAGGCCATCCATCCCAAGCAATGCTGACAGATGAACTTGACATATCCCTGTGTCTTAATGTGACCCCAAAATGACCCTCTCTTGTTTGGTGTTTATTGCTTTTGTCTGATTTGTTCTTTAATGTTACAGGGAAATACTTTGTTCCTTGGCAAGAAGATTTCAGATTTAAAAATCTTTCATGTGTGTCTGCTTGCATCCCAAATTGAAATGACAATTCAATCACCAGGGCTATGGACTCAGGGACCAGTGTCTGAGAATCACAAAATCCTCCACAGTCAAGTGGCTATTCTCGTTTGACATAAGAGGATAGCAAAACACTGAGAGGCCTAGAGCCTTCTCCAAAGGCCCAGAAGGGCTTTTCTAGGGAAAAAAGGAAATTTTTTCCCTGCTCCCCAACTTGTTAAAGGGGAAATTCAAAAATGTCTGACTTGTTCCTTTTCCTGGTCCCAGCCTGTAGCCTTTGCTCAGCCTCAGTCTCTAGAACTTACCCTTCCTAATTATTATTGAAATTAATGAAAATTTTTCATTAATTGTTAAAAGTGTGTAAAGAATGAGAAATAATAGGAGTGGTGTAGTGTTTAGAGCATCAGGCCTGGAGTCAGGAAGACCTGAGTTCAAATCTGGTCTGTGTAACTCTGGGCAAGTCACTTAACCCTGTTTGCCTAAGTTTCCTCATCTATAGAAGGAAAAGGCAAACCACTCTAGTATTTCTGCCAAGAAAACCTCAAGTGGGGTCACAAAGAGTCAGAAGTGGCTGAAAATGACTGAACACAACAAGAATTTATTAAGTATCTGTTAGGCAGAGAATGAGAAACAAAAGATAAAGGTTCAGCTTTAAGGCCAGGAATATCTGAGTTTACACTACCTATGTGATCATGATCAAATAATTTAACCCTTCAGAGTCTGAGCAACTCTCTAAGATGACAAATTAAAGATGAGTGGCTAATATGCTTTGGTGAAAGTAGTCTCCCCAGCAGAAGTCCCCTACACCAATAGACTTTCAATTTGGGGCAGGGATAAGGTACAGAATATGTGGAAGAATACAATGAAAGGGAATTCAAATCTGTAAATACCGATTGGTTGCACACTCTACTCTTTTATTGGTGACTGAGCGCTGGATTTGCAGTGCAAAAACCATACTAGTTGTGTGACTTTGAGGAGGTCACAAACTCTGAAATTCAGGTTCTTCATCTGTGAAATGGACACATTAACATTTGCACTGTCTACTTCATAGGGTTGTGACGAGGCTCAAATGAAATCTTGTAAGTCCTTTGAACTATAAAGCATTATATAAATTTGAGCTGTTATGACTGATGTATGCTCAGCTATTCTGAGGATTATGGAGACAATTCATTTCTCATTCGTGTCAAAACACATTTCTTCTACCTTGGAGCTTCTAGAAAACCATCTTTCCCAGCGGTATGCAAGCTTCTGCTCTGGTCCTATCTGAGGCCAGTTCTGATCCAACTGGGGCCCTCTTTGTTTTGGAGGCTTCTGGGAAACCTGGTCCTTCTCCCATGAGTGTAATGGCCCACACTGAGAAATACTAGCAGCATCACAAATTGCTTATTCTCTCTGTTTGGCTTTTGAAGCCCTTCATAATCTGTCTCCTTCCTCTTTTTCTCATCTTCTTATACCTTTCTCTCCTTCTCATCCAGTGACAATGACCTCTTTGCTGTTCCCCAAACAACACCCCCCATTTCCAGACTCCAAGCATTTTCTCTGACTGTCCGCCATGCCTGAAAAGCTCCCCTTCCTCATCTCCATTTTGAAGCTTCCCTGACTTACTTCAAGTCTCAGCTAAATTCCCAGCTTCTTTGAAAAACATTTCTCTAGTTCTCCTTAATGCCTTCCCTCTGTGATTATCTCCAGTAGTCCTGTAGGCATCTTGTTTGTACATAGTTGTTTACTATGCTGCCTATCTCATTAGATTGTGAGCGTCTTGAGAGCAGGGCCTATTTTTGGTCTTTCTCCGTATGTCCAATGCTTTCTTCATATCTCCATATCTCCACGGTTCCTGGAACATAGTGTTTAATGAATGCTAGTTGCCTGACTTACTTTCCTGGTTTATAGTACACCTAGTGACCAATAGGAAACCATAACAAGTGTTTTAGAGGTAGAAGACCTGGGTTCAAATGCTGACTTGCTTCTCACAGCCGGTAACTGCTTGCTCCCTAAGGTTCTATGTCTTAGACTGGCATCAGACAGAATGAAATGTGCATGTGCTAAAGACTGGGCCCTTTTTAACCAGCCTCCCATTATATCCAAAAGATGCTTAGTATCAGCTGATTATTATAATGTGACCTTGAGATTAGACAGACTTAGAAATAGTCACCCAAGATAAATTGTAATCTGGGTGTGCAGTGAAGAGAAAAAAAATAATGTTGAATTTAATCTTTTTTACTTCTAAAATATCCTCTCCACACTTTGAGCAGACACTCAGGGGAAGGTTCAGGCTGATAAAAAAATGTTGGACCAGTAAATATGGGTCCTTATCATAGGAGACTGTAATAAGGCCATCAGATTTCTATATAGATCTAAGAAAATGGAAGAAAATGGGGGGTTTGAGGAGATTTGTAATATTGGGAAGAATGTGGCATTGGGGATAGGGAGGTTTTGTCACTGCTAGAAAGCAATGGGCCATGGTCAGTGCTAGCTTTATATTCAGGGAAAGTAGATGAGTGATATTCATGTAAGGGATGTTAGAGGGGGGAATGAAAATTCCAAGTAGATCATCTCCAACCTTCCTTCTAACTCTGGATTTCCATGACATTACACAGTTTTTAGGGATGCCAGAAGGCCTCCATCTACTTCAAAATAATATCATTCTCTTCACCCCCAATTATGTGAGTAACATCTTCATTCTAAGAGTCACCACTTGAAGTTAAGGCACTGTGTCTAAAGGGACTTTCTAAAAAAAAAAAAAACAGTACTTACCTGAGAGGGGAGGAAAGGTCCGTTAACACCCTTACTGGGAGTAGTTTCTTTGAGAATCTAATCCAAGACCACTTAGCCAATCATATTAAAAGCTGGCTGGAGGCCCTGGAGTGGATGGGAGGGCTAAGTTTTGAAACTGGTGAAAGAAAGCAGAAAAAATCTGGAAGGAGTATTTTGAAGGCCAGGGAATAGTTTGGAGATGGGTGGGGTAGGGAGGGGAGTGATTAAAATGAGATCACCTGAGAACAACTTTTAGTTATTTTACTATTTGTTAGGCAGAGCCAGCCCTGTCCAAGTTAGCTTTAGTGATCTCTACCTATCCTGTGACTCAGGGTTGTTTCTAAATATTCTTGATTCCATCCTGAGATTTCATTCCTTGACCTTAAGCTTTCCATCTCTCTGCCTGAGCCCCAGACAGCACTTAATGCCACATAAACCAATAATTTCCAGTGAAGGGGCCATGAGGAACCTAGCTTCAAAGTCCACATTGACCACATCTTCTGCACAAATGCTAACACAAATTGCTAGGCATTGTCTTTTGAACCCTGTCATTCCATTACTCTTACACCACAGTCCATAGTCTGCCCTATAAGGGATTATTCCTTATGTTTATAAAACCAAACAAAGGTACTTGATTCTTTTCAGCTATACTATTCACAGATTCTGTTTTTACTCTCTTCAGAGTCAAGTCTTTTCTTTTAATGTCTATTTGGAGTCTAGTCTTTCTCTTTAAAATAATTTCTTAAATTAAAAAAAAATTTCTTAAAATTTCTTAAAATAATCCCACATTTTATTATCCAAAATTGTCTCTTAGAAGCTTCCTGGGTATCAACCTCCTTCCTCAATAATAACCTGAATAGCAGCTGATAAAAAAGATGATTTTGAAAGAAAAATAACAAAAATCACCAAAATTCTTTCTTTGCTTTTTCCTTTCTTCCTTCTTCCCTCTCTACCTCCCTTCCCTGCCTTCCTCTTTCTTTTTTTTCTTTCTTTCTTTCTTAATTTTGATCTTCCATTCTCCTTTCATGTCAGTCAGTCAATAAGCATTTATTAAGGGCCGACGTGCCAGGCACCGTGCTAAATGCTAGATATACAAAAAGAGGCAAAAGACAGTCCCTAACTTGAAGAAGCTAACAATCCCTTCCTCCCCCAGTCCTTCCCTTTCTCCTCCTTCCTTTTATCCTTTCCTTGTTTCCTCTCTCCCTCACTTCTTTGCTTTCTTCTTTCTTTGCCTCCTCCTCATCCTCTTTTTCTTCTTCTTCTCCTCTTCTTCCTCTTCCTCCTCCTCTTCTTCTTTGCCATAACCAAAATGACTAAACTCTGAATTATTAAAATAAATGATTGAAAATTTAAAAATAAGAAATAGATAAAAGAAATTATATCATCACTGAATATAACAGTTTTATCCAGAATATAAATTAATTGCCACAATGAAACCAAAAGAGTCCAGAAAGTGCCATTGTCAGCATGCAGCTGTTATTTGAGAAAAAAGATTCAGCACAGAATTGAGGTCCAGGAGGAATAACCTGAGGACAGTGAGGTCCGTCCTCCAAATGATCCTGCTGGTGAGTGACAGCAATCTGCATCAGGACCCAGAACACTGCAGAATCTTCTGCCTGGAAGAGATCTGCAATCACTCAAGAGAGTTTGGTCTATCTATCCACATAGGAAATAGCACATAGATAAAGAAATATCCCTTGCTTGGATTTCAACATGCATTTGGATAGACTATAGAGCTTTACCAACCGTATGTATATCTGGGACAGAAAGTACAGATGAACAACAAGCCAGGCCCAGAGTTGAAGAAAAGGAGAAGGCCAGACTGGACTGCTTTGAGGCAGTTGGAAGGCAGTGTTACTGACCCTAGGCTTCCCATGGGAAGCAAAAGTCCAACTTTATAACATTCACATTCTTTCGGTGTTGCTTTGTAGCAATGAGAAATAGAACAGAGAACATTGAAAAGGCCGATTGTGGTGTGAAAGGCAGCAAAATATAACCAAGAAAAGAAATCCATAGAATAGGATTAAGGATGTTTTCAAGGAATCGTATAATGAGAAGGGAAGAGGAACTGGTTACATGGGAGCAAGATAGGATAGCCAGAGCACTCTGCTGGCACCCTGGATATATTGGGAGAGAGTGAGCAAGGGGCCAAAAGCATTGAGTGGACCACTTGCTAGGCAACCAGTCAGTAAATGTTTATGAAGTATCTACTATGTGCCAGGCTCTATGCTGAGTTCTGGGGATACCAAAAGAGGCAAAAGACAGGCCCTGCCCTCAAGGAGCTCACAATCTAATGGGAGAGAAAACAAGCAAGCAAATAAGTACAAACTATGTAAAGGATAAATTGAAAGTCATTAATCAAAGGAAAGCATTAGAATTAAAAGGGGGTTGGAAAAGTTTCTTGTAAAAGATGGAATTTTAGTTGGGACTTAAAGAAGCTTTGTGGCAAAATTTGAGGAGAATCTGGATGAGTCACACTGGATGGGCAGTATCAGAAAACCTGAGTTCAATCTTGAACTTACTAGCTGTGTGACCTTGGGCAAATTTAAGGGACAAGGCAAGAGACCTTCGTGTCCCAGTTTCCTCATCTGTAGAACAAGAGGGTCAAACTATACACTTCCTAAGTTCCCCTCTTGCTCTAAGTGTATGATTCAATGATTTCTCCATCTTTTACTTATGCAATTGGTTTTATAAAACAAAAAAATAGGATTTTAATATGTTTTCTGGCACATTGTGCTAGCCCGACCAGACCACAGGAGCCCTGCCTGACCATCCTCCGAGGCAGTCCTCCTCAGGGCCTACCTGTGCCAAAGTTGTAAATCATAATCATAATAGCTAGAATTTGTACAGTGCTTTAAGGTTTACAAAGTGTTTTACACATATTCATTCATTTGAACCTTAGAACTCTGGGACATAGGTGCTATTATTATGCCTTTTTCAGATGAGGAAACTTAGGTTAAGTGATTTGTCCAGAATTAAGCAGCAATTAAGTGTCTAAAGGAGGATTTGAACTCAGGCCTTACTCCAAGAACTACACTCTTTCCACTGTGCTACCTAACTTTCTAGGCAAAGTTTGTTCTCACCTATCTTCCTTCCTTTGTTTAGTGACTCCCTCTGTAACAACCTGGTGTCCTCCAGCCACCATGACCTGTAACTTGACTGTCTGGAGTCCCCATTGCCTGACTCATAGGAAGAAACCAATCTCTGAACCTTCCCAAACAAAATGACTTCTCTCTCTCATTCTATCTCTCTCATTCTCTCTATCTCTATCTCTGTCTCTCTCATTCCCTCTCTGTCTCTTTCCCTTCTTTTTCCTCTCTCTCTCTCTCTCTCTCTTTCTCAGTCTCTCTCTGTCTCTCTTTCTCTCTCTGTCTCTGTGTCTCTGTCTCTGTCTGTCTCTGTCTCTCTGTCTCTCTCTTTCTGCCCCCCTTAAGAATCTGCCATCTAATATGATAAACTCATTTGTACTGAGGTACCAAGAAAACCTCAAATGGGGTTACAAAAAGTTAAACAGGATTGAAACATCTGAACAGCAAGTTAATGCCTGATGATAATTTTTTTTGCTCATCAAATCATAGCATATAGGAACTGTCTATTTCCCATAATAACAAAGTAGGCCCTAATTTCACCTTAGTCCCCCTCTGTACAAAGCAACAAGCGGAGGAATCAGCAAAGTCTACATGCATCTGAACGGTAAGGAGTTGGCATTCTAAGGAACCCAAGTGAAGGCAGAAAGTCCAATAAGGTCACAAGAAAGCTGAGAGAAGGGGAAAAAAAAAACCTTAGTGTGACTTTAATTGAAAAAGGACTCTTTTTTTCTGTTCTCTTCAGGCAGCCTGAGCACTTTGAATTAAACATGAATAGTCATTTATTTATCAAGTCTTTGAAAAATTCTTTCACCAAGCCCTTACTAATTCACATGACTCTCAGTTAACCCTTACCAGGCTTCAGATCAGGTAGATTTGACAAATGAGCTGAAAAAAGGCAAGGTGTCCTATTTGGGTCTAGCTCCCATATAGGAACACCTCATTATTGAATGCAGGTCTTGTTTTAGGGGAGTTTCTCAGTGCACTGGGAAAAGCACTGCATTTGGAGTCAAATGGACCTAGAATTCAATCCTTGTTTTGCTACATAACATCTCTGTGGCCTTGGACAAGTCATTTAACTACATTGTGCCTCATGTTCCTTTTCTAAAAAAACTAGCTGTGTGACCTTGGGCAAATCACTTAACCCTGATTGCTTCACCAAAAAGCAAGAACAAAAACAAACAAAAAAATAAAGCAGTTGGACTATACGATCTCTTAGCCAGGGGTTCTTAAACTTTTTATATGTCATGGACACCTCAGGATGTTTCTAAAAGTATAAAATAAAACATATAGGATTATAAATTAACTATATTGAGATAAATTAACACTATTTAGAAAACATTATATATTATCAAGTTGGGAAAGTTGGAGGCGGGGTTGGACAGTCAAATAACCAAAGCAAAGTAGAAAAAGGTAGAAAGTAGAGTTTTCTACCAAGGTAGAAAAATCAGAAGCCTGGATAAATTACACACTATATAAAAATTGAGAATTGACTGTCGATAGGTATTAAAAGAACACTTCAAGGAGTGGGTAACTTGAAGCAGGAAGAAATATGGAAACATAATGAGATATTTTAAAGTCTCTCTAATTTAGAAGAATTGTGTGGATTTGTTTTTTTTTTCTTTTAAAGGCAATCTTATTACAGGATAGTGTAGTGGAAAGAATCCAGGACTTGGAGTTGGAATACCTGGATTCCAATCCCACTTTGATTACTTATGTTATCTTGGCCCTATTTCATTTCTAGGCCTCAGTTTCCTCAACTATAAAAGGAGGGGATTGACTTAGATGATCTCTAAGGTCCCTTTCAGCTTATAGTCTTACTACAGAGAGACCCCAAACATAGCTAATAAAAAGAAGTTATCACTTTAGAGAGAGGGACAATAATGCCTTAGTAGATAGGGTACTAGACATATAATCAAGAAAATCTGGGTTCATATTTTCCCTCTTATATTTATTGACTATATGACCATGGGCAAGTCACTTAGTATTTCTATACCTCAGTTTTCTTATCTGTAAAATGAGGATTTCTTTCTAGCTTTAAATCAATGCTCCTATGATCCTTAGAGCAGGGGTTGTTAATCTGCTATCCATGAATTTTCTTTAATTTGATAATTATATAGCATTTTCTAAATAGAGTATTAATTTGTATCTCAATATATTGTTAATTTATCATCCTATATATTTTACTTTGTGCTTTTAGAGACATTTTGAGGTGTCCATGACATGTAAAAAGTTTAAGAAACCCTGTCTTAGAGGTTATATAGTCCAACTATTTCATTTTTTAGAATACAAAAGGAGGAAAAAAGAAAAAACAAAAAAAGAAAAAAAAAGGAAAGGAAAGCAGGGAAAGAAAAATCTAAGTCAGTTCATTTGGCTCCTTGCTGATAGTTCTGATAAAAAGGTTTGGTGGGAGAAGAAGCTGAAGCTATTGACTAGAATGTGGCTTTAAGATTGAGACCAGATTTCATTTATCTGTGCAATCCCTTTGCACCTTTGTGTTGGGTAAAGTATTCTCCTCAGAGCTCTGTAGTAATCATCTTTCTCAAGGTTTACTCTCTTCTCCATTTTTTTTTAATCCATTTAGTTCTAGTGTCTACTCCATGTGAAGTCAAATTCTCGCCTCTCTTCTTTCATCCCATTTTCTTCTGCTAAGGGGTTTTTAAACCTCAAAAGGCATTGATTTTATTTGTGCCAACATCGATTGTGAATGGCTAGATCACCTCGAAGAGAGCAAGGACATGAACAAAGATGATTTGATTAACTTGTCTAATAAACTCTGATTTTAACTTATTTTTTCATGACAACTTTATTTTCTCCTTAAAATTGTTATTGATTTTGAATTCACTGTCTTCAGCATAACAATAAAATGCATTCTGTGCTCAGAGAGAAGAAAGGAGAGACAGGACAGATTGCTGCGCCTTATGACGCAACATTTATCTTTAACTAAATTGCCATCTAATGACCAATTCATAAAAGGAAGATCAATATTTGTTAGTAGATGTAGTGATAAATCTCATTCTGCCCATCATCTTCTTTTCAAAATAGTTAGTGAGCTGGCAAGAGCATGCTGCTAATTAGGCTTAGCTTGTAGATTTGACACCTGTGTAGGAAAGTTAATTTTGCTCCATTGTTCCTTAAGTCCAAGCTGGTTGATATCTGTAGTCTAAGAATAATTAGTCAGTATATTAAGTCCTTGCTTCCAGACCTATTTTCAAAGTCAATCATCTTAGGACTAATCTGCCATGATTAATGCCATGAGTGGCAGAGTGAAGAACAATTTTAAATTTCCACAGACATGTTGGAATTTCATACACCTGACTTTTCCAAGTCAACATTTTCATGTGCTGACACCACATATCTTAGTATAATAATAGGTAAATCTTAATCCATGAATTTGTTGATTGTTCTTCCCTGCCCTGGGTTTTTTAGTCACTGAAAATACAAAGGACAGTATTACTATAGGAATACGAATATATAAATACCCTAAATATATGATTTCTATAGCAGAAAATTTCTGGTGTGAAAACTTCCTCTACCACTACAGTTGACAATCAATCTGTGACAGTAGATCAATTCTAGAGAGATGCCTAAGTCAGGGCTTCATAATTTTTTCCACTCGCAACCCTTTCAGTGCTTCTTAGACTGTGGGTCACGACTCCATATGGAGTCGTGACCCACAGTCTAAGAAGAACTGGTAAGGCACCCAGAAGTTATGAGACTTGCCCAATGTCACAGAGAAATTAGTGTATCAGACACAGAATTAGAATCCAAGTCTTCATAACTCTAAGCCCAACATTTTATTCACTATGCCATACTGCCCTATATTGTTATTAATATAATAATGATGATATATAATTATAAATGCAATAGTAATTATAAATGTTGTTGTCATACTATATTACATTATCTTATTATATTATCCTCTTCAACTTGAACTCTACATTGGATTTCCTTCACAACAGTAGTAAATTCTTTTAATAAGCATACATTTCCCTGATGTTTATGGTCAGAAGGTCATTATTGAATTGGTTTATTTGTGCTGTTAAATCTTTCAAGGAATCATAATGATTTTAATGTCACGTGGAAACACCTGATTGAAAGAAACTATAAGGTGGTGTTTTGGAAATATCAAAAGGGTAATCTATTGTCCAGAGTCAATATGCATTTGGAAATATCAGGAAAAATTGAGGAAGGCCTCCAGGATGATGAACAGACCCCTTCAGTGAACTTATAGGAGAGCACAGACAGGAGTCAAACTGGAGACAGACTTGGATGGATTTTGAATTGCATCATTAGAGGGAACTCCTAAATAGATGAGATCACCAACTCACATGAATAGAGAATCAAAAGTAGCAGGAGATTGCATTATGTAGAATTTTGGACTTAAGAGTCGGAAAGACTTGAGTTAAAATCCTTCCTGTGACTCTTATGTGCTCTGTAACCTTGGGAAAGTCACCTAACCTCTCCATACTATAGGGAGCTCCCTAGTTCTTATCTAAGAAATAAGTTGTGATTTGTAAGTCTTCAATGATATATGTTCCCTAGGCTGATGAAATCACAAATGCTTCATATGTTCTTATACATAATATTAATAGTTATTACTAATAATAAACCTCAAACAACTTGTATTTAATATCTAGAAAATGGACAAAAATTATAAAATATACAAATTATCAATGTTAAAAGGACTGTGTGTCAGGCATACTAACACACTGTTGGAGGAGTTGTGAATTGATCCAGCCATTTTTGAAAGCAATTTGGAATTACAACAAGAAAGCGACTAAAATATTCATGCCCTTTGACACAGATATAATATCACTAGGTATGTTCCCCAAAAAGATCAACAACAGAAAGAAAGAAGGCATATGTCCTGACATATCCATAACAACACTTTTTGTAGTGGTAAAGTATTGGAGGTAAAGTAAATGTTTATTTCTTGGGGAATGGCTAAACCAGTTGTTCATGAATGTAGTGGAATATTATTGCACTGTAAGAAATGATGACCATGAGAGGCAGAGCCAAAATGGCAGAGTAAAGACAAGGACTCACCTGAGCTCTCCCCCAAAACCCTCCAAATACCTTTAAAAAATGACTCTAAACAAATTCTAGAGCAGCAGAACTCACAAAAAGACAGAGTGAAACAAATTTCCAACCCAAGACAACTTGGAAGGTTGGCAGGAAAGGTATGCGGCAGGGTGAGAGAGGAGTTCAGTCCAGCACAGACTGGGCCTCAGCAAACCTGGAACAGTACTTGGGCTAGTGAATCAGTGGCAGCAGTGGTGGTTTCCAGACTTCTCAGCCCACAGATGCCAAAGAAAACCTAGAATATCAGCAGGAATGGTCTGTCACACCTGGGTGAGAGTGGAGCACAGTCCAGAACAGGCTGCACCAGCACAGTACCAGCCCCAGCA
Organism: Vombatus ursinus; assembly: GCF_900497805.2. NCBI lineage: Eukaryota > Metazoa > Chordata > Mammalia > Diprotodontia > Vombatidae > Vombatus > Vombatus ursinus. Next base: position 58,670,929 of record NW_020954585.1, read on the forward strand.
AACCAGTAGCAGGCCTTGGGAGTGACTGAATCAGCAGCTGCAGTGGATGCTACCAGAGCTCTCAAACCACAGATGGTAAGGGGATTGAACAGGGGTCTTTTTGCGAGCACTAAGGTAGGACTCTGTTGCTTTGCCCATATTCAGATCTGGGGCATAGTCCTGGGTGACAGTTTCAAGGCAAGAAGGAACACTAGCATAGCAGAGTTTGGGGTCACAGTGGAGGGGAGACCCTCCTCACAGTTCCAGGGCAAAGAAGACTGCTCGTCATTGCTCACAGATCAGAGTACAGGCCAGGAGAGGAGTAAACACCTCTCCTTAGATCATACCACCTTGGAAGAACTGAAAACTTATAAGTCCCTAGAAGTATTTCTGAAAAGAGCTGCATAAAACCCCTGAAGCTTGGGACAATGTGTCCTCTACCCTGGAAGCAGAGCCCTACTTTAACAAAGAGTTAAAAGTCAACTAACAGGCTAGGAAAATGAACAAATGTGGTATGTGATAATGATTGAATACTATTATACCATAAGAAATGATGAGCAGGATGCTTTCAGAAAAAAACTGGAAAGACTTGCATGGGCTGATGCAAAATTAAATGCACTGTGTACAAAATAACAGCAGTATTATAAGATGATCTGCTGTGAATGACTTAGCTAGTATCAGCAATACAATGATCCAAGGCAATTCTGAAGGACTTAGGATAAAAAATGCTATCCATCCCCAGAGAAAGAACTGTGTCTGAATACAGATTGAAGCACGCTTTTTTTTAAACTTTTTTTTAAACTTTTTTTGTCTATGTTTTCTTTTACAATCTGACTATTACGGATACATTTTGCATGACTACACATGTATAACCCATATTGAATTGCTTGAATTCTCAATGAGGGAGTTGGGGAGGGAGCAAGGGAGAGAATTTGGAACTCAAAGTTTTATAAATGAATATTAAAAATTGTTTTTACATGTAGCTGGGGGGAAATTAATTAATTAATTATTTTTTAAAAAAGAAAGAAATGATGACCATGAAGAATGTAGAGAAAAATAGAAAGATTTAAATGAATTGATGTAAAGTGAAGTAGAAACAGGAAAACAATTCACATATTACCACAATGTAAATAGAACAAAAAAATCAATCAATCAACAAGCATTTAGTAAGTACACACTACGTGCCAGGCATTGTGCTAAGCTCTGGGGATACTAAGAGGCAAAAGATAATTCTTGATCTCAAGGAACTCACAATCTAATTGGGAAAACACCAAGCCAAAAATATTTACAAACAACCTATACGAAATATAAATAGGGAATAATTAAGAGAGAGAAGACTAGTGCCTTCTTTTTTTTTAGATTTTTTATTAGTTTTTTTTCCAGTTCTAACATCTTTTTTTAAAATTTATTTATTTTTAGTTTTCAACATTCACTTCCACAAGATCTTGAGTTCCAAATTTTCTTTTTTTTTTCTTTTTCTTTCTTTCTTTTTTGGTGAGGCAATCAGAGTTAAGTGACTTGCGCAGAAGTGTCAAGTGTCTGAGACTGGATTTGAACTCAGGTTCTCCTTACTCCAAGGCTGGAGTGCTATCTACTGTGCCACCTAGCTGCCCCTTTGAGTTCCAAATTTTCTCTCTATCTCTCCCCTCCCCCCGCACCAAGACAGCATACATTCTGAATATACCTGATCTGCCTTCCCTTTTATCACCTTCCCTTCTCTTATCCCCTCCCCCTTCTATTTTCCTGTAGGGCAGGATAGATTTTTATACCCCATTGCCTGTATATCTTATTTCCCAGTTGCATGTGAAAACGATTTTTAACATTTTGTTTTTAAACTTTGGGTTCCAAATTCTCTCCTTTCCTCCCTGCCCACCCACCCTCATTGAGAAGGCAAGCAACTTGATATAGGTTATACATGTGTAATCATGCAAAACAACTCCATAATAGCCATGTTGTGAAAAACTAACTATATTTCTTTTCATTCTATCCCATCCCCATTTATTCTATTCTCTCCTTTGACCTTGTCCCTCCTCAAAAGTGTTTGCTTCTGATTACCCCCTCCCCCAATCTGTCCTTCCTTCTATCATCCACCCCTTCTTATCCCCTTCCCTGCTATTTTCCTGTGGGGGTAAAACAGATTTCCATACCCAATTGGGTATGTATGTTATTCCTTCCTTAAGCCAAATCCAATGAGAGTAAGATACATTCAATCCCTCTCACTTCCCCCCTCTTCCCCTCCACATTTAAAGCTTTTACTTCCCTCTTTTATGTGAGATAATTTAGCCCATTCTATTTCTCTCTTTCTCCTTCTCCCTGTACAATCCTCTCTTGCCACTTAATTTTATTTTTTAGATGTCATCCCTTCATCTTCAACTCACCCTATGCCCTCTGTCTAAATATATTCCCCCCAACTATTCTAATACTGAGAAAGGTCTCATGAGCTACAAATATCATACTTCCATGTAGGAATATAAACAGTTTAAAATTATTTAGTCCCTTATGATTTCTCTTTCCTGTTTACTTCTTCATGCTTCTCTTGAGTCTTGTATTTGAAAGTCAAATTTTCTATTTAACTCTAGTGTTTTCATCAAGAATGCTTGAAAGTCCTCTGTTTTGCTTAATATCCATTTTTTCCCTGAAGGATTATACTCAGTTTTGCTGGGTAAGTGATTCTTGGTTATAATCCTAGTTCCTCTGCCCTCTGGAATAATATATTTCAAGCCCTCAGATCCCTTAATGTAGAAACTGCTAAATCTTGTGTTATCCTGATCATGTTTCCACAATCATTGAATTGTTTCTTTATGGCTGCTTAAAATATTTTCTCCTTGACTTGGGAACTCTGGAATTTGGTCACAATATTCCTAGGAGTTTCCCTTTGGGTGTCTCTTTCAGGAGGTGATCAGTTAATTCTTTCAATTTCAAATTCAATTTCTAGAACCCTCTGGTTCTACAATATCAGGGCAGTTTTCCTTGATAATTTCTGTAAAGATGATGTCTAGGCTCTTTTTTTTTTTATCATGGCTTTCAGATAGTCTAATAATTTTTAAGTTATCTTTCCTGGATCTATTATCCAGGTCAGTTGTTTTTCCAATGAAATATTTCATATTGTCTTCTATTTTTTCATCCTTTTGGTATTGTTTTATAATGTCTTGATTTCTCATAAAGTCATTAACTTCCATTTGCTCCATTCTAATTTTTAAGGACTTATTTTCTTCAGTGAGCTGTTGGACTTAGTTTTCTATTTGACCAATTCTGCTTCTTAAGGCAATCTTCTCCTCATTGGCTTTTTTTTTTCCATTTGGGTTAGGCTATTTTTTAAGGTGTTATTTTCTTCAATATTCTTTTGGGTCTCCTTTAGCAAGCTGTTGACTTGTTTTTCGTGATTTTCTTGCATCACTCTCATTTCTCCATCCAGTTTTTCCTGTACTTCTCTTACTTGCTTCTCAAAATCCTTTTTGAGCTCTTCCAAGGCCTGGGACTGATTCATATTTTTCTTGGAGACTTTGGATGTAGGAGCTTTGACTTTGTTGTCTTCTTCTTGTTGTATGTTTTGATCTTCTTTGTCACCAAAGTAAGATTCTATGGTCTGAGTTTTTTTGCACTGTTTGCTCATGTTCCCAGTCAATTACTTGACTATTAAACTCTTTGTTAAGGTAGGGGTCTGCTCCCAATGTGGAGAATGTACTTTCCCAAGCTTTAGGGGTTTTGTGCAGCTGTTTTCAGAGATACTTCAAGGGATCTATAAATTTTCAGTTCTTCCAAGGTGGTATGATCAAAGGCAAAATATTTATTCCTTTCCTTGCCTGTGCTCTGGTCTATGAGTGACCACAAGCACTCTTTTCTGCCTTGAAACTGTGAGGACAATTCCCCCTCCACTGTCACCACAAGCTCCACCACACCAGTGCTCCTCCCTGCCCCAGGGCCATCCCCCAGTACTTTGACTCAGATCTAAGCACAGGCAAAGCAAGAGAATCCTGCCTCAGCAACAGTAATCCCCCTCTAATCAGCCACCGGATCCCCTCTCCATTTGTGGGCCAAGAGCTCTGGAAGAAGCCACCACCCCAGGACTATGCCAGGACTGGGGCTGAACCACACTTCTCTTTCACTGAGGTCTGACAGATCTTTCCTATTGACCTTTTAAGTTGTCTTTGGCATTTGTGGGTTGAGAAGTCTGGAAACTGCCACAGCTGCCCCATGATTCAATCCTCTGAGGCTTGCTACAGGTTTGCTGAGGCGTCGTCTTTGCCTGTGTGGCCTACACTGAACTGTGCTCCTCTCCCAGTCCAACACAACAGACCTTTCCAATCAACCATCCAGGTTGGCTTGGGCTAGAAATTTGTTTCACTGTCTTTTTGTGGGTTCTACTGCTCTGTTTATTTTGTTTAGAGTCATTTTAAATTTAATTTAATTTAATTTTAATTTAATTTGTTTAGAGCCATTTTTTACAGGTATTTGGAGGGGCTTGGGGGAGAGCTCAAGCCAGTTACTGCTTTTACTCTGCCATCTTGGCTCTGCCCCAGGGTATACCAGGCTAGTGCCTTCTTAATAGGGGTGAGAAAGTCTTCTTACATAAGATGGGGTTTTAGTTGGAATGCAAAGGTAGCCTATAACTATGTTGTAACTACCACTTATATAGGCATATAGGGAGCAGAATAATCAGAACTCCTCCAGTATGTACAAAAATACACAGCAAACAGAAGAAGCCTCATTGAAAGCACTCTTACCATGTGGTTATAAGAAACATGCGAATTAGGCCAGTCATTATTTTTAAGGCAGTCTATCTCTTATGGCTCTGTTGTCAGTTGGAAGGCAAAGCCTATTCACATGCACTAGATTCCCTAGAAGTAACATTTGGCCTTGATTCACTGTTTAGCTTGTGAATGACTTTTGTTTGGAAAATGGCACATATCCCCATCTCCAATGTATCCCTCTTTAATATAAAGATTCTCTGAATCAGGTATGGACGGTTCTGGGCTAGTTGTTCTCAACAGCTAAGGGTCATTTGTCTGGTGATCTGTGGGTTGACTTGCATTTTTCTAGGGTTGGGACAGGAGAAGGGTAGTACCTTTGCATGCTCATAAGTGTGAGCATCTTTGCATAGACAATCCACCTTTGGAAGCTCTGCCCAACATCCTGACATCATGGGAAATTACCAAACCTTCCCAAGCATTGATTACTGCTTCTAGAATTATTTTTTATATCTCTCTTTATATCCCAAACAGAGAATAGCCCGAGAGTCATCAATGGTGTTCAAGAAGGCTGCTCCCAACTTTGTCCTTGTTCCCTTTTCTACATCATCCTTCTTGCTCTACTTTGTCTCGCACTCCTTATCTTTGGGAAGCTGAAGGACAGGGCTGGCTCTATTCCTAGTTGAAGTATGTAGTTGCCGTTATGGTGGGAATTGATAGGCCTAGGGAAAAGCTCCTCTAAGATTCTCCCATGGTGCCTAAATTCCTCCATTTTAGATTTATGTCTTAGGATACTGCCTCTTTGGAAAAACAAATTTCCCCGGGAAGGTAATGTCATTAACACCACATGGTGAATTTATTTTTCAGGCAATCCTCTCCCTCCCTCTACCCCCAATCCCTATCATGACTGCCAGCTGAGAAGGCAGGAAACAAAGGTTTGTAGTTCAGAGTGAAGGGTATAGGAATATCTGGAATATTATATAGAATATATAGGAATATTCTGGAATATAGGAAGAAAATGTTGAGATGAGCTGCTCTGGACAACCAAAGGTCCATATAAGGGCACTTGGTGTGATGGGGGTGGGTTTGGGTGAGGAGAGAGCTTGGGGGAGGAGTCTTCATTGCCTTTGTGCCCTGCCTTTCCTTCAGAAAGAGTTTGGTTCTTGTTTCCCAGCACTAATGTTCAGCTATTATCAAGTGCTGAATGAGTTGCTTCTTATTCTACATCCTACAAAGCACCTGGTATGGGACAGATGTACAGTGACCATGTTTTCTAAACCAGAAATCAGGACACATGGTCTAACAAAGGCTCCCCCACCACGATTTACCAGCACACATGGTACAGTGTTTCAAGGGCTTTCTAACCAGAAGCATTATAACACCATGACACCCACACCACCCATGTTGCACATACATAGCTACAGACAGTCATAATGCAAAACCAGAATGTGTGTTCTTTTGTGAGAAATCTCAGAGGTTCTTTGGCATGTGTTTCTCTATCTTTCTCTGGCTGCCAATCTTTTGGATATACTTTTGTTGAAATGCTAACTGTAATTTCATTCATTTGTTGTTCAGTCATCCAGTCATGTCCAACTCTCTATGTGACTCTAAGGATCTGGTCCATGGGGTTTTCTTGATACTGGAGTGGTTTGCCATTTCCTTCTTCAATGTGTCCTTTTTTACAGATGAGGAACTAAGGCAAATAGAGGTTAAGTGACTTCCCAGGGTCACAAAGCTCATAAGTAACTGAGGTCAGATTTGAACTCAGGTCTTCCTGACTTCAGGCCCACCCATAAAATTTCCAAATAGGCAAGGACCTCCAGGTTTACTTCATTCAGCATCATCCCCTCCCAGTTTTATAGATTAGGAGAGTAAGACCCAGAAAAGGGAAACTGCTTTGTGAAGTTCACATTGCTAGTTAGTGGCAGAGCTAGAATGACATGGCCAGATCTGAGCTTTAAAAAAACTCATTTTATTAGCTGTGTGGAGTGGGGAGAGTTTTGAGACTTGTTTTCAGATCCCTCTTATCTTCCTTTTCAGGGCTACTCTTCCCCCTTGAATGAATGAATGGAAAAAAAAATTATTGAATGATTATTATGTGCCAAGCACTGTGCCAAAATTTAAGAAGATAAATGGAAAAAAGGGAGACAGCCCTTACTTTCAAGGAACTGATACTCTAATTGGAAGAAATTGCATATGTAAGAAAGTTCAGCAATGAGGTGGGGGGAGGGAAGATGGAAAGGACAAGAGGTCTTAAGAGTGGATGGTGGTCCTAAGTGGAGTAATTGGTGAATCCCAGGAGTTCTCATCAGTATGTCAGATGGCAAGGTCTGGAGGGCATGACAGTAGATGATAGTCGGACAAATATTAAAGCCCAGAGGACCTTTAGACGCAGTTGCAGAACAGATGGTAAGATCTGGTGGTCCTCCATCTCACCACAAGGATTGCAGTTGATGATACTTAGCTAATCCAAGTGGTGTGAGTAGCCTTATCCCTTTTGACCCAGATGGGATATGAACAGCCAAGGGCTGAAATGGAATACATTAAAATGAGAAATGTATTCAATGAGGAAAGGGACCTTGTCTTTCCTTCCTTTGAATTCCTAGCACTTAGTACCTGGTACACTGAACTTAATAAATGTTTATTGAATGATGCTGAATTTTGGTTGCTGGAAGTCTTAGGCATAGTGTAGCTTTTCTTAAAGTCATGAAGTTGCCTTTCCTCATTGAATACATTGTCCCTCATGAATATATTAAAAACAATATAGTATTAGTGACTCCATTTTGTCCTTGTCTACAGTTTTGTGAAGTTCCCTGTAAGTCATCTGATTTTGGAGATTGCTCCTCCTCCCAAAGGTCACCCAACTTAAAGAATGTCACAAAACTACCCTCCCCCCTCATCTCAGTGTCTCCTGATACACTCCACCAATAAGAAACCAGATAATCCTGTTTTTCACTCCCTCCAAATTGCATATGACCTATGTAAAAAGCAAACTGTGGGTCCTTGACTACTGAGAATCTTAGTCCTGGTTTGTTTTGCAACCATGTGCATTGCTAAATAAATTGTTGTCTAGCTGTAACTAATCAGTTTCTTTATTTCAATATAACAGAGTAAAAGAAAGAAGGCAAAGGGGAAGGGCACCTCATTAGAGGTTCCTCCCCAATCTGGGCAGTCTGGGTAGTCTGAGGAGGGAGTGAAGACTAGGGGCTTCTTTCTCCAACTCCTAACCCACATCCCTAAATAAACCCATTGTATAGTAAGCTATAAGCTATAATCCATATGTACATAGTGATTTAAGGTTAACAAAAGGCTTTCCTCTCTACTACCCAAGGAATTAGATAGGAATGGCATTATTATCTCCATTTTACAGATAAGAAAATTGAGTCTTGACTATTAAGTGACTTTCCCTGGATTTACATAGTAAAGGGCAGAACTGGGACTTAACCAGTTTTTCTGACTTCCAGTCTAGATCTCTCATTGATTACTTCCTCTAAGGAATGACTCATTCCTAATCTTAAAGTAGAGGGCAGCTAGGTGGTACAGTGGGTAAAATTCAGGAAGACAGATCTTTCTGAGTTCAAATCTGGTCTCAGACATTTACAATTTAACCTTGTTTACCTCATTTTCCTCTTCTGTAAAATGAGCTACAGAAGAAAAAGGCATACCAGTCCAGTATCTTTGCCAAGAAAACCAACCCCAAATGGGGTCACGAAAAGCTAAAACACATGAACAACAGTCTTAAATAGCAAATCCATACAGTGTCATGGGGTAGAATGCTGGACTTCCTCAGAGGATCTGGGTTCAAATTTTGCCACAGACAAAGTGTCTAACCGTGGTTAAGGCACTTAGCCATTTTGTGTGTAAGATTTCTCATTTCTAAATTGGGGAGGTTGGACTTACGTCTAAATCTATGATTCTATGACCTAAACTGAAGTTTCTTTTCACTAAAGTTATTCTTCACAAGCACTGTTTTCATTAAGAACAAGAAGCTTTGGACAGCGACCCAAGGCACCACTCATTCTGCCACAGTTCTTTCTCCCTATGGTTCTGCTGCCAGGTGTTGGGTTTCCACCAGGCATATAAATTTATTGGTGCTTTCTGTGCAGATCTGGTTCTTCTGTCCACCCCTGAGGCAGGAATGCTTTGCTGACAGCAATCAACAAGTCAGACAGGCCTCTATGGTCCTGGCTCATGATGCCTTTCGAACGCATTTTTGTTCTCATCTCCCAGGAAGGGGAAGAGAGAGGGACTGAACTTCAGGGCCTGGAGAGAGCCGAACAGTGACATGCCTGAAAGAATGCCTGATAAAACTGACGGAGAGAATGCTTATTTAATGGAAATCATTTGCATCTCTCTGGAGGAATGATTTTTGTGTCATTAGTGGCAGAACTGATTTGGCCCTGCGGCGGAATTCCAAACAGCCTTAAAGATTGACTGAATGAGGAATTGCATTGATTCAATCCTTAAGGATTTATGCTCATGCCTTGAGGTCAAACCCATGGAAATGATTGTGGTTTCTGGCAGTGGCTTCTGTCTTACAAGGCAGCATTCACCTACAATGTCTTAGCTTGTCTCCCACATATCAGAAGGAGCAGGAATAATTGGGACACCCACGAGTACATTCGTTCTTTCAGATGGTTCTCATAGGATCACCAATCTCAAGTTGGACAGGACTTTACAGACCACTGAGTGCAACTCCCTCATTTTACAGATGAAGAAACTCAGGCACAGTGAGGTTTAGTGATTTGCCCAGAATCACACAATTAGCAAGGGTCTGATGAAGGATTTTAATCTGGGTTTTCCTGTCTCCAAGTTCAATGCCCTATTGACTCTGCCATGCTGCCTCTCTAACCTGACAAGAAAGCAAGCCCAGCTCTAAATGATCTTGGGCCAAATGTATGATGGACCTAATGTTGTCATCCTCTGAACTATATTAGTTCATATCAGCCAGATAGGTCAAGTTCTCCCCACTGTCTAGGCAACTTCTTTTTTTATCATTTATTTATTTTTAACATTCTTTTCTTTTTAAATTTTGAGTTCCAGATTCTCTCCCTCCTTCCCACCTTTTCCCCACCCACTGAGAAGACAAACAACATATCACTTATACATATGAAATCATGTAAAACATATTTCCATATTAGCTACAGAAAGTGAAAAAATCACACTTCAATTTGAGCTCAGAGTTCATCAGTTCTCTCTCTGGAGGTACATAGCATTTTTTCACCATGAGTCTTTTAATGGATCATTGTATTGATCAGAGTAGCCAAGTCTTTCATAGTCGATCATCATTACAACATTGCTGTTACTGTGCACAATGATCTCCTGGTTCTTCCCACTTCATTTTGCCTTCGTTCATATAGGTCATGTTTTTCTGAAACCACCCCCTTGTCATTTCTTATAGCACAATAGTACTCCATCACAATCATTTGCCACAACTTGTTCAGCCACTCCCCAATTGATTAGCATCCTCTAATTTTTTTGGGTACATATAGGTCCTTTTCCTTTGATCTCTTTGGGATACAGACCTAATAATGGTATTGTTGGATCAAAGAATATAGATAGTTTTACAGCCTTTTGGGCATAGTTCAGATTATTTTCCAGAATGGTTGGACCAGTTCACTACTCTATCAATAATTGATTAATGTACCTCTTTTCCCTCATTCCCTTCAGCATTTGTCATTTTTAATAGGTACTAGATGGTACCTCAGAGTTGTTTTAATTTGCCTTTCTCTAATCAATAGTGATTTATAACATTTTTTGTACAAGTATAGATAGCTTTGGTTTCTTCTTCTGCAAACTGCCTGTTCATATCCCTTAACCATTTATCAATTGGAGAATGGCTCTCATTTTTATAATTTTGGCTCAGTTCCCTATATATTTGAGAAAAGAGGCCTTTATCAGAGAAACTTGTTGTAAAATATTTTGATATTATTTAATTATATCTAGAACCTATTTAGCAAAATGCTGTTTCCCTGATTATCTCTTTAAATTCAGTTTATTGTTGCTTTGTCTGAGATCATGATAGCTACCCCTACCTTTTAACTTCAGTTGAAACCTAATGAATTCTTCTCCAGCCCATTCTTTTAACTGTTTGTGTGTTTCTGTTTCAAGTGTGTGTCTTGTATACAACATATTGTTGGATTCTGGTTTCTAATCCATTCTGCTATCCACTTCCATTTTATGTGTTTGTGCATCCCATTCATATTCACTGGTAGGATTAACTGTGTATTTCCCTCCATCTTATTTTCTTTCATTTATCCTCCTCTCTCTTTTTATCCCGTCCCTCCTCAAAAGTTTGTTTTGCTCCTGACCACTGCCTCCCTTAATCTGCCCTCCCTTTGATCATACCCCACCCCTTTCTCTTATCCTTTTGCCTTCCTATTTCTCTGTTAGGTAAAATAGATTTCTAAACCTGAGTGTGTATGTGCGTGTGTGTGTGTGTGTGTGTGTGTGTGTGTATTCTTACCTCTTTAAACCAATTTCAATAAGAGTGAGGTTCAAGCATTGCCCACCACCACCACCACCCATTTTCCCCATTTTCCCTTTCACTATAAAAGCTTTTTCTTGTGCACCTCTTTTATGTGAGAAAAATTTCCCCATTCTACTTCCCCCTTCCCCTTTTTTGCCATGCATACCTTTTTCTCACTCCTACATTTTTCGACTGTGGAATTTGACTGTAATATTGCTGCCAGGAGGCAGAGCAGAGGAGGGAAAACATTGTAGCTATAGAGGACAGTCAATGAAAATACTCAGAGTCAGGAGATGGAGTATCTTATGATTGAATCACTGAGGAAATATACCTGCAGGATATGAAAACACTGTTCAAAATTCACTTCCATCATGAAGCCTGCCCTAATTAATTCTGGTTAGCTCTGATCACTCCATATTACCCTTCAGCCCTTAGATATGAGACTTGAATCATATGCATTATGAATTTTAGATGCACTGAGAGGCATCTTGGCATAGTGGAAAGAGCATGGACTTACCTCTGATTAACTATATCCATGATTAAGTCACTTCACTTTTCTCAGCGAAGTAAAATAGGAATTTCCCCTATGGTAAAATAGAAATTATAATACCCCTACTACCTACCACACAGAGTTTTTGTGAGGATTAAATGAGAAAAATCTGCACAAAATGTTTTATAAACCTTAAACCTCAATATAAACATCAGGTATTATTGCACGAATACACTATGAATTCCAGGAGTACCCCATTATAACTCAACTGTCAATAACAAGCCTAGCATCCCTGTTGCAAGCTTTCTCTACATGGGACATGCCCTACATAGGGATATTATATGATCTGCAATATAATTGAATTTATGGAGGGGAAAATACCTTTTTGAAAATCAGATTTATTTAAATGTACAATAGGTTTCCAGTTTACCAATAGATTGTATTCCAATCAAACAGCAAGCATTTATTAAGCCCTTCCAATGTACCAAGCACTGTGCTAGCCTCTGGAGCTACAAAAACAAAAATGAAACAATTCTTGCTCTCATAAAGCCTACTTTCTTGGAGGGAACAAATATGTATCAAAGTTTATGGGTTTTTCCCGGCACCTTTGTACAATTTTTCACCTAGAAATGTTATAGCAGTAAGTTGTACTCAGCCTAAGCAATTTCAGATGCCTCTTGAATCCATTCGATCTGAAGTACAATACTCTTCTAAATCGTGCTATACCACCTAACCAGAACGCATAAAAAATGTTTCTGGGGGGAAATATGGTCAGATTTCCAACTTTGGATGCCAAGAACACGTCCTATTACTTCCATGGAGTAGGATTCGGGTGTCCTACTTTGCCCACTGCCTCTACTTACCCATCAGTCAATTGGTCTTTTATTATACACTTAAGGCACTCTGCCAGGTGGTAAGAGCAGGGACTCTCACCTCCAGGTCATTTATGATGATCTTCAAAACCTGGGACAGAAGTTGTAGCTCTGCAGGCACTGCGGATTCTGAAAGAGGAGGACAGGTGCTCCAAGAAGCTGGGTGAGACAATTTAACAAGCATTTAAGAAATGTTTCTAATTAAGTGCTTGGAATACAAAGAAAAGCCAAACCAGTCCTGGCCCTCAAGGAGCTCACATTCTAATGAGGAAGATAACATGGAAGTAACTAGGTAGACCCAAGATATATACAGAATAAGGGACTAGCAGCTAGAGAGACAGGAAAAGGTGCCCTGCAAGAAGATGGCATTTGAACCAGGACAGCTAAGAGGTGGACGTGAAGAGGGAGGGCATCCCTGGCATTGGGGATAGCCAGGGCACAAGCCCTGGAGATGAGAGGAGGAATGTTGTGTGGGAGAAAATGGAAAGTAAAACAGTGTTGCTGGGTCACACAATGTGTCTGTGGAGGAGAGTGAAGTATAAGAAACTTAGAGAGATAGGAAGAGCCAAGGTTATGAAGAGCTTTAAATGCCAGAGGTCTTTATATTTGATCTTGGAGGTAATAGGGAGCTGTGCCGGTACAAACCGCGCACTCTCTTACAGCCAGATCAGGCAACCAGGGTCATACTCACCGGTCTTTGGGGTCACCCGGATTTACCAGAGACGAGCCGATCAGGAGGTGCAAAAACCTGAACTTTATTCAATAATCATCACAGCAAGGCCAGACAGGAAAGTACACGTGCACGAGCAGGAGCAAAAGCCGACCCGCCCCCATCCCAGCAGTTCCTTTTAGTACCTTCTTCGTCCCTCCTCCTCAGCCCGCCCATAGTGACTCGTCGAGGATCAAATATCAGAAGAGGATGTCTAGCATAGTGCCCAGACAAAGGGAGCATACGTGGCACAGGAAGTGGGGCCTAGATACCTGGAAGGAGGCGTGAGGGATCAGTGCATAGACAAAGGAGAATGTACGTGACGCAGGAAGTCGGGCCCAGATACCGGGGGAGGCGTCTGGGGTCAGTGCTACACCTAGGGAGCATACGTGACTCAGGAAGTCAGGTTTGGTCACAGGAAGGAGGCGTCTGGGGTTAGCGTGGTACCTAAGGAAGGAGGCTAGACAGAGAGAGCTTGTTCTCTGCCATCCCACTCCCAAGTGGCACAGCCCCTGCCTCAGGAGTACGTGCTCCGGCTACTTCCTTGTACCTTGTTTCTTCTCCAGCTTGTCACAGCTCCACATAGCACTGCCCCTGCCTCGGGAGTGTGAGCTCCGGTTACCTCTCCGAATCCAGTTCCCATCCCAGTTCACCACAACTCCACCTAGCACAGCCCCTGCCTCGGGAGCATGAGCTCTGGTTACTTCCTAATACCCAGTTCCCGTCCCATGTTGCCACAACCCCCACTTGGCAGTAGCTAACACCAGACAATCCCTCACAGGGAGCCACCGGAGTTTATTGAGTAGAAGAGGTGGCATGTTCAGAACAAGACTTTAGAAAAATCACTTTGGCAACTATGTGGAGGATAGATTGAACTGTAGAAAGGTCTGAGACACGGAAATCAATTAGAAGCTAATACAATAGTTTAGGCAAAAAGTAATGAAGACTGGAAGTAGACTGTGTAAGCAGAGAGAAGGAGACATACAAAATATGTTGGAAAGGTAGAAACAAGATTGAACAACTAGTTAGATATGTGGGGTAAATAAAAAGGAAGAGTCAAGGAGGATCTTGAAGTTGAGAGTTTGGAAGGATGGTGATGCCCTCTGGCAATAATAAGGAAATTTGGACAAGGGGTAGATTTCGTGGGAGAAAAATAATGTAATGAGGTTGGAGTTGAAGAACACAACTCAACCACGGCTGCTCAGCCATGCTCTATCCCATCCAAAATGAAAAGTAGGGAGAAGTAGGACTCTTACCAGGCATTGCTCCAGAGGACAGAGCAAAACCTGGGCACCTGCCTCAGCTGCATGTCACATATTCTATAAACTCCACAGAGCTATAGACTCCAAAGGATCAAACATAAAATCCTGTGCTCGGTTTTTAAAAACCTCCATAACCCGGCCCCTTTCTACCTTTCCAGTTTTCTTGTGCCTTCCATCTCTTTCCCCCCTCCACATCATCTGCACTCGAGTAACACTGATTTGCTGTTTCTCATACTCAGATCTCCATCTCCCACTTCAATGCATGTTCACTGGCTATTCTCCGTGCCTGGAACTTTGTCCCTCCTCATCTCCTGGCTTCCTTCAAGTCCCATCGAACATCCCACCTGCTGAAAGAAGCCTTTCCCCATCCCCCTTAATGCTAATGTCTTCCCTCTGTTGATTATCTCCAATTTATATGTAATATGTATATATACACTCGTGTGTATGTATGTATATACACATACTTACATACATATAGGGGCCGCTACATGGCACAGTGGATAGAGCACTAGGCTTAGAATCAGGAAGTCTCATCTTTGTGAATTTAAATCTGGCCTCAGACACTTACTAGCTGTGTGACCTTGGGCAAGCCACTTAACCCTGTTTGCCTCAGTTCCTCATCTATAAAATGAGCTGGAGAAGGAAATGGCAAACCACTTCAGTATCTTTGCCAAGAAAACCCTAAATGGCATCACAAGGAGTCAGACACAACTGAAACATCTCAACAACAATACATACATACATACATACAAACACACACTCATATATATATGTGTGTGTAGCTTATTTATATTTAGTTGTTTGCATGTTTTTCCTCCCATTATACTGTGAGTTCCTTGAGAGCAGGGACCATATTTTTTTGCCTCCCATTTTGTTTTTAACACTTGGCACAGTATCAGGTGCATAATAGTCACTTAAAAGTACCAACCAACTATTTCTTATGTATCCCACACAGTACCTAACCCAGAATTAGGCATGTAATACGTCATAAGTAGATGCTATTGACTGAATAATGGACTATGGGACATTTGCTAGTTATGTGACTATGAGCAAACCACTTCACCTTTTCTGAGCCTCAGTTTTCTCACTGTAAAAATTGGGATAACAATATTTGTATTAACTTCTTATAAGCTTGCAATGGGGAAAACACTTTGTAAACTTTAAAGCATTATAAAAAATGTGAATTATTATTTCTGAGGGATGATGTGTTATCAACTCCAAGTTATTACTTAATACCCTAATGAAATCTTGGGTATGAAAAGTATTTCTGTTTGATTATGATAAACATAAACCTTTCATTTTGTTAAGACGTTTTTTCCAGTATCTGAGCAAATATATTTCATTCTCATTTAACGTTTCTTTTTTTAAGACTCATTTCATATGTCTTAGGTACAAGTTTCCCAACAGTTCTAAGATGAAGCTGCTCCTATCCTGTCCTGTCCTTTTTCTTCAAACCCACTACCTTACCCCATCCTTGTAATCTTTTCATTATTTGTAGTTGTTGTTCAGTCATGTCCAACCCTTTGTGACCCCACGGGCCATGCTGTCTATGGGATTTTATTGGCAAATATACTAGAGTGGTTTGGCATTTCCATCTCCAGTGGATTAAGGCAAATAGGGATTAAGTGACTTGCCCAGGGTCACACATCTAGTAAGTGTTTGGGGCCAGATTTGAACTCAGGTTTTCATAATTCCAGGCCCAGTGTTCTATCCACTGAGCCCCCTAGGCAAACAGAGGTTAAATAACTTGCCCAAGGTCACACAGCTAGTAAGTATTTGAGGTCAGATTTGAACTCGGGTCTTTCTGACTCCAAGCCCAGTGCTCTCTCCACTGAGCCATTTAGCTGCCTAATAGTTATCTAGCTGATACTATTTTCTAAGCTGGGATTGGAACTCTCATGGAAGACAAGTGCTCAAAGGAACCTAGAGGGCCATTCACAACAGCCCCACGGTCTCTTGAACTCAGGAAGCTGAATCTTGTTAGTGGTAGGTACTATGGATTAGTGGCTCTTTTCCCCATGTGCTGATTTTTTAATAATGGAAATAGAGGGATCTTAAAAGATGAAGTCTCAGACATATGGCCAACTAGTGCATTCTAGGGCTAAATGTCATCATGGCCTCTTACTTTTTGTTTTCTGACCAGCCAATTGGGATGTCCTCCAATTCATCCTTTCTGTCCATGGACTAATACAAACCAGTGGATCCTTTATCCAGAGATTTGTGTCTTATCATGAACACACAGCCAGTCAAGACTCTCTGAGGCTCAACCTACCAGCAGGGGATTTTAGGAAGACTTATGGGTTCACACAGGTAAAGCTGAATAGAATTTCTGGATTGCAAAGGGTGAATGAAGTCTCCCTGTTCTGTAACCCCAATTCAATTCCATGTCTGGAAAACGCAAGTCATCCCCCATGAGAACCTGAAACACAAAGAGAAGCAACTTTCAATCAACAGATCATCAGCACTAGTCCTATCTGCTGGTGATTTTTATTTCCTGGTTATTAATTAGCCACACAGATGAGAAACAGCGGTGTTCAAGGCCATTGTTTACTCTACCCATTTTGCCTATAGTTTTATGGACTCTTGATGATAACCATTCTGAAGTTTCACGGTGACAGGCTAAAAAATGTTTTTGGCTAATTTTCATACGGAAGTCACTCAATTCCCTTGATCCTAGAGTTAGAGCCAGAAGCCTTAGCAGCTGTCTAATCCAAGCTCTTTATATTACAGATGAGAAAACTGAGGTCCAGAAAGGTCAGGGTTAATGACTTGTCCAAGGTCACACAGGTAGTAAGTGGCAGAGTTGAGACTCAGTTTTAGCTGCTGTCTTCCAGACATTCTCATTCCATCTCCTAGAATTGCTGTTCTCTGTTGAATTTCATTTCACCTCAGCAGGGATTGCCCAACATCCTGCCCACACTTTCTATATTTAACTTCTCTGGGTTTTTGTTTGGAAGCCCACTGATCCAGGGCTGTACCTATTTCTCTGTACTCTAGTCTCCTTGGGGTACTCAATAAATATTATTTTAATAAGGATACCACTTGTTGGAGCCACACTCCCAGAGAGCAAGTGTTTTGACTCAAGTTCATCTGCAGTTAAAGATTGAACCAGAGGATGAATGAGATCATAAGCTCATCAGGCATTATTAAAGATGTATGATAAATCATTTTCATGATAGTTGGGGAAATGAGAAAAGGCAGAAATTAAAAGCCTAAAATAATAATGAGGAAAGAAATTCTAACAAGGCAGATTTAATGGGAACAAGGAGCTTTATCCTGAACATCCCCATCTGGTGTAAACTTCCTCATTCTCAAGGGTTTACGACATTGTTTCAGGACTTCCTACTTGTGAAAGGATGTTTTCTTTTAATCTTTGCATCCATAAAGCCCAGTGTGAATCTTTACACACAGTGGGCACTTCATACGCATTTATTGTTTTATAGAATTGAATTACTTCTTTTTTTAATAATTTTTTCTTTTTCTCCAGTTACATGTAAAGACAATTTTTAACATTCATTTAAAAAAAAATCTTGAGTTCCAAATGGATTACTTCTAATATAATAGAAATAAATACTAATTCATGTACTATACACATTAAAAGAGGGTGACTACGACAGGGCCCTTGAGAAAGGATCATATATTTAGAACGGAAAGGGATCTTGGAAGATGTCTAATCCAGTTCCCTTTCACTTTACAGATGGAAACTGAGGCGGCTCAGAGAAGTTGAATGACCTGCCCAGGGTCAAAACAGGTAGAAATGGAAGAGCTGGGCTTTGAACCCAGTTACTCTGATTCTTGAGCAAATGCTCTTTCTATTGTATGAAGTTAACTCAAAAATAATAGGAACATGTCCTGATCCCTGTGCCACCCCTAAAAAAAGACTGCCAACTCCGATAGAGTTTTGTAGGACAGTGGTCTCTAAACTCTTTTGATAATGGACCCTTAATAGTAAAAAAATTTTAAGCATAAACCCCTGAAATAGTTAAGTATATTTGTTTATATATTATGTATGTATGATACTAACAATTCAATAAATTAGAAAATGTCCCAAAAAAAGAAATTTTAAAAGAATTCTTACTCTAAATCTAATCCTAGGATTATGTAGTCCAACTCTGTCACTTTATAGAGGGGAAAATGGAGGTCCATAGACAGGAAATGGCTTTGCCCAATGTCACACATCAAGGTAATCTCAGAGTAGAGACCAGAATCTATATCTTCTCCAATCCAACATTCTTGCCTCTACACCATTTATTTAACTCACAGGGAGGAAAAATAATATCCCTTTCCCATCATATTTTTGAGGTGCTCAGAGTTCCTTGTGAGGTTAGTAACTAAATGAATCATTAAATTAAAGATCAGAGTATCAACACAAACACAATTTACTAATTTGCTGATTATTTTTGAACATTAGCCAGTTTATTTTCTTAGAGTATGGGGCAGCTAGGTGGTGCAGCAGATAGAGTGACAGGCCTGGAGTCAGGAAGACTCATCTTCCTGAGTTCAAATCCAGCTTCAGGCACTTACTAGCTGTGTGACCCTGGGCAAGTCACTTAACCCTGTTGGCCTCAGTTTCCTCATCTATAAAGTGAGCTGGAAAAAGAAATGGAAAACCACTCCAGTATCTTTGCAAAAAAAAAAAAATCCCAGATGGGGTCACAAAGGATCAGACACAACTGAAAATGACTGAACAACAGCATTCTTACAGAGTTGCCTGAGCACCAAAGGGTTAAATGGCATACCTAGGAACACACAACCAGTATGAGTCTGGAGGGAAAACTTGAACCAAGGTCTTCTGTACTCCAGTCCCAGCCCACTGTCCAGTTTGCCTTTGTTTTCTCTCATTTCTGTTCTTCATCTTAAGATTAAAATAGACTCATGAACTGGTAGAGTTTAGACACAGTTTTAGCTTTGTTGTGCTGAATGTAAAATAACCAGGTGGCTGACCAGATTTAGTGTCATATAGACACAGCCACTGATTTATGACAGTGTTTTCCAACTCAAGTTTATTAACACCCCAAGGGTTGCCATGATTCTGAAATTCTCAAAATAAGATTAACTTGAATTCATCTTTGAAAACAAAAACAAAAACAAAAACCCAAACCCTATGCTCTCCAATACTGAAAAGGAGAAGTATTTTCTTCAAACACTGCTAGGGTGTTTCAGGGTGGCTAGGTGGTACTGTGAATAAAGCACTGGGCTTAAAATCAGGAAGACTCATTTGTATGACTTCAAATCCGGCTCCAGACACTTTCTAGCTGTGTGATCCTGGACAAGTCATTTAACCCTGTTTGCCTCAGTTTCCTCATCTGTAAAATGAGCTGGAGAACAAATGGAAAAACCACTCCAGTATACCTGTCAAGAAAACCTCTAGGGATCACAAAGAGTCAGACATGACTGAACAACCATAACAACAAAGAGCTGGAGGGACCATAAAGATTATAGAAGACACAGGTGGAGAACATAGAGTGTTGGACTTGAGATCAGGATAACCTTAGTTCAAATCCTGCCTCAAATACTGCCTTGTTGTGTGATTCTGGGCAAGTCATTTAATCATGCTTTCAGCCTCAGTTTTCCTCATCTGTAAAAAGGGGGTAGGTGGTAAGGGCACCAACCTCTCTGGGTTGTTATGAGGCTCAAATGAGATAATATTTACAGTGTTTGCAAACATTAAAGCATTCTATAAATGCTAAGTATTATTATTATTATCTAATCCAATCCCGTCATTTTACTGACACTAAGGCCCAAAGAGGGGAAGGGACTTGTGTTAGTGGCAGATTTGGGACTAAAACTCAAGTCTCCTGCCTCCCAGTCCAGTGATGCTCTGTCTATGCCACATAATTCCTCTCTTATTCAACTAGCAAGTTCCAACCAGAGATGTGTCCCTGTGGCGGGCCCTGACCCACACAAAGAGACTGCACATGGTTCTAGGATTTGAGCAGGAGCTCTGGAGAGCTAGAGTAATTTCAAATTTGGCCCCTGAATCACTATGCAGCAATTTTCTCTCCCTTTCCTTCCTCCCTCAGAGACATTGCGAGCAGAAAAGAGATGTTAATTGGGAGGCTTTGAGAACCCCTCCAAAGAAAGGTGCTAAATAAATCTGAAGTATTACTGCATTTTTATTTTACTGAGTCTGCAAATTAATGACCCCAGACCTGTGAAATCTCTAAACTTCAGTTACAGATTCACAGTAAAGGCTGTAAATCTAAACTCCTTTCAGGGAACATTGACTATACTATCTCTTGTTTAAAGGCTTATTCCTGAACCACGGGGGAGAAAATTGGTTTTTGTTCAAGGGAGAGGGCAATATCATCACAAAAACTGTTTTGAGTATCAAGGCTAGAGTCTTTGCAGGTTGGGAGTCCCTGTGTGGATGAGTCATCTTTGCTCTCTTCCATGGTCAGAGTCTATCCCCACTAACCCCAATCAGTAATTTTTAGAATTTTATTTATTTTATTCTGAATTCAAGAAATAAAACAAGCATTTCCATAACACAGTAGAATAGAAAAAAAGATGATTGCACATGAAACTGCAAATAAAAAATATATAATAGTTATGTAAATTTCTTTTTTCTTTTTTTTTCTCCCCCCCATCCACCTTGCCCTAGAGATGGCTACCATTAGACAAAAATACATATATAAAATCATTCTACATATACTTCTATTTATCAGTTCTTTCTCTGTGATTTTGCGAATGTGTGTTATTTATGGATTTGAAGACAGAAGTCCTGGATTTGAGGTCTGGGAATCTGTTGCATAATAGTTATGTGACAATGTGACTATGGACAAATCACACAATTTCTCTAAAACATAGTTTCCTCCTCTGTAAAATGGGTATATTAGTACTTATGAGGAAAACCTTTGTAAAATACAATATAATATACAATATAAATTTAAGCTATTTATTACATGAGCAGCTTAGAGGAGGGTTAACAGTGGCTCAAATTCTCAGTCACCAGAGAAGGTTTTTAAAGTGTGTGCCCTACTGAGAGTGGATCAGTAATATCAGCTCATAAAAGACAACATAGCATAATGGTCAGAATGCTAGACTTGGAGTCAGGAAGACCTGGTTTCAAATCTTATCTCTGATTTTTACTGGCTATTCAACTAACTAGAAAAAGTTGTTTAACCTCTCTAAATTTGTTTCCTCATCAATACAATGGAGATAATAAATTCTATAGGACCCATCTCTCAGGGTTGTTGTGAGCCTTGAATACATTAATATATGTGAAGTGCTTTGCAGAATACTGATGTTAACTTTTCAAACTTTAAAGTGCTACATTAATGTCAGCTGGAATATACTAATCAGCTCCAAAAGGGGGCTCTATTTTCCCTAAAGCATGAGGTGCCCAGCTGGCGGAGGAAAACTAGAATATAGATAATGGCAGGCCCTAGTGATCAATATAAAAGGTTCAGGAAGCTGCCTACACTCAGTTTTCATGAAGACACATACATCAGAGGAGGAAAAATAGACTTTGAAGGGTTCCGTGAAATATTGAGCTGATATTCAATACCCCAGGCCCTATAGGACTCCCAGCAAAAAGTCAATCTGGAAAGCTCCTCATAGCTAGGAAAATGTACCAAGGCTATTGAACAGGTTACTGATGATAGCAGCCCTCTGAAAAAATGACCCAGGATCACAGCTATTGATTGGCTCTCTGGGGACCTGTCTGAAAGGAAAAACTCTTCTGGGGAAAGAATGAGGTTTAATTTTCCCTATGTAGTGTTGCATCATTGCCTTGTTGGGTTGACTTGGAGCCAAAGTGTCTTCTCGGTTGTGATATAGTGACAATGACAAGGGACTTAAAGGACAATAAGTAGATGGTGGTGGAGATAAGCTAACTGTGGCCTGGTATAGACAGTGACATGTGTGAGAATCAATCTATCAATCCACAGGCATTTATTAAGGTCAGACCTGCACAGCTTGGCAGTAGGTAGGGGCCAAAATGAAAATAGGCTAAACTTCTTCTGGCCGCAGATGTGGAAAAGGTAGCTCACTTTCCAAGTAAAGGTATAATTAATGATTAAACTATTTTCCAAATAAATCATATAAAAAAGTGAATTTCAATTAATATCAATTAATTACACTTATTACTTAAGATTTTTATTTATTATGAAATCGCTCCTCTCAGACTAGAGACAGACTGACAACGGTTGGTTGCCGCAGGTCACATGACAAACAGGAGAGAATACGCAATGGCAACCTACCCGCCAAGTTATATGACCAGTACAATAGTGACTAGCGGAAGGCGGGTTAAGCAGGGCACACACAAAATACTTATTACATCTCCATTTTCTTTTACACCCTCTCCACTTTTTGCGGGCAGCCAGAAATCCTTTGGCGGGTAGCAAGTGGCCCGCCGTATGTTGTGCAGACCTGATTAAGAGCTCACTTCATGCCATACTCTATGTTAATTACAGGTGATAACAGATGAGGCAAAAACTTAGTTCCTGCCCTGATGGAGCAACTATTCTAATAGGGGAGACAACATGCAAAAAAATTTACAGACAAGATATGTACAGTGTAAAAGAGAGGTAATTTCAGAGAGAAGGCAAAAGAAACTAAGGAAGGAGTCATTGTCTGTTTGTTTATCTTTGTCTGGTATCATAAATTCATGGGTTCAGGAAACACCCAGTGTAGAAACTCACTCTATCTATAAAGACCTGTAACTTCCCTGCAAATTATATTCTCAGAGATCTGCCTGGGATGCCGAGAAGCTAAGTGACTAGAACCCAGTTCTTCAGCTCTCTAAAGCTGTCTCCCTATCCAATTCAAATCATTTCAGCAAGCCGTAAGTGCCTACTATGTGTAAAGTATTGTGCTGGGTACTAGGGACACAAAGGCAACGTTTAAAGCAGTCCTTGCCCTCCCAGCACATACACTCTGGGAGGGTGGGGAGTAGGGAGGGAGGGTCACAACATTCACACACACACACACACACACACACACACACACGTAACAGACCAATTTGGAGGAGAAGAAAACATTACAGACTAAGGGGACCAGGAAAGGTTTTCATTGTGCCAGGCTGTAAGGCTAGAAAAATTGGTGGGTTCATCATTAATGAGAATGAGAGATGACAGGTGGACAGCTTAAGTGGCAAACTCGTATCCCTGAAAAATTGAAAGAACCAGAAGAGGGCCTCTAGCACATTGGGCAGGCCCCCAGTGGGGAATTTATGAAACAATTCCAACAAGAATCAGGTAGGAGGTAGCAATCTATAGTCTCTGTACCAATTAAAATGTGGATTCATTCGAGCATTGAAGTCTAATCTATTCTGAGGTTACCCCTCCCCTCCTATCCTCCTTCTCACTTTTCACTTTCCCTTCTCCTCACTTCTCCCCTTCCTTTCCCTCCCTTCTAGCTTCTCCTCTTCAGGATCTGGGCCAAATATTTATGTGGGGTCGAAGATCAAGGTGTCAAGAAATCGCCTCTCACCTTTCCTTCTTTATACCTCATGTAGACCTATTTTTGTACCTCTCTAATATATTCATCATGAATTATTGTATATTAATATTATATGTGTTTTTGTTTTATTCCCCCTATGATATTGAAGCTCTCTGAGGGCTGGTACTGTCTTATCTAAACTTTTATTTTCCCCAGTTCAGAACACTAGAGATGCTTAATTAAGATCTGTTGAATTGAGTTGAGCCATCTGTTTTGGAATGTCAGGAGTTCTTAACCTTTTTTTGATTCATGGACCCCTTTAGCACTATGGCAAGCCTTGTGAATTCTTCTCAAAGTGTTTTTAAATAATTGGAAGAAATACTAAATTTCAGTTAGAGGTTAGTGAAAATAAAGATGTCTTTTTTTATGTAAGTTCACAGAACCCCTGAAATCTTTCTATGGACCCTTGGGGTCCCAAATTAAGAATCCATACTAATCAGATCATTTTACAGATCAGAATACAGAGGCTCAAGTCACACAAGGAGTACAGCAGAGCTGGGGTGGGTTAGGATGACCTCTCTAAATGGCTGGCCAGATCCCCAAAGAAGTACAGATGACTGGGTACAGATGGTCATAGTCTGGTCGCTCTTCCTATTCTGTACACAACCCCATCAGTCCAAATGTGGGCATATAACTTTTCTTCACTTCAATTGCTTTATATGTAAATTGAAGATGCTAGACTAGATGATGTCTAAAGATTGTTCCAATGCTAAATCTGTAATCCCATGATTTTATAATAATTATGGTGACCATAGCGTTCCAAAAATCTTAGTGAAATTTTAAACTTTAATACTTGAAAACTGCATTAAAACTTTTGGACATCTTATATAGTACATCTCTTTAAGACAAAGGTTCTCCAAATTGTGGTATATGCTTGTGATGGAATACTATTTTGCTATAAGAAATTATGAGCAGGAAGATATCAGAAAAACCTGAGACAACTTATATGAACTGATACAAAGTGAAGTGCATACAACCAGGAGGGCATTGTACACAGTAACTGCAATATCGTAACAATGATCAACTACAAAAGACTACATTGATCAATATGATAATCCATGACAATTCCAAAGGACTCACGAAAAATGCAATCCACCTCCAGAGGGAGAACTGGTGAATTTTAAGTGCAGATTTTTTTTTTCACTTTCTTTATTTTCCTTGCCTTTTTTTTGGGGGGGGGGCAATATGGCTAATATGGAAATATGTTTGACATGACTTCACAGGTCTAATGGGTATCATATTTCTTGCCTTCTCAATGGTTAGGGGAGGGCCTGAAGGGAGAGAGAGAATTTGGAACTCAAAATTATATCACGCCTAAATCTACATCTCTTCAATTTCTATACGTTGCTCTTAGTTCTGCCTTTTGGGACCTAGAAAAACAAGTCTAATTTCTCTTCATATAATAGTGTTTCAAATACTTAAAGACAGCTACCATGTCCCCCTAAGTCTTCTTCAGGCTAAGCATATGAAAATATACACTTGATTTTGCCAGAACTCACAGGTATTCCATGTCAATAATTAAGAATTCTGAAATTCCTTCATTCCATCACAACCTCTAATCATTCTTTTCTTGATGCATTATCCTATTTAAACCTGTTTCTGGTCCTCACTATACCATACCTGCAAGTTCCCTCACCCTCTCAGTACCATACCAGCAGTTATTGCTACTCTGATTTCACTTTTCTCCCATCTCAGGTAAGTCTCTGTAGTAAACCAGTTTAATGTCACACTGTCCTCTACTATTAACTCCTTTAGCCTATTGTCTTATCCATGCTCATCCCTTCACAAATCCAACCTTGGATTATTCCAACCATATACCTCTTCAACTCCTACTCACATAATGCTGAGCAGGGGCAGCAGGAGTCTCACAATGCACTTACTGGGGTCTCTACAAATTCATGTTATCTAATCTCACCTAGCCCTTACTGAAGCAAGGTGATCCTTTTTGACTCCTCCCTAATTGATTCTCTATCACATGCCACAGTGGCTGTTCCCAACCCTCTCTTCTCACCTCCAGACTCCATATGATCTTATCTTCACGCTCTCTCATCTCACACTTTATTGAAAACATAGAGGCCATTTTCCTGAGCTCACTTTTCTCTCCTTCTCTGCATCTTATAAACTCCTCAACAACATGCCTCATTCACTTCTCCTTTACTCCACAGAAGAGGTAGTCTTTCTTACCAAGGCTGACCTCTTTCCATGCACCTTTGGTCTCATCTCCTCTCATCTCCAGCAGATCTGGCTCAGAATTTCCACATTTCTCTAGTCTTCAATCATCTTCCCTACTGTTTACAAACCCTCCCAGCTCCCATATCCTAAAAATAAAAACAAAAACAAAAACAGAAACAAACAAAAAGCCTTTTCACCATCTTCAAGCTGTCATCTTTTCTTTTCTTTTCTCTCTTTCTCAGGAAAAGTCCTAGGGAAAAAAAGAATCGGTCTATTCTCATTTTCTCCATTTCCTTACTCACTTTTCCATCTGACTTCTGAACTCAGCCTCAGCTGAAATTGTTCTCTCCAAATGATCTCTTAAATGGCAAATCCAGTTACCTACTCTCAATTCTCATCTTTCTTGCATTATTTTATGCTGTTGACCATCTTCTCCTTCTGGATATTTCCTCCTCTCTGGGTTTTCATGACACTGCTCTTCTTTAGTTCTTCTCCAGCTAATTTGCCTGCTCCTTCTCATTCACTATTACCTGAGCATTATCTGTATTGCTCGCTAAAACATGTTTCCCTAGGCTCTGTTAGGGAATTGTCTCTTCTCTTCTTTCCTCTCTTCTCCTCCTCTCTTTTCTTCTCTCTCTTTCTCTCTCTCTCTCTCTTTTTCTCTCCTTCATGAGTTCAATTATCACTCTATGCTGACAACTGCCAGACTATATATCCAGTCCTATTCTCTTTCCTGACCTCCAATCTTGCATCGCTAATTGCTTATTGAACATTTTGAACTGGATATCTCATTGGAATCTCAAACTCAACATGTGCAAAATAGAACTCAATTCATTTTCATTAAAACCTACTCTTATTCCAAATTTCCTTATTTCTGTCAAATGTGTCACTATGCTTTCAGTCAAAGGAATCATTATCCTTCCAGTCAACAGTATCATCATCCTTCCAGTCCCCCCAACCCACATTCACAGCCTTCAAATCACCCTCAACTCTTTCTTATTCCACACACCCAATCAGTTGCCAAACCTTATCAGATCTTATTCCACAACATCTCAAACATCCATCCCCTTCTTTCTACTCACATAGTTACCACCCTACCCTAAGCTGTTATCAATTCTTGCCTGGCCTTTTTAATTCATGCCTTCCTAATTGTTCTTCCTGCTTCATCTTTCCCTTTTCTAATCTATTTTCCACACAACTACCAAAGTGTTTTCCCATAAAGTCACTAGCTTCCAATTGCTCCATTCTAATTTTTAAGAAAGTATTTTCTTCAGCGAACTTTTGGACTTCCTTTTCCATTTGGCCATTTCTGTTTTTTAAGGCATTCTTCTTCTCATTGGCTTTTTGGACCTCTTTTGCCATTTGGGTTAGGCTATTTTTTAAGGTGTTATTTTCTTCAGTATTTTTTGGGGTCTCCTTTAGCAAGCTGTTTACTAGTTTTTCATAATTTTCTTGCATCATTCTCATTTCTTTTCCCAGTTTTTCCTCTACTTTTCTTACTTGCTTCTCAAAATCCTTTTTGAGCTGTTCCATGGCCTAAGACTGATTCATATTTTTCTTGGAGGTTTTGGATGGAGGAGCTTTGACTTTGTTGTCTTCTTCTGGTTGTATGTTTTGATCTTCTTTGTCACCAAAGAAACATTCCATGGTCTGACTTTTTTGCACCTTTGTTTGCTCATGATCCCAGCCAATTACTTGAGTTTTAAACTCTTTGTAAGGTAGGGAGTCTGCTTCCAATGTGGAGAATGTACTGTCCCAAGCATTGGGGATTTTGTGCAGCTGTTTTCAGAGATATTTCTAGGGATCTGTAAGTTTTTAGTTCTCCCAACGTGGTATGAACAAGGGTGAGGTGTTTACTCCTTTCCTGGCCTGTGCTCTGGTCTATGAGTGACCACAAGCACTGTTTTCTGCCTTGGAACTGTGAGGAGGATTTCCTCCTCCACTACAAGCTCCTCCACACCAGTGTTCCTCCTTGCCCCAGGATCGCCAACCTTCAGAACTATGACCCAGATCCAAGTACGGGCAAAGCAAGAGAATCCTGCCTCAGCACCAGCAAAAGATTCCTGCAATCCCCCTCTGATCAGCCACTTGACTTGCCCTCAGTCTGTGGGCCAGAAGCTCCAGAAGCAGTCGCTGTCCCAGGACTGCAGCCAGGGACCGAGTTTGTCTCTCACTACAGTCACAGACTTTTCCTACTGACCTTCTAAGTTGTCTTTGGTGTTTGTGGGTTGAGAAGTCTGGAAACTGCCACAGCTGCCAGTGATTCAGTACTTCTGAGGCCTTTTCCAGGTTCACTAAGGCCTCTTTTGCCTGTGCACCCATGCTGAACTGTGTTCCTCTCCCAGCCAGGTGTAAGAGACCTTTCTAATCATCTGTCCAGGTTGTCTTGGGCTGGAAATTTGTCTCACTCTGTCTTTTTGTGGGTTCTGCTGCTCTAGAATTTGTTTAGAGTCATTTTTCTACAGGTACTTGAAGGGGTTTGGGGGAGAGCTCAAACAAGTCACTGCTTTCACTCCACCATCTTGGCTCTGCCCCTCAAGTGTTTTCCCCAAAGCACAAATCTCATCATGTCAGACCCCTGTTCAATAAACACTAGTGACTCCCTCTTTCCTCTAGAATAAAATATAAGAGCCTCTGTTTGGCCTTTAAAACTTTTCACCAGCAAAATCCAAACTGTCTTTCCAGACTTCTTTTTACACTGTGGTCTAGTCAGCTGCCCTTTTTGCTTTTCCTCACACACACAGCACTTAAACTCCTATCTTTGGGTCTTTTCACATGATCTGTGTCAAGTTGAAAGGATATCTTC
The DNA here is from genome assembly GCF_900497805.2 of Vombatus ursinus. Lineage (NCBI taxonomy): Eukaryota > Metazoa > Chordata > Mammalia > Diprotodontia > Vombatidae > Vombatus > Vombatus ursinus. The sequence goes on from NW_020954585.1 coordinate 58,699,820, forward strand.
AGTGGAGTGTCCCAGGGCTCGATGTTTGGCCCTGCATTATTCAATATTTTTATAAAATATTTTGGTAAAGCATAGATGGTGTTTTTATAAACTTGCTGATGACACAAAGCAAGAAGGGAGAGCTAATCCACTAAATAATGGAATCAGGATTCAAAAAGATCTTCATAGAGCAAGTTGTATTAAATAAAGTGAATTTTAATAGAGATAAGCATAAAGTTTTACACTCAGGAGTTAACAATCAACTTTACAAATATAAGATGGGGGAGGCAAGATTGAATATCTAGGGGAAAAAGACCTTGGGATTTCTGAGGACTATAAACTCAACATGAGTCAACAAATGGCAGCCAAGAAAGCAAAGGCAATCTTAGGCATCTTTGCTTAAGAAAAGCAGAGTCTAAGACTAAGGACATAGCAACACTGACTCTTCCTTAGTCAGACCACATATGGAATTGTACTCAGTTCTGGGTGTCGTATTTTAGGGAAAAGTTGGTAAGATGGAGAGCATCCAGAGGATGATGAACAACCTTCAATTCATGACATATCTACTCTTAGTCAATCTAGTCCAATAATATTTAATATGGGGATAGATTGAAGAAAGTAAAGATATGTAACGAATCAATCAAAAGAATTTACTAAGTGTCTTCTACAAACCAACCACTGTTCTAGACACTGGGAATACAAAAATAAAATTGAAACAAACCTACCCTCAAAGAGGTATGAAAGAAGATAACACATATGCAAATAGATACAAAATATATACATATATAGTACATGCAAAATACATACAAAATAAACATAATAATTGAGGACAGATTTTCAAAGCACTTTATATATATATATATATATATATATATACATAATTTCATTTTATCCTCACAAAAACCCTGGAAGGTGGGAACGTGAAGGGGGGGAGGGAAGAGAAGGGAAGGAAAGGGAAGGAAAGGGAGGGGAAGGGAGGGGAAGGGAAGGGAAGGGAGGGGAGGGGAAGGGGAGGGAGAGGGAAGGGAAGTCTAGTAACAGAATAATAAATCAAGTCCTGATTTTTTGCATTTGCCAATTTCCAAGGTGTAAATATTTACAGTGAAAATTTAACTGCTCACAGCTCAAGAAAAAATAGACAAACTGACAGTTCAAAGAACTAATTACTCCACAGACATTTATTACATTACCTATCAAATGCTAGGCACTGTACTAAGTACTAGGGACATGAAGAAAGATAAAAGACAGTCCCTGCCTTCAAAAAGTTTGCCATCCAATGGGGAAGGCAATAACTATGTACAAACAAGTTACATGCAAGATAAATTGGAAATGATCAAGAAAGGAAAGGCTCTAGAATTAAGAGGGATTGGGAAAGGCTTCCTGTAGAAGGTAAGATTTTAGCTGAGACTTGAAGAAAGCCAGGGAAGCCAGGAGGAGGAGATGAGGAGGGAGAACATTCTATATATGAGATACAGCCAATGAAAATTCCTGGATTGTCTTGTGAAAGTAACAGAGAGAAAGCCAATGTCACTGAATCTCAGAGTATAAGGAGGATAGAGGGTGTAAAATGTAAAAAGACTGGAAAGGTAGAGAGGGGAAGGTTATGAAGGGCTTTGAATACCAAACAGATGAGTTAATATTTGATCCTGGAAATGATAGAGAACCAATGGAATTTATTGAGCAGGGAGGGGAGAGGGGTGACATGGTCAAACCTGCACTTTAGGACCTTAAAAAATATCTCAAAATCATCTCTCTTTATTTTGCTAATGAGGAAATCACAACCCATAGAAGTAATGTGACTTTTGCCCATAGTCACATGAATATCCTGGCAAAGCTGGGACTAGAATACAGGTCTCATAAATTCCAGCCTTTTGTCTTTATCCCATATTATCTCCACGCTTAAAGCTCAAGTGTTCATTGGCTGTCACAAGTGAAAAGAATCAGAAAGGAAGACAAAGCTTCTCTGAAATGATAGTGTGAATCAATGAGAAAGTAGAATTCAATTTATAAAAATTCAATTTTACACTCAGCCTTTCAGGGAATACACAGACACTAAAAAAAGAGAAAAATAAAACAACACTGAAAAAACTCTGATTATTGAGTTGGCTGCAGGCAAGTTTTTGCAATAGCAAGTTTATCTTTGCTACCCTCCCACTGTCATATCCTAAAGGATGAGGAGGACTAAGAGGGGGTAACAGCAGGCAATGGGCCCTGATGAGTAGAAAGGCCAAGGCAGCCAAGGACTGGCTGGGAGCAGAAGAAAAGCCCAAGGGAGCCACCAGGATCAGAGTCCAAATGCCACACTGTTCAAAAGTGGGTCAGGAAGTCATTCAGCTGAATAGAAAAGGATGCTGAGGATAACAATGAAGACAGCCAACGAAATGGCTGGGAATGAGCAGTCAGGTAGACAAGTTTATGGAGCAGAAACAGAGCAGTCAGCCAAATGGCCAGCTAAGAAGTCATACATGGAAGTGAACTCTGGAGGTGGCTTTTCACGGTGCGCTTTAAAGGGCCTGCATGGACTTCTTGGTCCCTGCCCCCTTCTTTTGTTAAAGGAGTTTGGACTTTATTCAGTAAGCAAAAGGGAGCCATTGAAGACTTTGGAGCAGGGTAAGAAGCTTTAGGAAGATTAATCTGTCATCAGGATAGATGGGCAAGACCAGAGACAAATTGGAGTCTTGAAATATAATCTCTATTTAAAAAAAATTATTTCCCAATCACTGAGAGATATCTAATACTTCATAAGATTATAGATTTAGAGCTACAAGGAATTTTACAGGTCATCTAGTCAAATTTCCTCATTTGTAAAATGAGAAAACTGAGGCATAGCCAATTAAAGTGACTAGCCCAAGGTCCTTAACTAGTAAATGGCCTAGCTGGGAGCTGAACCCAGGTTCATTAACTCCAAAGCCAGCAGACCTTTTTCTGGGCCATGCCATGTCTCTAGGAGCTTAGATTTTGTCAGTTGTCCATGTGGGTACTCCCATCACCAAAGCAATTCACAGGCCACAACCTATTTGCAACTCAATCAATAGTCTTCAGGAGTCATTATGGCATAAAAAGATTTATTACCCTACAACTAAGTTAGTGAGGAGTGTCTACAAGCTTAGCTAGTGTATACTGGAAGGCCTTCCATCTTGGTAAGCCCAGTCAGACTTTGCATTCCACTGACATCACCTTTGAGAACATGGGCTCACTTCTGTGCCATAAAGAGCCAATGAGGACAGCTTTAGCTTTACCTAATTTCTTTTAGGCCTTGCTCCCCAGGAACTCGTGCTAACATGTCTAGTCGTCAATTCTGTCTTCTACCTCACACCTCCATCTCTAGAAACAACTATCTTTTTCATTTCTTCATCAGGCAGGGACTTGTATCATCCTGGGGAAGAATTTACCAACATATTAATTGAAATAGGCCCAGGAAATCTGCTACTAAGAATTGTGATTATAGCCTAAGGAAGTTGTTTAAAAGGAAAAGGGACTTTGTACAAAAAAATATTCAGTTATTTTATATGTGATAGTTCAAAAAAAAAAACTGGGAATAATCAACATTTAAAAATGAAGTAACAACTAAAGAAATTGTCCTAGTAGGTGCTTAATAAATACTTGTTGATTGATATATCCATAGAATGGGATACTGTTAAGTCACTAAAATGACAGTTATGAAGATGCCAAGAAATGTAGAAAGATCTATACTAAATAATGTAAAATGAGGAGAGCAGAATTTGATTATACAAGGAGATAATAATAATGCTAACAGCTATTATTAACATAGCGCCTTAAGTTTTGCAAAATGCTTTACAAACATTATCTCATTTTATCCTCACAACAACCCTGAGGCATTGGTGTTTTTATTAGCCACACTTTATAGATGAGAAAACTGAGGCAGAGAGAGATTAAGTGACTTGCCCACATGAGTACTTAGTGTTTGAGGCTGAATTTGAACTCAGGTCTTCTTGGCTCCAGGTTCAGCACTCTATCCACTGGACTACCTAGCTGCCTTTTTTTCTTTGTTTTGTGAGTTGCTGGGTCAAAGAATTCATTACTTTAGTGGTCAACTTCCTGGTGATGGGTCTTCTGTACTTTGCTAGGCTGGTCCTGAAAAAGCAGGAATGTGACTGAATATGCCAAAATAAACAAAAAACAAAAACGCAATGAGAGAAATGGCCACAAAACTATACATTCACAGACAAAAAAGAGATCAAAGTAAAGATCAATTAAGTAAAGTATCAATTAGTCTTGTTCGGTTAAAGTTTACATTGTATTTTCTTTCTCTTTTTTAAATAAAAAATTTTAATAGTTCCTATTTTATGGTTTTTATTTGAGGTTCAATTCAATTTCTATTCTAAGTTTCTCCCCACTCTAGTCCATCCTCCAGTCAGCTGTGAAATTGATCTTCCTAAAGCACAAGTCTACTCAAAAAACGAAAACAAAAACTCCAGTGGCTCCCTATGACCTCCAGGATGAAATAGAAAATCCTCTCTCTGGCACTCAAAGCCCTTTATAGTCTGGCCCCCTCTGACCTTTCTAGTCTTCTTACACTTTATACCCCAACAATGCATTCTCTTCGATCCGGTGACACTGGCTGCCTTGCTATTACTTGAATAAGAAATATGCTGTTTCTCAGACTCAGGGCATTTTCATAGGCTGCCGCCCCATGTCTGGGATTCTCTCTCTCCTCATCTCTGTCTCCTGCCGTCCCCTGATTTCCTTCAAGTTAAATTCTCGTCTTTTACAAAAAGCCTTTCCCGATGCTTCTTAATTCTAGTACTTTCCCTCTGTTGATTATTTCTAATTTATCCTTTATATATATACATATATGTGTATATATATGCTTTATATATCAATGGTCTATTTATATCTATATCTATCTACATACATATATGTATATATGTATGTGTGTATTTATATCTATATCTCTCTCTATAGAAATAGAGATAGAGATATATCTTGTTTGTACTAGCTGGTTGTATATTGTCTTTCGTACTAAACTGTGAGATCCTTTGAAAGCAGAGGCTGTCTTTTGCCTTTCTTTGTATCCCTGCTGCTTGGCACAATGCCTGGTGTATAGTAGGAGCTTAATATATTCTTGTTGACTAACTCATTTAATATTTGCTTAAATTTATTTGTTGGAAGCATTGCTCTTCTGTTTAAAAAATTTTTTTTCAAACAAAAATTCCTAACATTGAGTGCTATTACCAAGGCCTGAGTAACAGACTTCAGGCAGCATTTAAAGATAGAGATGAATGTTTTTGTCCATCTCACTCAGATCCAGAGAGCTTTTTTCAAGACGATTATGTGAAAAGAAATTGATTGTCTGCTTTTCATTCCTAGAAATTCAGTATCTGTAATCCCCTCTTTGGGTCGTCTGAGATGAATCATCATAAAAACAGAAGCGTTTTCTGTCGTTCACTCCTATTCTCAGGGCCGAAACCTAAGCAGCCAGACCTAATTAACATGCAGTGTAGAGTGATAAAGGCAGCCAACACATGTTTTAGGGAAAAGGGAAATGTATCCTCTCATGTAAATGTTAGCTATTACAACAGTCTTTCACTGAGGATTCAGGGTCAGGCTCAGGGACAGTGGTGTAAATGGGGAGAGGAAGGAGCAAAGTGGTTCAAGTGAGCAAACAGCTAAGCTATGCTAAGCAAGCCAAGTTTCCTACATAATGTAACTCTACATTTGTAGACTAATTTTTGGAGGGGAGAGGGAGATCTGATTCAGTACTTTTCCCATCTGAGGTGCTAGACTGTTCATATGGTTCCAGTGAGGTGAGAGTCACCAACTTTATGAAATGGAGGATGACGACCTGCCATACCTCTACTCCCTGTAGACCCCTGGCATTGTCAACTGACCTTCTGATAGAACCTAACGAGCCTTGGGCACTGTCGTGTGATCCTCAGCTCCACCCTTTAGACTACCAGGCCTTCGTAGCTTTTATATGTTGTCTTTCTGAATCAGAGCATGAGCTCCTTGAGTGCAAAGACCATCTTTTTTTTCTGTTTGTGTTTAATAAATACTCCCTTCCCCAACCCCTTTTTATTTATTCATCCATTCATTTATTCACTCACCCATTTTCTCACTATGCCATGATATTGGGTCCATGCTTATTCAACATACCTTTTAGCCATGATCTCTCCCCATTCTTTCTATATTATCTTTCTATCTTTTCTGTATTATTTAAACGTTCTCTTGCAGTTTTATCTTTCTATAGCTTCAGTTCTCTTTTTGTCCCTCTCATTAGAGGATAGTGTTTCACAAACATTTTAGTTACTAATTTGATTTGTTCTATAACACACCCAAACCAGAGCAGGATAAAGTCTATACTCAGTGGGTCCATGTTTCCCTGCTGCAAGCCAGTCTGGTAATATGGAAAGAGAACTGGATTTGGAGTCAAAGGGCCTGTGTTTGAATTTGACATCTGCTCTTCGCCAACTGTGACCTTGGTAAATCATTTACACTCTCTGGACTTCAGGTTCCATTTCCGTAAAACAGAAGGGAATACACTAGATAAACTCTAAGGTAGATTCTAGCCTGAAAACTATGACCCTATGAAATGGGATTCATAGTTCTCACCTAAGGAATCATCTAGCTCTATCAACAGGGAGATAATGATAATAATCTATATTTGAATTATAACATATAGAGGGTGGGAGGGTTCAGGCCTATAATTTCATTAGCATAGGAAATTCCTAGTGTAAAAACTCCCTTCACTTATGGAGATTGGTGACTCATCAATAGTTTATACTCTTAGTGAGTTGTGCAGAGCAATAAGCAATTTGCTCGTAGTCAGGGATCTAGTATGTGTCGGAGACTGGACTTACCCGGGTCTTTCTGACTATTAGTCAGCTTTCTCCCTACTAAGACCTGCTGCATTTCAATAATTCTGGCTAAAGTTGTATAGAAGGGGTATTCTGAATGTCTTAGATTGGCCACCTTCACTAATAAAGCTTACTGGAGAATTGCTCATCCCTTCATTTCATTCTGCGTGTGTAGACTCTAAGTAACATATTAGCATAGGCGAGCTCAGAGCACTTCCACAGTGAGCTCTCTGGCTCTGGAGAGTTCACAGCACGCATCTCTTGCATCCAAATTGAAAAGGCACAATTTTCCCTTCATGCACCACCCCTAAGGCATAATTCAGATAAATAACTCAGCTGAATAGGAATCCTTTGGGTGGGAATTCATGTCATTGCATTGATTAAATAAAGAATCATGTGCATCATAAGAGAATTTGGTTTTTCACATATTCATATAAGACAGGGCATTGTGTTTCTTGGGGCTACCTTTAATTATCTGTAACTGTCAACATTATGCCAGAAAACCACCCACCATTAAATTTTCTCTTTGGAATTCAAAGGAGGAATCAGGTTCAGAGGCACACAGCTGTGTAGCAGAGTCAGGTGGCTTGTAAGTTCTCATTCAAGTGTGCCACCACTGCCTTCTCAGCCAATTGGCAATTTGCCTTACATCCTCTCCTCCTGGATTCTTTTTCTCTCCTTTCTGGTTGTGTGCATGTGTGCATGTGTGTGTGTGTATATATGTGTGTGTTATTATTCTCTCCAGGTATTCCTACTATCTGACTAATCTTTCTCAGCCTCCTTTGCTGGAACATCATCCTTTTCATCCCCTACACCTGTGTGGGGTACCCCCAAAGCTCTATCCTGGACACTTTGCCCTTCTCCCTCTACATTCCCTTTCTTGGTGACTTTAGTAGTTCCCATAGGTTTAATTACCTCTGTGCAGATAACTCCCAGATCTATCTGTCCAGTCCTGGGCCCTGAGTCCTCTGTCCTGAGCTCTAGTTCTGTGTTACCAACCTTCTAATGGACATTTCAAAGGATATTTTCAGATATCCTGGACACTTCCCAAACTCAACATGTCCAAAAGAGAACTTGTTATCTTTCTCTCCAAACACTTCCTTCTTCCAAATTTCCCTATTTTTATCAAAGGCACCACTATTCTTCCAGTCTCTCAGGTCTATAATCTCAGTAGAATCTTTGGTTTGCAGCTAGGTGGCACAGTGCTGGGCTTAGAGCCAGAAAGACTCATCTTTGTGAGCTCAAATCTAGCCTCAGACTTACTAGCTGTGTGACCCTGGGCAAGTCACTTACCCTGTTTGCTTCAGTTGCTCATCTGTAAAATGAACTGGAGAAGAAAATGGCAAACCATTCTAGTATCTTTGCCAAGAAAACCCCAAATGGGGTCACAAAGAGTCAGATGTGACTGAAAACAAGTGAACAACAACAAATATGCTTGAAATTGAACATAAAAATGAAAAGGGAAAAGTACTCACTTCTTCCTCTGGCCCCCACCTTTGGAGTGTGGATATTACCAGCCAGTTCCAACCTTTTCATACCTTTTCTCCTCCCACCAGGTAGTTTACCACCCTTGATTGTACCTCTACAGAGAGCTTGGTCTGCACAAGCATGGAGGGAAGAGAAAAAGAAGTGAATGACACAGCATGACCCTATAGTCCCAGCTATGTCTCAGACAGTAAAATGGCATATTGGCTCATTTTAGCCCAAAAGCAAAAAGTCCCCAGATCCAGTTTAGTTCTTCCTTTTGGGAAGTTTATTTAAAAAGTACTAGTAGTTAAATCCATAAAATCCTCCCTCATTTTTAGCTCAGAAAACCTAGTTATGATTATTTATAACTCATATTTTAGACAAAGGGGTAATACCTCTGTATTTCTCTCAGTATACCAATACCAGGGCTATTCCTTCATTCCTTTATTGCCCTCCATTTGCATTTAAGAACATACATGAATCTAAAAGCAGTTAAGATCAATCTCATTTTTAGCTAAAGTGAGCTGGCTTTAAATTATTAATTAAATTGGGAATTATGAATGAGCTTATGGAACAGAGAAATGTTGGAGCAAGTCTCTGCCACCACAGATGGAGGAAGGGAGAGGGGAAGGGAAGTAAAGGTATATCACAACCTGTCCTTGGCCTTCTGGACATACATAATCTCTAGTCTATTCCAGCCACAATTTTTATTAGGGATCCTAGTAAGAGGGAAGCTGTGACTAATGGGGGATGGGAAGGAGGAAGTGTGAAGCTGCCCACAACACCAAGCCTCTAGTCTCTGGATTCCCATCATATAACCCTGCTAGAGTTTCTCTCTCCTCTCTCCCATTGTGTTACAGTGCTGCAACATCTCCTACTACAAGCAAAACTGAACATGAAATTCCCTGCCCTGACTTCTCCTTCCATCTTGGGGCTCTGGTAACTGCAGAAATGCAGGCAAGGCTCCATTCTGCCACAGAGCTTCAGCTCCCAACAGACAATTTCTCTATGTCAATAAAATACCACTTGTTAAACTTAATTTCTTTAAGATTCAGCTCAAGTAATACCTTCTACACAAAGCCTTTCTTGATAGCTCCAACTACTTGCTAACTATAATTATAATATAAATGTAATTAAAATATAATCCCTCTCTTGCTAACCACCTTATTTTTATTTTTAATACATATAACCTTATGTATGCTAGGCGAAGTAGTAAAGAGAGAGATGGACTTGGAGTCAGGAGGACCCAGGTTGAATTCTACCTCAGACAGCACTAGCTGTATGACCCTGAGCAAGTCATTTAATTTCTCTCAGCCTCAATTTCCTCATTTGTAAAATGAGGATAATAACAGCACTTTTCTCACAGGGTTGTGGTGAAAATCAAATGAAATAACGTTGCTTTACAAATTTTGATGCATATGTATAAATGCTGGGGCAACTAGGTGATACAGTGGGTAGAGTACTGGGCCTAGAATCAGGTAGAGCTGAGTTCAAATCTGACCTCAGATACTTGCTAGCTGTGTAATCCTGAGCAAGTCACTTAACCCTGTTTGCCTCAGTTTCCTTTTCTATAAAATGACCTGGAGAAGGAAATGGCAAACTACTCCAGTATCTTTGCCAAGAAAACCTCAAATGAGGTCATGAAGAGTTGAACACAAATGAAGAAGCTGAACAACAACAAAAAGAGATAATATGGAGCCACTGGAGTTTATTGATTAGGAGGGATAAGATGGCCAGACATGATCTTTAATACAATCACTTTGGAAGCTGTTTGGAGGCTAGATTGGTGTAGGAAGAAATTTGAAGCTGGGAGATCATATAGAAGGTTATTACAATAGTACATGTGAGAGGTGATAAGGGCCTAAGTGAATGGAGAGAAGGGGTAATATCCAAGAAGTGGTATGGAGATAGAAACAATCAGATTTTGCAGCTGATTGGAGTTACATATGTAGTGAGCTCAGAATGAGACGTTGAGAATAACACTGAGGTTGCAAAC
>NW_020954585.1:58710089-58735177 GCF_900497805.2 Vombatus ursinus
TAGTGAGCTCAGAATGAGACGTTGAGAATAACACTGAGGTTGCAAACCTGGATGACTCAGAAGAATGATGGTGCCTTCAACAAACAGGAGAACCAAGAGAGAACAGCAGCATGAAGAGAGGAAGGAACCAGCATTTATATAGCACCTACTATGTGCCAGGCTGCACTAAGCACTTAAAAATATATATATATTATCTCATTTGATCCTCACAACAAATCTTCAAGAGATCAACCTCATTTTAAAGTTGAGAGGTTTGCTCAGGGTCACATAGTGACTGAGGCCCGATTTGAACTCAGCTCTTCCTAACTCCAGGCCCATTGCTCTATTCATTGCACCACCCAGAAAAGAAAGACTGTCTCATAGAAGTTGGTTAACAGTATCAAATACTTCACAGAGGTGAAGAAGAATGAGGATTGAAAAAAGACCATTAGATATGACAATTGCATGTTCACTGTTATCTTTGAAGAGCATATTTTTCATTGAGTGATGAGATTGGAAACTGGGCTCATAAATTGAATGGCTGGACTCCAAGATTAATGATTTGATGTCAGTTTGGAAGACTCCAATGGAGTGTCACAGGGATCTGACTCTGATCCTAGGCTATCTAACAGAATTTAGCCATTAAAATGCTGCTGGACCCAAGAGGCTGAGGTTCTATAATCTCTCCCACTACAATGAGAGGGTCCATGCATGTGGTTGGATCAGGCATCAGCCTGCCCTCTGTTAAAAGAGGTTAAGCTCCTTTTATCACATTATTTGGTTCATTATACCTGCCACCACAATGTTCTTGAAAAAAAAATTACCTAAAGTTTAGGTTTGGCTCATGTCTAAGGTTTTCCCAAAGGGAAGAGTACATTTACAATGTACAATGTAAATCAAGTATGACACAGGTGTTTATTTTACCCCAAAACAAAAGAAATACCATATACAAAGGACTGTCACCATATTACACTGACAGAAAGACTTGAAAAATGATTCAATAACTTGGTAACTACTCTGTGCAAATTGACAGAAATATAAACACATAGCAAATAACAGTACTAATCACTCTTATACTCTGCTAGGAGACTCAGATAAACATTGGAACCTGACACAGTTTGGGGACTTGTTGAATAAGCATTGCTACATTTCATCTCGTCTCTGTACTGTACAACAACTCCAGATCCACATCAAGCCATATCAGAGATTGAGTTCAATCTCTTGTCAGGGAGCATTTTCTCTGATGCAAAAAACTCCCCTTTCTGATGCATAAATTACTCGGCTACCTGCCAGAGGATTCCAAATGATGGACCCAGTATTTCTAACCCCTTGAACTCATGAGGTTGTCTCCAAGACTGTACATACCAATTGTAGGTTCCTATTCAGTCACTTATCATCAAGCCAAAAAACAAAGCAGAAGAAAGAGGCAGCCAGAGGCCAGGGATGAGCTAGCTTTGGCCGAGTCTACCTTCCTTACCTGCCATCGAAGAGCAGTTGCTAGCCATATGACCAGAGTGGGAGAAGCCTTTAACCCCAATCCATCCAGGGAGTGGCTCAAAGGAGCCACTTTCCTTTGCAGCCAGGAAAAGAAAGACTGTTAGCCTGAGTTTCGATCCCACCACTCCAAATTCCCCTATGGCTCCTTGTAGGATCATAGATTTAGAGCTTCAAGGGACCTTACATGCCATAGAGTCCAACCTCATTTATAAATGAGGAAACTGAGGCTCTCTTACCTTGAGTTAAATGATTTGCCCGAAGTCACACAGATAGCAAACTACAGAGGTGAGATTTGAACCCAAGTCTTCTGACTCTAAAGTCAATTCCTTTACCCTGAACCCTGCTGCCTGCCCCAGGGCAGGGCAGGGCTTCCACTAGGTATGTGAAATTGCTTTTACTAGCAGCCAACTGCCCAGTCATTTACAAAGGAGGATGGAGAGGGAGGACACATTTCAGTGTAACCTCTGTCCCAGAGCTCACTGGTATGGAACTCTCTTCTAACTGGTGGAGATGAAAGTTCTGTTGTCCATGCTATAGATGTAACAACAAAAATGGAGCAGTCTCTTCCCTTCAAATTTCAGTTGTGCCCATCTCTTTTTCTCAGCTTCCCAAATAATTAAAATTTAATATTGGTGTCAACACACCTTATTAGGAGGGCTTTCTGAGTATAAAATTGTCTAGATTCATGAAAATAAAAAAAATTACTCATTTTTAAAAGAGGTCTTTATCTTAACAAATAGCTTCTACATTAAAGGATTTTAAATATCATAAGAAGCAAAAAAAAAGAAAAAAAATAAGAAGCAAAAACTTATTCTAAGAATCAGAAACCAAAGGCACTAGAAGGATAATCTTTGGAGCGATGGAGTTGCATATTTCTGATGCAAACATCACTTTTTTTTTCAGGGCATCTTAAAATAATTATAAGAATATTTCTTAGAGATATCACTCCAAATGTTTATTTGTCCTATTTGTGCCTTTCCTGTGGTAGAGCCCTCTGAGCTCATATTGGTCTGATCAGCCAATCAGACACACTCTACCTTACTCCAACATGGTGATGCCATTTTGGACCTCTTTGAGAACAAAGGACAACAACCATTTCTTCCTTCTTAATATCTCTCAGGTCGATTCTCTTCTCTCCAATCATATGGTTATTAAGCTACTTCAGTCCCATTTCTCACTTGTACTATTGCAATGACATCCTGATTGGTTTCCTTGCTTTCAACTTCTCTCTCTAATCCATCCTCCACTCAGCTGCCAAATTAATATTCCTATAACATAAATCTGATCATATTACTCCCCTACACAAAAATCTTCAGTGGCTCCCTATTGTCTGTAGGATCTAATATAAACCTTTCAAACCCTCCAAAATCTGGCTGCTTCTTTGCCACTTTCTTTTATATGACTTTCTGTGACAAGAAAGGTAATGTGGAGAAGTGGCGAAAGAGAAGGCCTCAGAACCAGGAAGACATGGGCTTGAGGCTTGCCTCTGACACATTCTGCCTGTGTGACTCAGAGCAAATATTTAATTTCTCAGTGCTCTAATATTAGACAACATTTATAGTTTTTAGGTTAGCAAAGTGCTTTACATGTGTTATCTCATTTGATATTAATTTAATGTTCTTATTATAATTGATAAGTATGATTAACATAATTCTATGAATATATAATTACTATAAATTATGTATTGTGTTAATATAATTTATATTATTATTAATATAATTATTTGATATTGCTATATTAATTTGTAATTATAATTGATATATTAATATAATTGGCAATTATAAGTTCCAGAGAAGTTGCCAATCTTCATTGAATGCGGGAATTTCCTTGCTTAATAGTTAGTTCTCTATGCTAAGGAAATCACAAGCATTCCCTGTGCCTGTGACAGTTCGAAAAGCCTCCATGACTTTTGAAGCCTCTCTGAGACCCATAAGTCCCACCTGCACTATGGCTACCCCATCTATTCCTCCCTTCCCTGGGAATTTCTATGTACTGTGTTTTTTCTAGTCCCTATTGGATTTACGGCCAGTCTGTCAGTGACATCAGAGATGGGAAATCACCCAGACATACTTCAATGAGAACCTGCCCCTTACCTGTAAAACCTGAGATTTTCATTGCCTTTTCAAGTTTTCATTTCCCTGGTACAGAGAGACAGAGGACCCAGGCATGACATATGTTCACCAGGACACAGAGGGTGAGTTTAGCAAGGTTAGGTGCTCCGAGTCTAAGAAAACCCTGCCTAAGGGACCATGCCCATCCCCTTCCCTCTTTCTGCCATAGTCTTGAAAGTCGTTATGCCCAAGGCTCCAGATAGGATCCTCTCCAGCTATGGAGACCCCTTACTAGTAACTGGGTCCTGGATGTATCCATTGCTTGAGGTTAATAATAATAATAATAGTAGTAGTAGTAGTAGTAGTAGCAATATTGTCTTAAGAACAACTTTGAGTGACTAAGTCATTTTGATTATTATAAATACCCAAATTAACTACAAAGGATATATGAAGGATGATGTTATCTGCACCCAGAGAAAGAATTGATAAATGTATGTATAGAATGGGTTTACTTATATGTATATATGTATATATATATATGTATATATGCATATATATTTGTGTCTAATGATAGTCATCTCTAGGGGGATGGATGAGGGAAGAAAAAATTTACATGACAATTATATATTTAAAAGGAATAGAAAGTTGTACATAATAGGTTTGCAGTTTCATATGCAATCATCTTTTTTATTATACTATATTATGGAAATGCTTCCTTTATTTCATAAATTAAAAATAAAATAAATAATAATGTAAATAATAATAAAAATAGCTAATGTTTATATAACATGCTATGTGCTTTACAATTATTATTTCATTTGATCATGACAACCTGGGAAGGCAGGTGCTATTATTTTACATTTTACAGAGGAGGAAACTGAGGCAAACAGGAGTTAAGTGACTTACCCAGGGTCAAACAGCTAGTAGGTATATGAGGCTGGATTTGAACTCTGGTGTTCCTGATTCCAGGCCCAACTCGCTATCTACTAAGTCACCTGACTGCCTAGATGAGTTAAAATGCACCATAATTTAAAAACCTGTTAGTTTTTTAATGCATCATTAGCCTGTCTGATTGGTAAAGACTTCTAAATCCCTAAACTGCTCAACTGGAAATAGATGAGGATGTTTTCCACCACACACTGTGCCCTATGTGCACCAAACTGATCTACCATCTATTTGTGTGTCCCCTGGGGTTAGAACGTGCTTCCCCCTCACCTTTGTTTCCCACAATCCCTAGCTTTCTTCCATATTCATAACCCTTAACTCTCAGCTCAGTGAATGGTAGTAATGTGACATCAGGTTGGAAAGGAATAGAGGTGGGGGGGGGTCAGGTTGTGAAATGCTTTAAATGCCAGGGGAGTTTGTAATTATATCTTCAAGGTAATAAGGAGCTACTGGAGCTCTTTGAGCAGGGGAGTGACATGGTCAGACCTGTATGTGAGAATACCATTTGAGCCGCTGTGTTGAGGATAAATCAGAATGGGAAAAGACTTAAAGTAGAAAGCCCACTTGGGAGATAATTTCAACCTTCCAAGCAAGATGTGTTGGAGGTCTCAAGTAGGATATATTAGTATAATGTTGAATAGTGGCTAGAAGATAGAGCTGGGAGTTTGGGAACCCGGCTTAGTTTCATCTGCCAGAGTTTGTACCTAGCCTTTGAGAACCCAGTCTCCATGGCACAATGAGGCATCAAAGAAGTATACAAGTGGAAAGAATTTAAAAATGGAAATCGAATAGTACAAGATGCATCTTTGATTTAAAAAAAATCAGGAGTAAAAAAATGAAGTGGATTTATCTGCTTCTTGGTGGGAGTTGGGGGGGGTTATTTGTTTACTAATACTCATTTTCCATCAAAGCTATTTATCTTCTGTTGCATTATTCATTATCATCTTTTCCTCTATGAAACTATCAACTCTGGGCTCCTATTTTCCTTAGAGAAGTAAATTTAGATCTTATTTGAAGTCTTTCTGCCTTCCCCTCCTTCCCCCCACCCCAACATTCAAAGATCCAGCTGAGTCTATTTGTCTTGGAAGGAGAGCACAGTTGTGTCTGAAGATGCAGTATACATTATAAATACATTGCAGCAAATAATATTTTGTACAAGTAGAATGTCAGACTATCCTAGCTCAGCAGCATTTAGGGGGAAAGCATCATACAGTTTCACCCCTTTATTGGGAAGGAGGATTTGCAAGCTTGAGACAGACTCCTCCAGAACCTTAATTTCACAAGAGTCTTTAAATCAGAATGGGACAAATTCACCAAAGCAAGCTAGAAAAATACCCACCAGGACAGACAAAGCTGGCTTTACACATAAATGGAGGACCTTTATTCAGCAGAACCTGCTGGCTAGGGCACTAGATGTGATGTCTACACGACCTGAGTTCAAATCCTGCTTCCAATGGTTCACTGGCTTCTGTGATGATAGACAAGTCTTTGAGCCTCAGTTTCTTCATTTGTAAAATAAGAATGCCAATCTCCTGTGCCTAGAGGCAGCTAGATGAGTGCTAGGCTTAGAGTCAGGAACACTTAAGTTCAGATCTAGCCTTAGATACTTGCTAGCTGTGTGGCTCTGGGCAAGTCACTTTTGTCTGCCTCAGTTTCCTCAACTGTAAAGTGAGAATAATAATAGCACCTACCTCCCAGGTTTGTTGAAAGAACTAAATTAGAGCATATTTATAAGGTATTTAGCATAACACCTGGCTCAAGGTAGGTGCTTACTAAACACTTGTTTCTCTTTCCTTCTTTCCTTTTTTTCTTCCTTCCTTCCTTCCATCCTTCTCAAATGGGTCAGGTTCTATCTTTGGATCTGCTGCCATCCCAGATTAACACCACAGGGAGATCTCTAAAACAAAGCTTAGTTATAACTCAAGCCTAGAGTTTCCCCTAAAAGTGGATAACACGGTTCCCTCCTGCAAAGGTACTCAATGTGTAATATGGA
This sequence comes from Vombatus ursinus, assembly GCF_900497805.2. Lineage (NCBI taxonomy): Eukaryota > Metazoa > Chordata > Mammalia > Diprotodontia > Vombatidae > Vombatus > Vombatus ursinus. The sequence continues at coordinate 58,716,555 of NW_020954585.1, forward strand.
TGTGAGGTACAGGGCAGCTTTTTATTTCCTCCACCACAGAGAGTGCACACAATGCAAAGAATTCACCCATGAACACAAATAGAAGCATAAAACACTTTAGCAACCAGTTACATAACCCATTAGACTCCCTCTGGACGGTGAAGGCACTCTGTGAGATTGCTGAACAAATTCACCCTGGGCCTGAACTACCCAAGAAATTCATGGCAGTAGCATAGAGGACTAGTAAAGTCTAGATCTCCTGCCCCATCCTGGCACAGCTTTTAGCCTTCTGGCTGCAGGCCAACAATAATAGAGGATGTTAACATACATGCACATAGTGCTTTAGGGTTTGCAAAGCACCTTACAAAGCACTATCTCACTCCCCTTTTGACCTTCCTCGTTTCCCCTGGGACACATGCTGTCAGGCAATATCACTTTGGGAGGCCAATTCCCCACTCTCCAACTAAGACACTCTTCAATTTGGGAGGTCTCAAACTCAGAACAAGGTAGTCTCGAAGGCTAGAAACATCCATTTTCAGGATTGCTGGTTTCTGACCTGTTCTCAGAAAAGAAATCAGAAAGGCAGAGGAAGCGAAAGAGAACTGGGAGGCCTGGGAGCTCCCCTCTCAGGACCTCCTTGGCAAACCCAGGCTACTCTCCATGTGGTCTCCATCTCACTATTTTCTGTTCCTGGAGTTGGGTGGGGGAGGATTTCCTCTTCCATCCTTTCTGCAATCTGATCTGGAAATCCAGGGGAAAGAAAGCACATGAAAAGACAAAAAAAATGGTGGGCCATTTCATAGGTCTTATAGACCACAGAGAGCAATCCCATATCAAAAGACCATCCCCACTGATTCTTGGGCACTAGTTATTTTGTGGCAGTCAAATCAGGGGATTTCCCTATGTCCTCTCAACAAGAGGCTTGGGCAAGGCCCTTGACCTCACTGGGCTTCAAGTCCAGTTCTATAGGAGGTACCCATTCTGAGAAAGCTCCATGCTCTGTAATCTCATAAAGTCAATTGGGGGATTCAAATTGATCAGGGGCTCTTCCAATCATTCCCATTACATTTTATTGTGAAATAAAATAAGGTAATAAACTGCTAGGTCTAATACATGTTGAATGGAAAGAGATTCAGGGTGACTATAAAAGATGAACATAGAACCCAGAAAAGGGTCCCAGGGATATCTCTGTATAATGTAAAAACACAAGAAATACAAAGGACAGCAGACAATATTGATTCAGTGAAATAAATTCTTGCTGCATAGGTTTAGAGCTAGAAGAGACACCTTAAAGGTCTATAAATTTAGAGCCAGAAGGGATCCCAGTACAACTTCTCATTTCACGGATGAGGAGAATGAGGTTAAGTGACTTGTCCAACAATATACAGGCCATAAACAGCAAAGGCAGGATTTGAACCCAAGTTTTCTGATTAATAAGTCAGTGCTTATTCTGATGTACCAGGTTATCTAGTCTTATCCCTTCATTTTATAGACAAGGAAACTGAGGTCCAGTGAGGTTAAAGTAAAAATACAAGTAAAAAGTGGCTGAGTCAGAATTTGAACTCAAGTCCCCTGATTCTAAGATCAATACTCTGTCTTTCTATATTGCATTATGCTACCTCCTCTGGCATCAGTTTATACTGGGCCTGCCTGGTAGGGTTTATTGTTCAGTCATGTCCAAATCTTCATGATCTCATTTGGGGTTTTCTTGGCAAAGATACTGGAGTGGTTTGCCATTTGCTTCTCCAGCTCATTTTACAGATGAGAAAACAAAGGCAAAAAGGGTTAAGTGACTTGCCCAGGGTTGCGCAGCTAGTGTCTGAAGCCAGATTGGAGCTCAGGAAGATGTGTCTTCCTGACTCCAGGCCCAGCACTCTCTCCACTGCTCTACCCAATTACCCACCCCGTGGAATACTTGAGAAGGAAGAGATGCTAGCCCTGGGAAGGAAGGGTGTTTGTTGGGGTTTTAGGTAACAGAATCCTGGAGTAAAGCTAACCCGCTCCATGAAACCAAGTGCCAAAGAACAAATGACCTTCACGCTGCTCCTAAATTAGAAGCCAGTCAAGGCCTACCGCCCAGAACAGGAGAATGATTTAGATCTTCCCTGAAAAGTCAGTCAAATTCGATGTGACTCCTTCTCTCCACTCCAAAGGCAGCTCCCCTCCCTCCCTATTCAGGGAACACTCACCAGTGAAATGCTGTGCCCAGGGGACAAATTGGTGAAATCCAATTTTGCTTTAGGAAAAAGCACATCTTGGCTCCCGTGGCCAGCCAGGCAGCCATGTGGAGGCACACTGGAGATAGCCACACTTGGAGTGTGTTGAAATGAAGATCCCTCAAGAGGGAAACAATTTTGTGATTTTAATTCACTTGTCAGCCTTGGCATTGAAGAGTGATCTAATTACTAGGATTTTGCATTTTTCAAATGGATGGGTAATTATTGGATTCACTGATCGGTCCAAATGACAGCGAACCTTAACCAACCACAGAACAAACCAGTAACAGGAACTTATTCAAAAGTAGGTAATGAATGAAGAGGCTACTTCTCACCCCCACCCCCATCCCCACCCCAGCTCACCAGCGAATGTATTTGAGGAAGTAAAAGAAAAAAGGAAAAACAAACTAAGGCTCAGGAGGCCTCTCCCAATATGCACAGGACAGAGAAAGGCCAAATTGAGTGCAACCTACTGGCAGTAAGAGAAAGGGAGTGGGGAGAGGGGAAACCACAGAATGGAAAAAAACCCAAACTTGAGCGCTTTGGCAAAACAAAGCCCTCCTCCCTGTTTGACTGATGATTTGCATGTAAATGATCATTTCCCCTCCCCTTAGTGTCTCCGGCTTATGGGTACTGATGCTGCTCATTAGCAGATTCACCCCCACACTGTAGCTTAACATGGGCACCCCCTCTCTCTCCAGCTCCCAAGCTTGCTTTTCTCCCCAGAAGCACTCAGCTTTGGAAGGAAAGCACAACCTAACAGAATGTTTCATGATTCAGATCCAGTGACTTAGAGCCTGGATGCTCTGTTGTCCCCACCACCTCCACTCTGCCCCCATCAACAGTCGCCTGAGATTTAGGTTGTTCTGTTAGTTTTCCCCAGAAGACATTTCCCTCCAGCCATCTTCCTTTTCTTTTTTTTTCTTTTTCTTTTTTTTAATTTAGAGGCAGCAGATACAATAGAAAGTGGGCTGAATTTGGAGTCAGAGGTCCTGGGTTCTAATCCTGCCTCTGATCATTTCTACCTGTGTGACATTGGGCAAGTCAGTACCTCAGTAGGTCTCAGCTACTCCTTTATAAAATGAGGACTAGAAGGTCTCTTCCATCTCCAAATGTAATCTAATTTAATTGAAAATAGTAATTGGGGCTATCGATAGGGATCAGGGTGGTATAATGAAAGGGATATTGGATTTGGAGTCAAAATCCGAGGACTGATCTTGAATCCCAACTCTGTTGCTTGCTACCTGTTTTAACTTGGGCCCATCTTTCTTGGCCTCAGTTTCCCCATATGTAAAATTATAGAATTGGAGTAGATGGTCCCTAAAGTCCCTCCTGGTTCTACATGTCTGTTTTGTAATCAGACATAACTAGGAATTCTGCTGCCTGGAATAAATGTTCAGGGATGAAGGAGAAACTGCATTGGTATTGCTGGCTGATATATAGGAGGACGTCAGGATCCCTCCTCCAGCGCACACCAGTCTTTGTCTTCATCTAGTCATAAATGGTTTTCGTGGGAGACACTCCTGTTGGGGTGCAAATCATTCCAGAGAAAGGATATTTCTTCCCCTAACATTCCACCCTGCATTCCTACAGCACAAATGAGAACCCCTCAACTGCCAGAAGGAGGCCACCGTCAGAAACCACCACGGTGGGAGGAACTACGGCTGCAGCCATCTCTCTCAGCCTCAGAAGTATGGTAAGAATATATAGCAGATGTCTTCAGGTGGACAATTGATATCAAATAGTTGCCTTCTCAAGGAGGGAGAGAGAATTTGTAACTCCACATTTTTTAGATGAATGTTAAAAATTATTTTGTGTGTGAAAATATTTAACAAAATAAAGATTTAAAAAAAGAGAGAGAGAACAGAGAGCCATGAGATTTTTGAGAGGCATGACATGGGGTGGTGATCTAGAACCCAGTCAAGAGAATGGGATAGTAAGGCTGTGTATCCAGTGTGGATGGGCAGCTAAGTGGCATAGTAGATAGAGTACTAGGCCTGAAGTCAGCAGATTTTGTTGTTGTTCAGTCCTTTTCAGTCACATCTGATTCTTTGTGACCCCCATTTGGGGTTTTCTTGGCAAAGATACTTGGCAAAGAGTGGTTTGCCATTTCCTTCTCCAGGTCATTCTATACATAAGGAAACTGAGGCAAACAGGGTTAAGCAACTTGCTCAGGGTCACACAGCTAGTAAGTGTCTGAAGCCAGATTTGAACTTAGGAAGATAAGTCTTTCTGATTCCAAGCCTGTCACTCTACCTACTGGGCCATTTAGCTGCCTGAAGTCAAGAAGATCTGATTTCAAATCCAGCCTCAGACACTTAGCATCTGTGTGATTCTGGGCAAGTCACTTACCCTGTTTGCCTCAGTTGCTCATCTGTAAAATGAGCTGGAGAAGGAAATGGCAAACCACTCCAGTATCTTTGCCAAGAAGACTCCAAATGGGGTCACAAGGTGTTGGATATAACTGATACAACTAAACGACAATCCAGTGTGGAAATAGCAAAGTACCACAAAGCCGAAGGAATTCTAGGTGATGAGCATAATACTCCCTCTAAATTTCATCACCTTGGGAAAAGCCCTAATCACCCCTCCTCTGTTACATCTATGCTGTGATAATAGAGCTACTCAGAACAGATAGCTCATGATAAGTCTGGTGCCTGAGACAGCCTTTCGAATTGGCCATATGGTTGTTAGGGTCTTCTCACACTTAGCCATTGCCTATGTATCAGACTCCCCCTTTTGCCTCCCCTGCACACTCCTCTTCCATGGGAAGTCAACAGCGCTCTCCCTTACACATGAACAAAGAGGCTATATACCAACTCAAACTGATGGAAAATCCTAACTCTTAGGTCATGATCCTTCCTTTACCATACCTAGGGGCTAGTTTCTCTTGTCAGACCTCTAATACCAACTTTAAGGGTATGTACAAATGATTCCTAAATAAACCTAGGACACTGTTGACAGCTGGGAACATCTGTGCACTGCCTCCCCACTCCCTCCCCCTAGCCTCGAGTACCCAGCTGTTCCTCCTCTCCTAGAATTCTCAGACTGATGCCTGAAATGTGGCCAAGGAAGAAGGTTCATTAACACCTGAGTGGCTCCCCATGACAATGACTAGTCAAAATGTTACAATATAATGTCTATCATGATAAATAGTCATCATTTGAGAGTGTGTTTATCTTTTCCCTGTGGACTGTCCCTGGTAATTTTGAAGAATGCACAGCTTGACACATTCACCGTTCTGTTCCATGGGGAAAAAGGACCCTGGTATATGCATCCCTTTCAGTGACTGAAGCTTGTGTGTTATATTCCCCCCTTCCAGCCCTCTCTCCTCCCCACCCCACCCCAAATCTGACTCCTTCTCATTAGTATATTAGGCAAGGATGAATCTTAGGAAATATTTTTGAAAAATATGGAAATATTTTTCTCTTGCTTTGTTCCATTTTTTACGGCAGGTCAGAAATGAACATCCCATGTAAAGGATTTGAATCACTGTCTCAGGGAATGATTCTGGTTTTAACAAGCAGAAATTTGTTTCCAGTCTTTGATTTTAAGGTTTAAAGTCCTTTTCGGACCAAGGCTGAGAACAGTGTCTGGGTAACCATGACAGCACAACTCTGAAAAATGTAAACTATTTGTAGAAGAGAGAAGAATCTAGGTGGTAAAAAAAAAAAAATATGAGGTTAAAGGACTGAAGTGAGACATTTGAAATGTGCAAAAAGAGTAAACAGTCCCAGATAAGAGCTTAATCCAGCTGCCCTTCTGCTTGTACAACTCTTGTCCTCTCCCTTGGAGATTTGGGTGGGATTTGTTGAAGGACGGTAGCAGCCGAGTCCAATTTGAGCAAATTAAATTGCTTGCTGAATCTCTTAATCTCTTCCTGAGTCAGTTTTGCTACTTTATGTTAGCATGTGGCAACCTCCAAATCTTTTCATTGTACTCCTGGCCCTCTCCAAACCTCTTCTGGAAAACAACTGCATAGGAGAACAAGATCAAGGTCAAGGTGGGAGCATCCTCTCCCCAGAGCTGGACAGGAAGCCAGGATTCTAGCCTGAGTTTAAGGGCTCAGGCCTCTCCCTCTGATTGGATGGCTCCTCCCAGAACCTCCATTTATAGAGGGCTGCCCAGACCAGCCATGTCTCATTTCTCTCTGGACCATGCACCAGACTTCCTCTACCATCTCTCCCTTCTGGGGTCTCCTTCTGGCCGATGAGGGGTTGTCATTTGTGCTCCAGGAGAGCAGGATAGAATGTTCTGGGGGATGGCTTGACTGTACCTCAAAAGGAGCATCTCACATGAAAACCAGCTATGACTAAATGAAGGCAGACTGGTGTGTGCTGGATCCTGAAGCCCTCCTCTCTATCAGCTAGCAGTAGCCATGTAGTCTTTCCCCATCATTGATCTTTCCCGTCCATGTGCCTTCATCTTCCCCAATCCGCCACCTCTACATTTTCAGCTTCCTTTTATGTGTTGCTTCCTCCATTAGAAGGTAAGTTCCTTGGACTTCGGGGGGCCAAGATGGAAGAGTAAGCAGTAAGTTGCTCTCCCCTCCCTTATTGACCTTGAAAAAACCAGAAAACACCACCTAGGAAAAATACTGGAACAGTAGAGCCAGCAGAAAGACAGGGCGCAGCAGTCTTTTAACTCATGAGTTTAGGGGGATTAACGGGAAAGGCTCTCTTGCTGTGACTGAAGGGGACCAGTATAGCACAGGAGGCATTCCAGCAAGCCCCACCTCGGCAAACTAGTGGCAGATACTGAGCCCTAGGGTGGTGGAGCAGGCAAGCACCAACACCAGGACCCTTCTAGTCCCTCCCTCCTCCTCCATGTGCCCTGGCACAGCCAGGGGAACTGGTAGACACCAGTGTGCAGAACCAGCACATGCGCCGGCAGGCATCCACTAGCACCTGAACCTACCTGTGCTCTAGCACAGCCCCGGGAAAGGAGGGGACCTCCAGTGGCCAGACCACCCCTACCCCCCATACTGAAAGTTTCAGTGTAACACCAGGGAAATGCAGAAAAACCCTACCTGGCCTGGCACACACCAGCCACAGCATCAGGTAAAGTACCACATCCCTACAGCCTCCGGCTGTCAGCACCTGGGGCTCCAGCACACAAAGCCAGTAACCAAGCCCCTAGCCCCCAGCACAAAAAGCATGGGACAGTGATCCCTATGCCCCAGAAACAGAGATCAACTTTGAAAGCCAGGAAAAAGGCAAACACTATGAGCAAAAAGCAACAAAGAAAAACAAACACCATAGATTCTTATTATGGGGACAGGGAAGATTAAAACACAAATTCAGATGAGGACAACATTATCAATGTATCCACATCTGAAATCTTAAAGGGGAATATGAACTGGTCTCAAGGCCAAAAAGCCTTCTTGGAAGAGCTCAAGAAGGATTTTAAAAGTCAAATAAGAGAGGTAGAAGAAAAATTGAATAATTCCTTTAAAAATACAATTGACAAAATGGAAAAAAAAGTATACTGAAAAAAACAACTCTTTAAAAAGTAGAATTGGCAAAATGGAAAAGGAGGTACAAAAGCTAACTGAGGAAAACAACTTGTTAAAAAATAAAATTGGGCAAGTGGAAGCTAATGACTCTATGAGACATTAAGAATCAGTCAAACTAAATCAAAAGAATGACAAAATAGAAGAAAACATAAAATACCTCATTGGAAGAACAACTGACCTAGAAAATAGATCCAGGAGAAATAATTTAAGAATTATTAGTCTGCCTGAAAGCCACGATCAAAAAAAGAGCCTGGACAGCATCTTTCAAGAAATCATCAAAGAAAACTGACCTGAGGTTCTAGAACCAGAGGGTAAAATAGTCATTGAAAGAATCCACCAATCACCTCCTGAATGAGATCCAAAATTGAAAACGCCAAGGGATATTGTAGCCAAATTCCAGAATTATCAGGTCAAGGAAAAAATACTGCAATCAGCCTGAAAGAAACAATTCAAATATTGTGGAACCATGGTCAGGATTATGCAGGACCTTGCAACTTCTACATTAAAACATCGAAGGGCTTGGAATACGATATTCCATAAGACAAAAGGAGCTTGGTTTACAACCAAGAATCAACTATCTAGCAAAATTGAGCATAATCCATTCTCCAATTGATAAATGGTCAAAGGATATGAACAGACAGTTCTCAGATGAAGAAATTAAAGCCATCTATAGTCATATGAAAAAGATACTCTAAATCACTATTGATTAGAGAAATGCAAATCAAAAGAACTCTGAGGTATCACATCGCACCTATCAAAGTGGCCAACATGACAAAACAGGAAAATGATAAATGTTGGAGAAGATGTGGGAAAATTGGAACGCTAATGCATTGTTGGTAGAATCGTGAAATGATCCAACCATTTTGGAGAGCAATTTGGAACTGTGCCCAAAGGGCTATCAAAATGTGCATACCCTTTGACCCAGCAATAGCACTTCTAGGGCTATATCCCAAAGAGATCATACAAATGGGAAAAGGACCCACATGTACAAAAATATTTATAGCAGCTCTTTTTGTGGTGACTAAGAATTGGAAATTGAGAGGATGCCCATCAATTGGGGAATGGCTGAGCAAGGTGTGGTATATGAATGTGATGGAATACTATTGTGCTATCAGAAATGATGAACAGGCTGACTTCAGAAAAACCTGGAAAGACTTGTATGGTCTGATGCTGAGTGAAGTGAGCAGAACCAAGAGAACGTTGTACACAATAACAGCCACATTGTGTGATGACTAATATTGATGAACTTAACCCTTCTCAGCAATACAAGGATCTAAGACATCTCCAGAGGCCTTGTGATGGGAAGTACTATCCACATCCAAAGAAAGAACTATGGAAGTTGAATTGCTATTTTTTTTTCTCTTCTGTTGAGTTTTGCTTCCTCTTTTTGATGGTTCCTCCTATTGGTTTTAAGTTTCATTTACAACATCACTTATGTGAAAATACATTTACTATGAATGTAAATGCATAGCCTGTATCAGATTGTGTGCTGCCTTTGGGAGGGTGGTGGGGAGGAAGGGGGAGAAAAATTTTAAACTCAAAAGCATATGGAAGAAATTATTGATAAATCAAAATAAATTTAAAAAAGAAAAAAAAGAAAAGTAAAAACAAAATTGAGCATAATCTTTCAGGCAATGAGATGGGCATTCAATGAAATAGGGGACTTCCAGACCTTCCTGATGAAAAGACCAGGGCTCAATAGAAAATTTGATCTTCAAATATAAGACTCAACAGAGGCATGGAAAGGTTAACAAAAGAGAGGAAAAAAACACGCTATTCAATAAGGTCCCACTGTTTACATCTCTGCATGGGAAGATGATACTTGTAACTAAATGCTTACATGAATAAAATAGAAAAAGAAGAGATCAATGAATTGGGCATGCAACTAAAAAAGCTAGAAAAAGAACAAATTAAAAATCCTCAATTAAATGCCAAGTTAGAAATTCTGAAAACCAAAGGAGAGATTAATGAAATTAAAAAATCTATTAAACTAATAAATAAAACTAAGAGCTGGCTTTATGAAAAAAACAATAAAATAGATAAATCTTTGGCTAATTTGATTTAAAAAAAAAGAAAGATAAAAACAAACTACCAACATCAAAAATGAAAAGGGTAAATTCAATAACAATGAAGAGGAAATTAAAACATAATTAGGAGCTATTTTGCCCAGCTGTATGCCAATAAATGACAACCTTAGTGAAATAGATGAATGTTTACAAAAATGTAAATTGCCCAGATTAACAGAAGAGGAAATAAAATACTTAAATAACCGCTGTTTCAGAAAAAGAAATCGAACAAGCCATCAATGAACTCCCTAAATAAAAATCTCCAAGGCCAGATGGATTTATAAGTGAATTCTATCAAACATTTAAAGAACAATTAATTCCAATACTATATAGACTATTTGGGGAAATAGGCAAAGGAGAAGTCCTACCAAATTCTTTTTATGATACAAATGTAGTGCTGATACCTAAACCAGGAAGAGCCAAAACAGAGAAAGAAAATTATAGACCAATTTCCCTAATGAATATAGATGCAAAATTTTAAATAAAATATTAGCAAAAAGATTACAGCAAATTATCACAAGAATAATACACTATGACCAGGTAGGATTTATACCAGGAACACAGGGATGGTTCAATGTTAGCAAAACTATCAACATAATTGACCATATCAACAACAAAACTAACAGAAACTGTGTGATCATCTCAATAGATGCAGAAAAAGGTTTGGACAAAATACAACACTCATTCCTATTAAAAACACTAGTTTTCAGAGGAAGAAATTAAAGCTATCTGTAGTCATATGAAAAAAAATTCTCTAAATCACTATTGATTAAAGAAATGCAAATCAAAACAACTCTGAGGTACCACATCACACCTATCAGATTGGTTAACATGACAAAACAGGATAATGATAAATGCTGGAGAAGATGTGGGAAAATTGGAACACTAATGCATTGTTGGTGGAGTTGTGAACTGATACAACCATTTTGGAGAGCAATTTGGAGCTATTGCACAAAGGGTTATAAAACTGTGCATACCCTTTGATCTGCAATAGCACTTCTCAGGCTATATCCCAAAGAGATCATACAAATGGGAAAAGGACCCACATGTACAAAAATATTTATAGCAGCTCTTTTTGTGGTGGCCAAGAATTGGAAATTGAGGGGATGCCCATCATTTGGGGAATGGTTGAACAAGTTGTGGTATATGACTGTAATGGAATACTACTGTGCTATAAGAAACGATGAGCAGGAAGACTTCAGAAAAACCTGGAAAGACTTGTGTGGACTGGTGCTGAGTGAAGTGAGCAGAATCAGAACATTGTACACAGTAACACCCATGTTGTGCAATGACTGACTTTGATAGACTTAGCTCTTCTCAGTGATGCAAGGATCTAAGACATCTCCAAAAGACCCATGATTGAAAATGCTGTCCACATCCAGAAAAAGAACTAGGGAGTCTGAATGAAGACCAAAACATACTATTTGCTCTCTTTTTTGTGTTGTTGTTTCTTCCTTCTCATAGTTCTAATTGGTTCTAATTCTTCTTTACAACATGACTAATGTGAAAATATGTTTAATATAAATGTATATGTTGAACCTATATCAATTTACATGCCATCTTGGGGTGGGAGAAGAAGAGAGGTGGGGACAAAATTTGGAACTCAAAATCTTATGGAAGTGAATATTGAAACCTAAAAATAAATAAAGAAATTTATTATAAAAAGAAAAGAATGTAAGCCCCTTGAGATAAGAACTGTCTTTCTGCTTGTATTTGTACTTGTTCTTTAGCACAGTGTTTCCTTGGCACATAGTAAGAGCTTAATAAATGTTTGATGACTGACTGTTGACAGTCTCAGGCTTCAACTGGTCCCACCCTACACTGAAAAAATACATCACTGGTTTGTCCTCTGGGAAGATCTCTCCAATCTCAGTAGCAGAGAATATGGAATCCCACAACTCTCTTCCAAATCAAATCTATGTTGCCTTTCAAACCCAACAGATGAGATCACCAGAGGTCTATGGAGTGCATAAAGAATTAGAATTATTCTGCTTGGCTCTAGAGGTTTCCAGAACTAGGAACAAAGGACAGAAATTGCAGAGTATTTTGTATGCATGTATTTTGGATCAACATGAGTACAAAGGGAATCAGTAAGACTACCACTGGAAAACTTGTAAATCCTACCAGCCTTCCCATGGGAGACTATAGTAGTTAAGTGAATGTTATGACAAAATAGATTTATTTTACAAGTTTATGGGGAATATAGTTCCCAAAAAGAATATGGCATCATGCCCAGCCACAGGCATGCCTCTTTCCTTTGGAAATCTCTGGAACTGCAGAACTCATCCCACAATCACTTGAAAGAGTTAGTTCCACATTTCAAGAAAAAACTTTATAACAGTTACAACTACCCAAAAGTGGAACAGGCTACCCAATGGAGTCATTTCTCTCCACCCTCATTAGAGGACTTCAAATTAAGACTGCATGACCACTTGCAGGTGATGTTATAGAAGAGATTTTTATTCAGGTATTGGTTGGACAATGAGGTTCCCACCAACTCTTAGATCCTTTGATTCATAAGTGCCACCTTCTCCATGAAGGCCTTCCTGATTATCCTATTTCAATGCTTCACTTGTCTAGGGAAGCTAGGTGGTTCGATGAATAGTGTGCCAAAAAGACCCAAGTTCAAATCTGGCTTCAGACGCTTGTGACCGTGGACAAATCATTTAACCCTGTTGGCCTCAGTTTTCTCATCTATAAAATGAGCCAGAGAAGGGAATGGCAAACGATTCCAATATCTTTGCCAAGAAACCCCAAATGAAATCACAAAGATTTGGACATGTTTGAACAACAACGACAACCCCACAATATAGTACTAGATTTTAGGCTTCTAACCTTACCTATACCCCTCATACCTGACTTTAAATTCCCACTAGAATGGAAAACCAGAATCAGTCCTCTGATCTCAATGACAAAGGCACAGATATTGTCTTCAGTAAGCCTCTGTGAAATTTCTATATATATCCAGGTCTATCCATCAACTATGTCTTTTCATATCCATATCTATCTAGGCATAGATATGGTTAAAGTCATGGTTGATCCCCTCAACTGTCAAAACCCTCCTTCTCAATTACTTTGTTTTAAACTACTTTGTATTTATTTGTGCCTATTCTCTTTGTGTATGTTATAAACATATTTTAAACACATATGCATACATATGTATGTATAAATGCATATGTGTGTATATCCTTATCTCCACGTTAGAATGTAAGATCATTGTGAAAAGGAATTATTTTATTTAATTGGATCTGAATGAATGAAGCATTGTTAAGTACTTATTACACACAAAGCTCTATGACAAGTATTGGGAATACAAAAAGAAAAACTAGACAGTCTCACATTCTAATGTGGGAGATAATACTTACGGAAAATTTCAGCAACAAATCAAATGGAAAGGTCTCATTGTCCTTAGGGTGTGGCAACAAAGCAGATAGTAATGCTCCTTCTTTGATATGATTTCCACTGATAAAATGATATCAGTTTCTGATGTCAAACAATTTGACAATGCCAAAGACTTTGGTGGCAAGAACTTCCTTTTCTGGGTCTTCAACAGATGCATCTGTAACACATATAAGAGCAGTTGCCAGGTTGCATCTCCACAGGAGTTGCTTCCTAGTATGATGGCTTTGGGGGACTGGGCTTAAAGCATTGCTATTCCCAAGGTTCTTCCCTTGAGTTCAAAGTCCTGGGCTATCTCCAACAGGATCTGAGGGGAGATAGTGGTCAAGATTGTGGTGATGGTTTGAACTATCTAACACATAAGTCTTGTCTCTCCCTCATACAGTCAGGATACTTTGCAGTTTCAGCTAAGTTGACTTGCCTGCCCTGTGAGTGGCAGTTGGTGGAGAGAACTGGCCCTTTCTTCCCTGGATTATGGCTGTGAAGACTGGGCTGGAAGAAGGACTGATGATCTGAGAAGTACTGCCACTCCTAGGCTCTTGTGTTTATCTGCCTGTTGGTAGGAATTGGTTAGCAGTTGTTGCTGATGGTGATGAGAAAGGTAGGCTCCTCCTCCTCAGTGATTTATCCCAAGCCAAGGCACAGTGCCTGGCACATCATAGGGCTTAATAAATGTTTGTTTATTGATATATGTATGTATGTGTTTATATACACACATAAATGCAAGTATGTATGTATATATCTGTATCTATAGATATATGCATATTTGCATTTATGATGGACATAAGTATATGAATACATATATCAATAAACGAAGAACTATGGACAGAGAATCACAATATTGTTCAGGAGGCAGCAACAAAAAATATCCCAAAGAAAAGGAGCAAGAAAGCAAAATGTCTGTCTGATGAGGCTTTACAAAGAGCTGAAGAAAGAAGGAAAGCAAAAGGGAATAGGAAAAAGGGAAAAATATACCCACTTGAATACAGAATTCTAGAGAATAGAAAGGAGAGATAAGAAGATTTTCTTAAATAAACAATGAAAAGAAATAGAAGAAAACAATAAAATGGGAAAGACAAGAGATCTTTTCAAGAAAATAAGAGATATCAAGGGAACATTTCATGCAAAGATGGGCATGATAAAAGACAAAAAAGTAGGGATTTAATAGAGGCAAATGAGATTAAGAAGAGGTGGCAAGGATACACAAAAGAACTATATGAGAAAGATCTTCATATCACTGATAACCATGATGGTATAGTTGCTGACCTAAAGATATACATATTGGAGAGCAAAGTCAACTGGCCCTTAGGAAGCATTGCTAACAATAAAGCTAGTGGAAATGATGGAAGTCCTGCTGAACTGTTTAAAATCTTAAAAGATGATGCTGTTAAAGTGTTGTACTCAATATGTCAGCAAATTTGGAAAGCTCAACAGTGGCCATTGGATTGGAAAAAGTCAGTTTATGACCCAATCTTAAAGAAGGGCAATGCCAAAAAATGTTGAGGCTATTGAACAATTGTGCTTATTTCACACCCCAGTAAGGTTATGTTTAAGATTTTGCAAGCTAGGCTTCAGCAATATTGAACCAAGAATTACCAGAAGTACAAGCTGATTTTCAAAAAGGCAGAAGAACTAGAGACCAAATTGTCAAAATTTGCTGGATTATGGAGAAAGCAAGGGAGTTCCAGAAAAACATCTGCTTCTGCTTAATTTACTACACTAAAATCTTTAACTGTGTAGTTCACAATAAATTGTCTCAAGTCCTCAAAGAGATGAGAGTACTAAATCATATTGCTTATCTCCTGAAGAGCATGTGGATCAAGAAACAACAGTTAGAACCAAAAATGGAACAACCAATTGGTTCAAAATTGGGAAAAGAGTACGACAAGACCGTATATTGTCAGTTTCACTTCTATGCAGAGTACATCATGCAAAATGCCCGGCTGGATGAATCAAAAACTGGAATTAAGGTTGCCAGGAGAAATATCAACAATTTCAGATATGCAGACAATACCACTTTGATGGAAGAAAGTGAAGAAGAATTAAGAACCTTCTTGATGAGGGTGAAAAAAGAGAGTGTAAAGCTTAACATTGATAAAAACTAAGATCATGGCATCTAGTCCCATCACTGCCTGGCAAATAGAGGGAGAAGAAATGGAAATGCATCAGACTTTATATTCTCAGGTTCAAAGATCACTGCACATGGTGACTATAGCCACGAAATTAAAAGACACTTGCTCCTTGGAAAGAAAGCTATGGCGAATCTGGACAGCATACTGAAAAGCAGAGACATCACCCTGCTGACAAAGGTCTGTATGGTCAAAGCTATGGTTTTTCCAGTAGTGATGTATGGCTGTGAAAGTTGGATTGTAAGGAAAGCTAAGCACCACAAAATTGATGCTCTCAAATTGTGGTGCTAGAGAAGACCCTTGAGAATTCCCTAGACAGCAACAAGGTCAAATCAGTCAATACTTAAATAAATTAACTCTGATTATTCATTGGAAGGACAAATACTGAAGCTGAAGTTTAAATACTTTGGCCACATAATGATAAGATAGGACTCATTGAAAAAGATTCTGATGCTGGGAAAGATTGAAGGCAAAAGGAAAAGGGGACAGCAGTGGAGGAAATGGATAGATAGCGTCATGGAAGCAAGGAACACAAACTTGTATAGACTTTAAGAGATGGTGAAGGAGAGAAGGGCCTGGCATGCAATCATGAAGAATTGAACAACTGAAAAACAACATAAACATATGTGTGAATAAATATATATCATATAGTTATCTAAGGAGTAAGAAAAATTCCAGAAGGAAGTTGGCATATCAACTCCTTTCTCCTTCCTTCCTTTCTTCCTTCCTTCCTTTATCCAGAATTAATCTACTCAACAAATTCACCAATCCATAACACAGCTAAAACCTAACAAGGTAGCAGAGAAGTCCACCATGAATGGCAGACATTTATTAAGCACCTGCTTGCACTCTCACAAATTTTGTGCACTAAAAGTTCATTTTATGGGAAGGCACATGGACAATACTGAGCAATGATAGCTTATAGCTTGATGACAAGGGAGACAGGTACAAAAACAAACCCAAAGCACAGCAATCTGAGACCATTATTTAGGGTAGGAATAGATAGTTGTGCTCAGCTCAGGATGCCCTGAGGACATCATTAGATTATGGCACAGCACAGTTTTTTGATTTTCATGATGATGGTCCTAGGTCATGAGGAAAAAAAGAAATTACGTGAAATATCTTCTATGGAGGGAGGCAGGGCCATATATGATACATTCTAGAAAAATTTCCATCCAAAATCATCAAAATAAATGTTTGAGTTCTTGCAGACCCTTTGCTATCCAAAAAATTCAGGTATCCATAATAATTCATTTCTTGAGGGTTCAAGAGAACTGAAATCTTAATGCACATGGAAAAGGTGCTACTTACCACCCAACACCAGGAAAATATGTGCTTTTGGTCACTTTTTCCAGTGACAGGAATATACTTATGTAAGCTTCTCATCTTTTCTACCTCACTTTAATTTCATTTTTTGGTTTTTCTCTTGAGCATGATTCAGTGAATTTTTTTTTCTTCCCTAAGTGTAACCAAGTTGGAAGACTCCTTCCTATGTATACCTTTACAGAAAAATTCATTCTCCATGGCCTGTACCTTTCTCTTCAGCCCCAGGCTGGTTCCTGGAGATACAGTGTCTTTAGCATCCAAGTTATTGAAGCTTTAGAATGACTGGTTAAGCTGCAGGAGGTCAGAGAAAGCCTCTGGGAGACTGAACAGATTGCCAGCTTTATCATTTTGTTCAGTATTTAAAACTGTGATTATTTATAGTACATGATTTGGAATACTTGTGTAAAAGAGATAGGCTTTCACAGTGGTAAGGATTTGGGGATTACTGAAAGCACTTAGCAGTATCCTCAATACCATGTGATCTGACCTCCTCCAACTCACTTCCAGACCCAACTCATTAGTCACCTACCACTGTTGTCTAAGATAAACATACTGATGGACAAATTGCCTGTCCTTTTGTGTGTCATAATTTGGACAATATTTTTTTAATCCATTTTGTGTGAATGGAATCAGAAAATGTCATCATCATCAACAAAAAACATTTATTCTTTTTTTTCCAAAAAGCATTTATTAAGCACCACTGTGTGCCACACATAGTAAGCCCCACTTTTCCCCTCCCAAAATGGCGAAAACAAGGTTCTTGACCTTAAGGAACTTATAAACTAGTAGAAGGATAATATATCAACAAAAATAGTTGTAATACATCAAAAGATAAGGATAGAGAATTCACAGATGAAGGAACTCCCTTGACCAATGCATTTTGCCACCTTCTCTGAAACATATAGTTTTTTTTAATTTTTTAATTTTTATTTTTAGGCAATTGGAGTTCAGTGACTTGCCCAGGGTCACACAGCTAGTGTCAAGTATTTGGTCTGAGGTCACATTTGAACTCAGGTCCTCCTGCCTCCAAGACCAGTGCTCTATCCGCTGCGCCACCTAGCTGCCCCAAAACATATAGTTTTTAGAGAGTTGCCTAGACTTGCCCAGGGTCACTTAGCCAGTATGTATCAGAGGCAGGACTTTAATCCAGGTCTTCCTGGTTCTGAGGCCCTCCATTCATGCCATCCAAGTGTTATAAAAATAGTGTCATGTGAAGTCTGAAAGGGTAGCTCATTTAGTAATGAGTACCAAGGGAACCAGGGAAGGCTTCCTTCAATTTTGAGTTGGGTTTTAAAAGATGGATAGGCTTTCAATAGGTGAAGAAGGCAGAGAGACCACAGAGCAAAAAACCCATAGGTTTGTGTTTAGGAGCTCAGGAAGTTTTTCAGTTTGTCTGGAGCACAGAGTGCAGAGAAAAGTAATATGAGACAAGGCTGGAAAGGAAGCATGGTATCAGGGTGGAAAGAAGGCTTTGAATGCTAGAAAAAAGAATCTGAACTTATCTGGGAAAGCAAGAAGAGTCAATAATTTTTGAGCAGATGAGGGTCATCAGGTGTATGCATACTCACTCAATCAATAAGCATTTATTAAGTACTTGCTATAAGCCAAGCACTGTGCTAAGTACTTGGGATACAAAGAATGGCAAAAACACAAAAATAATCCTTACTCTCTAGGAGCTTACACACTAATGGTACAAACAACATGGAAATAAAGAGATGATTCTAGCAGCAGGAAGAAGAATGGATCATGATATCCTAGATTGAGGGCTGGAAGGAACCTCAGAGATCCAAACCCTTGGAAAGAAAGTAAACTGAGGCTCAGGGAAGTGACATATCTTGGCCAGAGTCACATGGTTAGTAAGTATCTGAGGTGATGTTTTAACTCAGGTTTTCCTAACTCACTATGTAACAAGTAGATAGATCATGACAATGAAGAAGATAGACAAGGAGAGAGAGAGAGAGAGAGAGAGAGAGAGAGAGAGAGAGAGAGAGAG
>NW_020954585.1:58735187-58775456 GCF_900497805.2 Vombatus ursinus
AGAGAGAGAGAGAGAGAGAGAGAGAGAGAGAGAGAGAGAGAGAGAGAAAGAGAGAAAGAGAAAGAGAGATTGAGAGAGAGAGAGAGAGACTATATGTAAAGGAGAGTGCTTTATTTGACTCTAGCTTGGGTTAAAACAAACACCTGGGTTCAGAATCTCTAGAAAATTGGTACTCAGGGAAATGATACAATCATGAGCTTTATTGTTATGTGATATAGCAAGCAGGCAAACAAAGCATATATACACACACACTATGGCAATATAAACAGACAGCGGTTTGTCCTCACATGGGAGAAACTCATCCTAACTAGAGGGTAAGGGAGATGTGTTGGGAAGGAAACACATTCAAAGCTTGGGTTCAGGTCACAAGCTTATATACCCTAAAAATGGGTTTGGTTAATAACAGATAATTGGAGCCAGATATAGAAGGAGGCATTCCCAATCAGACCTGGATGTGGTGGAAAAGTTCTCCAGGTCCCATATTGATACCAAGCTTAGGTAAAGCTCGGGTAAAAGGAGTTTCTTTATCGGGACCACAAAACTGTTGGGAGAGTCTAATGTTAGCTAAGGCTGCAAAAGGAAAATGACTCCTGGAGAAGGAAAAGGAGAAGTCCACTGGACAAGGAAAAAGTCAAGAATTCATCCAATCAAAAAGCTGCAAGTCTTATCCTTTTGACACAGGGTTAACAGTGGAAAAGTATAAACTTTTGCATACATACTTCTATGGGCATTAGAACCACTTAGCCTAAGTGACTTCATATTGGAGTACTATCATTATAAATATAATATCAAACAATATTCATAGCATCAAATAAGAATAACACCAGAAATATGAATTTTACAATTATCACAGAAAGAGAGAAAAAGAGAAAGAGAGATTCTACCTTCGAGCTAATTCAAGTCCTACTGTTGATGCACACTGACTTGTTGACCCTGGAAAGTCGTTCAATCTTTCAGTGCCGTAGGCAACTTTCTACAACTTTATAAGACTATAAGTTTGAGAAAAAAGTGTCAACCTAATTCAATCCAGTTCTTCCTGACTCCAAAGTCAGTGTCCTATTCATTATACCACTGGTGTCAAACATGAGACCACCAGACACATGCATGTGGAATGCTGAGTAAATGGTGAAACCAGAGATGGAAATTGTAAAGCTAGCAGGAGAGACACGTTTAGAGGAAAAGATGAGTTCAGTTTGAGACAGGTTGAGTATGAAGTATTGTACCAATAACCAGGTGGAGATGTCCTACAGGTACTTGGGATTATGGATCTAGAGTACCAAAGAAAGGTCAAAACTTCAGACAAGGATTTTTAGAGTCAACTCTATATAGAGGGAATTGAGAAAACTATGAGAATGAATGAGATTGCCAAGGGAGTGAGTCCAGAGAAAGGAAAAAAGAAGGTCAAAGATATATTCTAAGGAAATACCCCACTAATGGGTTATAAAGAGGAGAGGGAGCCAATTAATGGAAAAAGAAAAAAGGTGATTAAGGACGCATAAGAAGAACTAGGTTATAGTTTCTATGAAGCCCTGGTAGAAGAAATCAGCCTGAAGGTCAGGTCCACAGTAGCAAAAACTGTAAAGAGGTCAAGGACAATGAGGACAGGAAAAAAGAAAAACATCATTGAAGTTGGACTGATGTATTATAAGATCCCTTCCAGCTCTAGCAATCTTTGAATCTATGACTTGAATATGAGATATGGCATAAGAGACATCATTATTGATACATGTGAGTGGAGAAGGTGGAAGGACAAATACATATTGAGAATGAGAAACAAAATATATATAGTCTTCAAGGTAGACTAGTATCCCTGAGGGTTATTGTAGACTGGATCTATGATTTCATTGGTATAAGAAATTCCCATGAGGAAATTGCCTCCACCAACTAGTATATATTAGAGAATTGTCTGGAATCTAAGTGACTTGTCCAGGGTCACACAGGTTATATGTGATGTGCTACTTGGACTCGATTCTTCTTGCATCATATTTTTTACCACCTCTTCTGCACTCTTCCACCTAGTTACTAAAAGAAAAAGAGAAAGATCTTCCTTTAGGAGGCTACGTATATCAATTAAAAAGAATTTAATGGAAAATATGGACAAAGACTGAACAAAGTGAAAAGCCATAGTGGAGTTTCAGTCCTCATGGATGGAGCCCATGCCAATTACATGATTGCTCCTTCAATATTCTAAACACTTTTTAGAAACTGTTATCATACATAATTTTAATTGATTAGTATAAATTTGCATTTATAGTTCACTAAGAAAAGCAAAATCATTGAACCTTTGAGTTAGGAGAACCTTTAGAGATCACGTGATACAATTTCCCTCCCCTCCCCACCCCATCCACAATCCTCCTGCAACAAGGATGGGGGTCATCCAGTCTAGGTCTGAATACTTTCAGCAACAAAGCACCCATTCCTTCATGGAACATAACCCATTCAATTTGGGGGCAAGTATAATTTTAGAAATCTCATTTTTTAGTAAGTAGTATTTTATTTTTTCCAAGTATGTGTAAAGATATTTTCAACATTCATTTGTTTATAAGATTTTGAGTTCCAAATTTTTCTCCCTCCATCCTATCCTTCCACCACAAGACAGCAAGCAATCTGATATAGGTTATACATGTGCAATCATGTAAAACATATTTCCACATTAGTCATGTTGTGAGAAGAAACAGAACAAAAGGGAAAAGCTATGAAAAAAATAATATACTTCCATCTGCATTCAGACTTCACAGCTCTTTCTCTAGATGTGGATAGCATTTTCCATCATGAAAAATCTCGTTCTTACATAGAGCCAAAATAACTAAGCCAACCAGTTACAGACAAGTCATCTCTGGTTTTTTTTATCATTTGCATGGCGCAGTGCTAGGGTTAGAGTCAAGAAGATCTGGGTTAAAACACAACTCTTATTAAATTCCCATCTGGCAAATGGACATAACAATTCTTATATTACCTACTTAATAAGATTGCTTTGAAAAACAAATAAGGTAATTATATAATAACATTTATCTAGGTCTTACTTTATGATTTACAAAGATATACATACATATGTGCATATAGGTGTGTATATGTATGTGTATATATAATATATACATATAGATAGAGATACAATTTGATCCTCACAAAAAACCCTGTGAGATATGTGTTATTATTGCCATTTTATAGATGAATAAACTAAGGCTGACAGATCTTAAATGACTTGCCTAGGATCACATTGCTAGTAAGTATCTGAGACAGGATTTGAACTTCAATCTTCCTGACTCCAAGTGCATTGCTTTATCCACTATGCCATGTGTATATGTATATATTTATGACTATATATAATATTTAATATACATGATATATATGTATATGTGTATATGTGTATGTGGGAATGGGACGGTGTATAACGTGACAGCCTTATAACTAGAGAGAGAGAGAGAAATGGAGAGATAGATATCCTACCTTGAAGCCAGTCAGGATCCACCTCTAAGATATACTAACTAGGTGACCCTGGACAAGTCAATTAACTTTTCATACTTTAAGCAATTCTCTAAATCTACAAGTTTCAAAGAAAGTGATAACTTTCATTAATAGAGGGAATTTCCTATAGCAATAAAATCACAATTCCAGTGGACATTCCTATTTTTCTACTATATAAAATGATGTAAATTGTAAAATGCTATAAATGTATGTTAATATTATTTCCAGTATCAATATATCCTTTAATCCCTCAAGTAATGAAAATACAGGATATTGCTTTGAAAGCTATATTCAAGCCTCTGGCAATGGATGCAACCAGCTCTCTCTAACCTTGGCCTTCTCTGCTTAGTTAAGCAAACATTGCATTTATCTCCCATTCCTTTCTCTGGGTCTGGAAAATCTGAAATTGAATCCCAGGTGTGGTTTCAATATGAATCTCTAAAAGTGGCTTTTGAGCTACCTGTGCCATGGGAACTGGCTCCATGTTGCTGGAGGTTTCTATCTGCGATCATCATAGGTAATTGACAACTACAGATAGGCGTCTGTCATCTGCTGTCCTAGGGAGGGGCAGAAATGTTTTAGAACATCTTGTCTCCTTGGGATTGACCAAAGGGGTCTTTTGGATTTGAGAACCTGTTGCAAAATGTCAAATTAGTTCCATCTCTCCTGCTCTGGAGTACAACTGCTCTTCCTCATCCCCCTGGTTCCTTTGAATTTCACAAGCTATCATTCACCAAGTCAGCTGCTCTTTTTCCCCAAGTGCAGCTTTCAGCAGCTTTCCAAGGTTTGAATCCTTGGGTTGCTAAATTAAGACTGATTCTAAATTTAGGAACCAAATTCCCCCAGAGGTGCAACATCTGTTCTCTTCCTCTGCTTCCAGAGGGTAATCCATCCTCCGAAATGAACCATAAGCTACATCTCTTAGAGACACCACAAAACATGTTTGTAGGTCACCACACCTTTGTTTCTTGTGGAGATAGTCCATGTGCGTTGAAGAATCTCTAGTCTCTTTTGAAACAGTCCAGCTGATGAGCTGAGAAACAGATATAATCTCCTGGGAGGGATGGGGTGAGCAGGTGGCCTCACTTGGAAATGTATTTCCCCAAGTGCTTTTTGTCACAGTATACAAACTATTCATCTGATCACTTCTTGGCTTCCAGTTTATGAAACGAAAATCAATCTAAGAGTTATATAAAGTGTAAGATCTGGAATCAATGAATGAACAAGCATTTAATAAGTGCCTTTATGTTCAAAGCACCAGGCTAGGAGCTGAGGGTACAAAGACAAAATGAAAGTCTCTGCCCTAAGG
Source organism: Vombatus ursinus (assembly GCF_900497805.2). NCBI lineage: Eukaryota > Metazoa > Chordata > Mammalia > Diprotodontia > Vombatidae > Vombatus > Vombatus ursinus. Next base: position 58,739,962 of record NW_020954585.1, read on the forward strand.
AATTTAAATCATATTGAGAGAGGAACAGGGGGAGATAATGTGTATATATAAGCATGTATAAAATATAAAAAGAAACCTAAAAATCAAATAGCTATGGGATCACAGGAGTTTAGATGTCACATTTCATTTTGCAAATGAGGAAACTGAGACACTAAGAGTTTATATGACTTCCCCAAGGTCACACAGCTAGCATTATTGATTGAAGCAAGATTTGAATCCTTGTCTTCTGACTCCAAATACAGTACTCTTTTCACTTCATATATGAGAAAAGTCCAATTTTTTTCATTTTTCAGAGAGGGATACTGAGGCCCAGAAAGTCACAGCTAGAGGCAGATCTGGGACTAAAGCTAAGGTTTTCTGACTTTCAATGTTCAGTTCATCAATAAATACTATTCACAGCCCCCACAAAGCCGAATATCAACTAATCCATGGGAGGGTATTCCTAGACTCTTCATCCTTGATTCATCAGAAGGAAGGGTTCTGTTCTCAGGCTACTACTTGCGTTCTGCTGTGATCAACACTAGTGGGGCAATGACCACAGAGATAATACTCCCTGTGACTTCACCAACTTTTGCAGCTATTGTTACAGTTTCTGAATCTCTGATTTCTGGTTCTGTTTACTGCTTTGTACCTAAAACACCATTTCTCATTTCCACGCTGTTCAACATGTCTAACCTCCACTTCTTAGAATCCCTGACCTCCTTCAAGATTCAACTCAAAGGCTGCCTTCTGCAGGAGACCTTTTCCAGATACTTTTCCTTCTCCTGCCCATCTCACTACTCATCTCACCTTCTCTAAGGTTATTTTACACCTACTCTGAATGTGTCATATTCAGCATGTCCCAAAAGCCTCTGTGCAGTTTTTAATCTATTTATACAGCACTCTACGACATTTATGTGCCAGGTACTAGGCTAAGCACTTTATAAGTATTATCTCATTTGATCCTCACAACAACCTTGGGAGGTTTATTGTTGTTGCTCAATCATTTCAGTCGTGTCTGACTCTTCATGACCCCATTCGGGGTTTTCTTGGCAAAGATATAGGAGTAGGTTTGTCATTTCCTTCTCTAGCTCATTTTAGTAAACTGAGGCAAAGAGCATTGAGTGACTTGGCCAGGGTCACACAGCTAGTAAGTGTCTGAGGCCAGATTTTACCTCAGGAAGATGAGTCTTCCTGACTGGAGGTCCTGTGCTCTATCCACTGCACCACCTACCTGCCTAGCCTGGAAAGTAGGTGCTATTATTATCCCCATTTTAAATTGAGGAAAAGGAGGCAAACAGAGATTAAGTGACTTGCCTAGAGTCATACAAGTAAGTGTCCAAGGCCAGATTTGAATGCAGATCTTCATGATTCCAGGTCCTGAGTTCTATCCTTTATACCATATGCATCCATATTTATATACATGTTGTCTCTGCTTAAGTTGTGAGGTCCTTGAGGGCAGAGACTGTTCTTTGCTTTTCCTTTTTATCCTTCAGTGCTTAGCACAGTGCCTGGGAGGTGGTAGGCACTTAATAAATGATTGTTTATTGTTTGACTGACTCTAAAAGTCTCAAGACCGCTTCCCCTCCTTTACCATAAGCTGACTTCCCTGTATTTGATCCCTCACCTTCCTAGACCTGAGGTTTCTCTGCGAGGCTCTCCCTTCTCTGCTAGATTTTGGTCCTGACGCCTCTTGGTCTGCCCTGATCTGTTGGTGCTAGTGTCTTAGTGTAACACAACTGTGGGGAGTCATAGAACTTTACAGTAGGAAGAAGCCTGAGAGTTCAAACAACCTAGATTATATAAAGTGTGGGATCCAGAATTAATCAATGAAAAGACATTTAATAAGTACCTCTATGTAACAACCAAGAGCTGGGATAGGAGCTGGGGTACAAGGACAAAATGAAACATTCTGTGCTCTAAGAAGTCTACATTATATAGGGGAAGATAATATGTGTGTATATGCATAACATATGCACAATTTTCCACCCAATACAAGAAAATGCTCTTTTTTAAAGGTTTTTTTTTTAAAAAAGGTTTTTAAATGCTTTTTTAAGGTGTTTTTTTAAACAATGGTAACTCAGAATTACTCATTTAGAATAAGCATATGAAAATCAGTTCAAGTTTAGGGGTTCTTAACCTTTTTTTGGGTCAAAGATCTCTTTGGCCCTCTCCAAAGAATATTTTAAATGCATAAAATAAAATACATTGCATTACCAAAAACAAACAAACAAAAAACCAAGCTTAGTTAAAATGAAGATGCAATTTATTTTTTCCCATCCAAGTTCATGGACCCTCTGAAATGATAGACCTGCTCAACACTAAAGGTGTCAAACACACACACACCTACTGGCTGCTGAGTGAGGCCCACACCAGATTACATGATTACGTTGTAATTAGGACATATTTAACAAAATAAGCAAAAATACAATGGAACATAGATAATGTTATTGTGTGGTTTTCTAAGTTGACATGCAGGCCCACATAGATTCTTGCATATGGTTTAGTGCCCTACCCCCTTTTCTTTTTTAGTTTGTCAAAGACAGTTGTGTAACATCCCAGGCAGATGATCTTCTAGCATCTGTTTAGATGATAAGTGAATTCTCTGATTAGTGGCAAGGCATTACATGAACTCAGAAGGCACTGAAGCCCTTTCCATTCTGGTTAGAGCCTACCTTTCCAGATTTTTTTCATACTTGTTAGTACCTCTGTTCTATGTTATAACCAAACTTGCTGTTCCTCACACACAACATTCCATGTCCTGCCTTTGCACATGCTATGGTCAGGCCTGGAATGTACTCCCTCTTCAACACTTCCCCTTGGAACTCTGACTTCCCATAAGGCTCTGCTCAAATGTCACTGCCCATAGGAAGCCTTTTCAGGTTCTCACCCCATCCTACCCGCCTAGGCCCACCCTCATTGCTATTAACTTGGCCAAAATTGCTTTGCATTTACTTTCTATATTAATATATGATGTATTAATTTTTTAAAAATATATATAGTTATTTTTCATTTTCAATATTCACTTCCATAAGATTTTGAGTTCCAAATTTTCTCACCATCTTTCCCCTCCTTCTACTCCAAGACAGCGTATCAATTTTATATTAAGTAATATGTTATGTTACTTATATTTGCAAGTTATTTCCCCCAAAAGAATGTAAGCCCCTCGAAGGCAAGGACTGTTTTCATTTTTTTGTCTTTCTATCCTCAGTACATATCACAGTGCCTGGCACTGTGCATGCTGAATGAGCAAATGAAGGAAACTCATTCCATAGCTATTATTAGCTATTTACGTGTGTTGTCATTTGGTCCTCACAACAGCCCTGTGAGGTAGGTGCCAATACCATATCCACTTTACAAATGAAAAAACTGAGACTAACAAAGATTAAATACTTTGCCCAACTGCCATATAGCTAAGGACCTAGGATTTGAACCTGAGCTTTTTTAATTCCAAGGTCAGCCCTCTGCTCCTCTGCCATTAGCTGTCTCGTTTCTTGAACAATGGAGCAGACTTTGGACTAAAACTCTGAAATGAAACTGGGAACTGAAATTCGGCTTAGCCAAGCAGCTTCCCAGTGTCCAGATGGAGATATACATAAGTAAAGGTATGCTGGCACCATCTCATATCATCTTCCTAGAGCTGATTGTTAAAATTTTCAGTGTTAACATTTACATCTTGGATGTAAACACTACAAATTCAGGCTTGATTTATATATTTTGTTGTTGATTTTCTAAACTTAAGAAGGTGATGGAGAAAATCTTAACAATAAAAATTAAATGTGTCATCCTTTCATCTCCCGTCCTGGCCCCGAGAGCTGGTTGTTAAACATTTACCCTGATTGACTGTGGACACAGTGCAATCACTGTGGCCACCTCCTGAAATTTTTTTTCCTTTCCTTCCAGTTGGACACTCAGATAGGGATGGGCCCAAGAAAAACTGTGAAGCAGGTGAAGTTTATCTCTAATGGTCCAGAGTTCTCTCAAGTTAAAGTATTAATGAATGGCAATCAGCAACTTCCTCCTACAATGTATATTTTAATAGGGCTTTTCAAGGGAGTGATCAGTGGGGGGCATTTCTGATGCTGTTCCAGGAGTCAAGGAGACAATTTAAGTCTGAATAGAGGGTTGGGGAAGAGAGAATTCCAAGACACTTTCAGTCATGTGATTATGATATGATATGATATGATATGATATGATATGATATGATATGATTATGATATGATATGATATGATATGATATGATATGATATGATATGATATGATATGATGATCACATTGTTGAAACGAAAATTCTTCCTTTGGGCTTTTCCCCTGAATAATGAGATAAAACTCAGGACAAAGAGAATTAAAGGTGTTTATTATAAGTATGTCAAAGTATATTTTTCCTTTTACCTTGTTTAGGTACAGTTTCAGGGCCACCTTGTTTCCAGGCCTTGCCAAGTTATCTTAAGTCCAAGGGCTAGAAGGAGAAGAGATGGTGCTGCAAAAGACATCAGATCTGGGTTCTAGCTCGGATAGATTGTTGAGATCACAGGCAATCCTGTTGCAGGGTTGATCACTGAAGATCAGAGTGGGGCCAGATTTTATTGGGAACTTTCATAATGAGATAAAGGCAGTTCAGACAGAACCAACATCAGTAAATGAGTTGGGCCCTTGCGTCTCATTTTCTCTCAAAGGTAGCAAAGCATGTGACAATTTCTAGATAAGGGTAACAACATCACAGGTAGGGGTGCATGACAAAGAGCAGGTAATGCCAAAAGCTGCAGACTCTTCCCAACGCTGGTTGACCAACAGGGCTGGGAACAATGGGTCATCGAGTCAACATAACTTTCAATAATATCATGATGTATCTAGTGCCTGCTTGTACAGTGTCAGCATGGTTGGGTTCCAAGCTCTTGGGTAGTCTGGAATACCCAAGTTAAGAATGAAGGGTCACTTGCTTGGACGCTTCTTCCTCTCTGGTCCCCGGGGCATCCCTTCACGGTGTGGAACAAAGAGTTGGCCAAGGACCCAGAAATCCGAGGGGTATGGGATATTTTTTTAAACATAGTTATGAAGGTGACTAAGGCCTCTCTATAGGAAGAGAAATGAAAGAATCTGGCGGTACCTTGAAAGCCTCTTAAATCTCTCCCTAACCAGCCCACCTGCTACCCCACAGAATACTCATCTGTTTCATCTTTTCAAAGGCAGTAAATTCAACACGGCTTGAGTCCCTGGCAGTCAGCTACTTTTTTGGTCCCCGTTTTTGGCAGTTAATTTCCCACTGAGTTTAACGCTATTTATTTTCCTTTTACCTTGTTTAGGTATAGCTCCAGGGCCACCTCGTTTCTAGGCCTTGCCGAGCTATCTTAAGTCCGAGAGCCAGAAGGAGAAGAGATGGTGTTGCAAAGGGCATCAGATCTGGGTTCTAGTTCTGGTAGGTTGTTGAGATCACAGGCAAGACCATAGACTTGGCTTCTCTGGGCCTCAGTTTTCTTATTTATAAAATGGGATACTAGTACTACCTACCTCACGGGGTAATCACAAGGATGAGATGAGGCAACAGATATTTCTAAAGATGTCGAAGGATTGTAGTTTAGAGCTGAAAGAAATGGTTCAGATGATCTATAACTCTCTCATTTTACAAACAAGGAACCTTAGGCCCCAAAAATGATTTGACCAAGATCACACACCTTCTGCAAGAAGCCTTGCCATATCCCTCTTAATGTTAGTGCCTTCTCCCTGAGACTAATTCCAATATCTCCTTGCTATATTTTGTATGTAGTTGTTCACAAGTTGTCTCTCTCCCCCTTCCCCTTGAGGAGGTAAGCTCCTTGAGGGTAGAGAAGTGTATTTTACCTTTCTTTGTATGACCAGCACTTAGTAGGTGCTTAACAAATTTTTTGTTTGTTTGTTTGTTTGTTTTTTACTTTTTTACTTTACTTTACTGCCACTGGACTTCAATGACTCAGGAAGAGAAAGTGAAGCTGATGACTTCGCATAGCTCTGCCTCACTTAAATCCAATTCACTTGCAAGTCAAGACGTCACCCTGTGATGTCATTGGTCCTCTTTAAAAACAGGACAAACACCATTGACTTGTCTTAACGTACAAACACGGTAGTAAATTTGCTACATATAAGTAGCAAAAGTAGAATTTAAACTCAAGTGCTCTGACTCCAAATCCAGTATTCATTCTACTCTACCAAGCTGAGAGGGATCTGAAGACTATGAAGTGAGATATATATAAATACACGAATGTAATATTTGTACTCTTCTTTGTAGAATCCTTCAATTGTAGGTAATCAAACTAAAGGAGTTTTCATCCAATTAAAAATATTTATTAAGCACTAGGTATTGTCCTGGGTCAGGGGTGGGAAACCTGTCAACCTTTGAATGCAGTTTGGGATTCCAAGAAACAGGAGATGAAGAGAGAGAGCATTACCTGAATTGAGGACAGACAGTATAAAGTCACCTCAAGTTGCCAGATGGAACTGTAAGCCACTAACCCAATTCTTTTTTAGCATGTGCTTCCCTCCCATCTTATGGAGCTCAGTTAGCATTCCAATCAAGAATACGGAAGCTTGGGGTGGGCGTGCTTCCAAACATGCATGATAGAAGGACTCTTCTCCCTTTCCCACTTCAGGGCAGACACAGATATCCTCTGACTGCTTGCTATTGGCCATGATGAGTAAGGGGTTCATACTATGTGGTGACAAAAAAGCCTTCATTGTCTGCTGAGCCCAGTTCACTGAAGGAGTGATTCATACCCCTTAGAGTCTTCTTGATGAAGTATAAGGAAAATTCTCTAAGGTCTCTGAAGGAATGGATGGGTGGCCGAGTATACTTACTCTAATCTGGCCATAAGCCCTGAGCTCAAAGCTTCCTAGGCAAGCCAGTGCTGGGGATGGGGTCACCTCTCCTTTGTGATTTCTTTCTTTAGTAGAGGAACTTGTAAGATCTTGAAAGTTAACTAGTATCTTCTTCCTCAGCACCCAAGCAGCAGGAGAGAAACTATCAGAACAGTTGGGGTAACAACCATAACAGAAGCAGACCAGTCAGAAGGGAAAGAGTCAGAGACAGACGGCAGAGACAAAGAGACAAAAAGACAGAGAGAGACAGAAAACTACAGAAAGAGACAAAGAGAGACAGAAAGAAACAGAAATAGAAGAAGAAGAGAGAGGCACTACTAGAAAGAACATGTGTTGTTGATTGGATTGTAGTCAGCAGAAGGTGAATAAAAATGGCTAATCAGAAACACAAAGAAACTATTTGTAAATGGCCCACTGAGACTCCAATATTATCCTATCAATTAACTGCCATCATTCCATGATTCTTTATTCTCTATCATTATTAAAACTACCTGCTCTATCCCTCATTCATGTTTGTATTCAGTGTACCTATCTTACCCCACGTACCCTTGCTGGAGAAGATCACTTATACTTAGAATTAAAAATAGAATTATTCCTCAGAAATCTAAGGTGGGGTGGAATTGAAATAGAGAGGCATAGTCTCCTTACTGAGAAGATAGGCAAAGCAATGAGAAGAAGAGAGGGAGAGGGGGTAAAGGGGAGGGATTGGCAAAAGCTGCCAGCTCCTTTCACTTCAATCCAGCAATATCTGGCTAGCCTGAGTGATAGAATATTTAATAAAAAGAAGAATCAGAAACTAGCATCTTGGTGGTTATAGTATTCTACCTCACTGAGAGGGAGTGCGGGGGAATTGTCCAATTCTTTATGGTTTTCAAGAAAGGAATTGTTTCCCATTCCCCAACTCCACCTTTCTCTGAGTGACTCTGCCATTTCATCAATGGGAGGAGTGGAGGGTGTGATTGATGTGAACTTATCCAATCAGATTCAGTTTGGAAAGCCCATCCTAGTATCCAAACATTTCCTCCCTAGCATTGCCACACTTATCCCCCATCGCCTAACCTTGGCATAATGGCACATCCTTCCCACGGGATTAAAATGTTCCAGGAATAGTAGACAGCTTGTGCAAAGATATGAAGGTTGGAGACAGAAGGCTGGAATATAGTTTGTACTAGGGACAGTAATATAAATTAAGTCTGGACAGATTCTTGAGTCCAATATTCCCTATAGATAGACTATGAGATAATAAGCTCCTTGAGGGCAGAAACTGTGTCTTATAAACCTTTGAATTAGCATAGATTCTTCCACATAATGAGTAGCAAATTTGTATAGGATGGGTGGATAAATGGATGGATGGATGGGTTGGTGAGTGAATGGGATGGATGCATAGTTTCATATGCATATAGCCCTGAGGGATCTAACGGTATATAAGACATAATCCTGACCCTTAAGGAGTTATTCTTACCCTTCATTTCCACCTAATGCCTTCCATAGATCTATTTAGCTTTCTTTGGGACTAAGTAAAACATTTTAGTGACCGTTCATTTTTTAAATTAGCAAGTTGACACCTAATTTAAACTGGCTTTAAATATCAACAGTGCCAAGCAACCAGCAGCCTGAGAAATTCACTTGGAGTTGAGTTTATTATAGGATTGACCTAACATTTGCTTAAAAGATGGTCAGTCAGGCCCAATACATGGAGGCAGGAGGATCCATCTCTACAAGGAGAAGGGATAATATTTTCTCCATTCCCCCCCCCCAGCCTGTTCTATACTCTCTTACCTTGTATCCCTCAAACTCCTTGAGGGCAGAGACTATATTTCTTTTTTTTTATTTGTATCCCCAGTACTTAGCACAGTGCCTGACACATAGTAGGCACTCAATAAATGTTTATTGACCATTGAATTCCAGTATTTATATAATACCTTAACCTAGTTAAAACACACCTTTCAATAAAATGAAATGAAATAATGAAATTAAATCAAATGCACCTGCCTCCTTAAAGATGGAATGTCACTAAATACTGTGAATTTCAGACTATATGACAAGTGGGTGAAGGAGATAATTTTGGACAGAGGGCACTTTTGGGGGGGCTTGCTTCCTGCCATAGCACACAAGCTATTGCCCATTCTATTAATGAGGTCAGCTCTGAGGCTGCATGATACTACCAAGTTTGGTCTGTGGCCATAGCCAGAAAGAGCTTTGAATATTTTAAAATTAGAAAAGAAATCCAAGTCACAGAGTGCATTGGCTGCAGATAAACTTATCTGTACAAAGTTTGTTTCTTTTCCTACTAAGTCTACTACGCTCTACTGGGATACAAAAACTTACAAAGGCCACTGACACTAAGCTGTGGGCTGAGGAACAAATGTCAAGGGAAGGGAATAGAGTATATCTAAATAATACTAGTAAGAAAATGGTGGGAGGTCCAGAATAGGTGATTTCATTGGCATGAGGAGCTCCCAGAGTAGAAACTCCTTCCACCATCACAGAGAGCTAATTCATCTGTAACTTACAGTCTTGAGAAATTCCTTGGGACCCTGAAAGGTTCAATAATTTGCCCATGGTCACATAACTAGTATGTCTCAGAGGATGAACTTGAATCCAGCCAGGCCCAACTCCAAGACTGGCCCTCTGTCTGCTGTCATATTGCCTGTGCTAGAAATAATAACAAAATAATAATACAAACTCCGTGCTTCCTCAAATCCGAATAGATCTAGATAGACCCTTCTCTCTGAGGTCCTCCCCTCGATAAAGCTTCAGATATTATAGCATTAATCATCCAAGAATAAACCATGCAATAATTTTCTAGAAAACAGAAGAGGAGGTGATTGAATCAGGTGCCAGGGTCTTTAACTCAAACCAAATCAAAACATAGAGAAATACCAGGCTTCACCCTATAAGTCATCTTTATTTCCAGGCCTAATCAAAATAAGTTTCTATTGAAAAGTCATTAAATTTTGCCCCCCTCCCTACCCTCACCAGCAGCTTTGCACCTTCAAAATTAATCAAGATAAATAATATTTATTTTTCAGTGCCACATGCCCAACAGCCCCAAGGCCCCTTAACGAAATTAAATAAAGAACATTGTGGAACTAACCAAATAGCTCCATATGTCCAACAATACAGCCAATAAATCCCCAAAGGCAAAGTTAATACACATACCCTTTATACTCCATGCCCACAATGCAGACTGGGGGAAAATTGATGAAAAACTTACTGAGGTTTAAGTTACAAAAGAAAAACTTTGAGTTTGCTTCATCACCATTGTCATCTTCTTCACTGCCAATTTCCTCATTTCTATCATTGTGATCAGTAATTTATAATAATCAAGGAAACAATTTGAGCTATATAATTTATTAGCAAAACACATCACCCCAACACTGCTATCACCACCAACACCATTTTTATCAGCACCATCAGCCCCACTGCATAGTAATGACAACAAATTTGCAAAGCACTTTGTAACTATCTCATTTTATCCTCACAATAACCCTGGGCAGGAGGGTAGGGGGAATAGGTACTATAATTATCCTCATTTTACAGATTGAGGAAACTGAGGCAGCTAGAAATTGAGTGACTTGCCAAGGGTCAGGACTTCTAATATAGACCCTTGGTGAAAAACTGAAGTCCTCTGTTCAATTCAACAAACATTTATTAAAAGGAAAATAACATGGCATAGTAGATAGGGAGAAGGTCTCAGAGCCAGGAAGACCTGCATTCAAGTCCTGCCTCTAAAATAGACTGCTGTGTGACTCTGATTAAGTCACTTAACCACCCAGTATCCCAAACTCTCTAAGACTTTAAATCGAAGAGCAAGTGCTCATCTGCATTGTTAGAGAGTTATCTCATGGGCAGTTCCCTCCACCGCTGTAATCACAGGTCCAATACTCCCCTTTGTTGTTGTTCAGTTGTGTCTGACTGATTGTGACCCAATTTCACCATTTTCTTCTCCAGTTCATTTAACACATGAGGAAATTGAAGCAGACGGAGTTAAGTGACTTGCCCAGGATCACACAGCTAGTGAGGCCAAATCTTCAAATCTGAGGCTGAATTTGAACTCAGCTCTTCCTGACTCCAGGCCTGGAGCTCTATCCACTGCATCACCTAGCTGCCCCTACTGAACACTTTAAAAAATAAGTGCCTGACAACACACTAGGAACTGAGGATACTAGGATAGTTTCTGCCTTCAACAAGTTTCCATTCTACTTGGAGGATGCATCATGTACTCAGATGAATAATGACAAGGTAATTTGAGGAGAGTAAGAGCATTAAGAATTATGAAAGGGCTTCCTGAAGGATATGTACCCGAAAGGAACCCTGAAGGAAGATAAGGAATCAGAAGGGAGAAGAAAAGAAGCAAGGACACTACAGGGATAAGGGATGGGCAAGAAGCAAGAGATGGAATGTTAAGGCAGGAGTGTGTAAAGGAAGAGGAGGAAAGCAGAGTAGGCTGGAACTAGATAGATTGCGGAGATCCTTGAGTGCCAGTTTATCTTTTATAATAGAGGCAACAGGGAACTGTTGACCTCTTTTGAGTATGGGAATGACATGGCTGTGCCTTAGGAAGATGATTCTGACTGCTTTGTGGAGGATGGTCTGAAGAAGTGGAAGAGACCAGAAGCAAAATTTTGGAGGAAAAACTCCGAAAAACCTTCAAATCCTGTAGATGTCCCCTAAATACTGTTCCTTTGTGCTAAATACTGTGCTGTGCTAGATCGGAGTGTCTCTTCTCCCCTCTGGCTGCTGACGACCAACCACTGACAGTACCATCCTCATCATCAGCTGACAGGTGACTACTGCATGTAATGTTCTATACAACAAGGAGACGCAAGGAGGATCTTTTCAAGTAACAATGCTACATTTACAAAATGAACTTGATAAATGAGGCAATTATCCAGATAATTCAATCTCAAGTCACTAAAGCCTGTCTGGACATTTCAGGTGAAAGTGGTCTCTTTTTTTTGTCTGAATACTCAAGAAATTTGCCTCAGTCCTCTACATAATGCTCCCCATTTATTTAGTGCTTTTTTAAAGTCTAAAAGGATTTTCACATTCATTATCCAATTTTTACTTATACAAATCTGACCATCATCTTTAGACAGGCAAAATGAGATGATCCATTTCCATCTCCCAAAACCCAGTGTAAAGATCCCCCATATATATATAATATGTATGTATATATGTATATATATATATGTATATGTATGAATATGTGTGTGTGTACATCCATATATCTATAAAGTGATCTTAAATTTATTACTGGGGGCAGCTAGGTGGCACAGTGGTTAGAGCACTGGGCTGCAGTCAGGAAGACTCATTCTTTCTGAGTTCAAACACAGCTAGCAGTGTGACCTGGGCAAGTCACTTAACCTTGTTTGCCAGAGTTTCCTCATCTGTAAAATGAGCTAGAGAAGGAAATGGTAAACTCCAGTATCTCTGCCAAAACAAACAAACCAAAGAAAAAAAACAAAAAACAAACAAAAACCCAGATGGAGTCATGAAGAGTCAGACTCAACTGAAAAGCAACTAAACAACAAAAATAAATTACTAACCAGCTCTCTATGTTAATAGAATTACTTGAGTCCACTTTACTTCACTTTGTCTGTGTGGTCATCGTTCTCATCTTATGTTGTTGTGGTTTTTTGAAGACTAATGGATTTGAAGTCAGAATTAAACATTTTTTATGGAGCATCTGAAATATGCAAGGCAATAATAACAATAATAATAATAATTATTATTATTATTAATAGCTAGCATTTATATAGTGCTTTAAGATTTGCAAAGCACTTTACAAGTATTATATTATTTAGTCTTCACAAAAATTTTGGCAGAAGCATGCCAGAGCCAGCTCAAACCAGTTTATGAGAGCCAAAGCCTATTGTTAAATTTTCAGTGTTCACATTTAGCCCTCAGACAGATATTAAGTGGCTTACCTAGTTCACACAGCTATGAAGTATCTGAAGCTAGATTTGAACTCAGGTCTTCCTGACTCTCTGGGCCCAGCATTTTATTCAGTGAGCCACCAATCTTCCTCTCTGTTATCGTTATGTTAAATGATGTAAACACAAAAATGAAAAAATAATATAGTCTTTTCCCCCAAGGCAAGCAATCTAATATGAATGTCATGGCATGTTAAGATATACATAAAGAACTATTATCCAAGGTAGAATGTGAAAAAGGCAAAGAAGAGATCCAAATAAAATACTGGAAGAAAATGTGAGAAGAGAGCACATCTCCATATTTAGTCTGTAAGAACATGGGCAAGTCACTTAGCCTTTCTTAGATTTAGTTTACTTATCTATAAAATGGGGATAAACAATGACAATGACGACAACAACAATAATAATTGTACTGCCATATGTAAGATCATAGTTTGACAACTGGATAGATCTTAGAAGATTATTATAAGAATCAAGTAAGATAATTTATTTTAAATGCTTTCTAAATTGTAAAGCACTACATAAATGTCAATTGTGACTATTATTATTCTAATTACTGAGACATAGTATGGAATAGTAGATAGAGAACTAGTTTATATCAGGAAGACTCAGGTTTAAGTCAAGTTTCTGACGCAGACTGACTGCTTGACCTTGGGAAAGTCATTGAACCTCTTGGTTACCCATAGTAATTTTCTAAGACTGTACACAACAGAGTATGTGTTTATCTACATTGGGAGAGGAAGTTCTATCACTGGAAGTCCTCCATAATCATATGTCCAGTAAAAAGCAACAAAAAAAAATTATTGTTGCTGAATAGAAAAGCTATGGTAGTTATTTAATCTAGGTCCAGATAAAGCGGAAGAGAGGTTGAATCTAAACCATTTTTATGGATTGTCATTGCATTTTAAAATTTTTTTTATTTTCTTTTATTTTGCATTTTTATTTTATTTTTATTTTTAGCTCAATCTTACGCATGCTCTTTTTCAGAATATCCATGGATTTGTTAATATCTTTTGGCTTCTGTGCTAAAAGCCATAGATTCTTGTGAGGTTTCCATTAAAAGCTCTAATTTCCCTCCTTACATCTTCCTTCACTTTATTTATTAGGCTTTTCAGCATCTCTGGTGGTTCTTGTGGTCATTCCATTCTCTTTTCTGGGGTTAAAGTAGTAACTAATGCAGAAATATTCTCATCTGGAGATTTTGTTTATTCCCTAGTATTTTTTTATTTAGGTTGGCACTTTTAGGGAAAAAGTTTTGAACCAGCAAAAAATCATGCCTCAGTTAGACTTCATCAACTACTATTATACCACTGCAAATACCAAAACAATGGATAAAGACCTGGCCTCAGAGTCAGGAAGATCTGATTTCAAATCCTGTATCTGACACATACTGGTTGTGACCCGAGGCAAATCACTTAACCTCTTAGTTGAGATAAGTGCTATGCTGTTCAGTTACATCCAACTCTTAGTGATCCCATTTGTGGTTTTCTTGGCAAAGATAGTGGAGTGGTTTGCCAGCTCCTTCTTTGGCCCATCTTATAGAAGAGGGAACTGAGGCAAATAGGGAAAAGTGACTTGCACAGGATTACACAGCTAGTAAATGTGTGAGGCCAGATTTGAACTCAGGAAGATGAATTTTCCTGACTGTAGGCCCAGTACTCTATCCACTATGCCACTTAGCTGCCCAGGAGAGGTAAATGCTATAGGAGTTGAGAAAGGTGGTATTAGTTTTCAGAGGAGACTTTATAAAGGAACTTAGCTCAAATAATGTCTACCTGCAAATTGCATTTTTATTACAAATTTACACTTGAGATTTAATAAATTTAAACATCTTTTTTTAGTTTTTCAAAACAAACATAATTAAAATAAAATTTAATTAAAACAATTTTATTTAAAACATAATTTAATATCATTTTTTCTTAACTTCAATTTTTATCTACCATGTTTTTACTGATACACAATTCACTTATGTTGCTTAAATTATTGAATATTCAATTTCTATTTTAACAAATAATAGTGATAATAATAAAAATAGCTAAAATGCATATAGCACTTACTATGTGCCAGGTACTAAGATAAGCATTTTACAATTATTAGCTCATTTGATTCTCCAACAACCTCAGGAGCACCCCAGGTGCAATTATTATCTATATTTTATAGATAAAGAAACTGAGACAATAGAAGTAAGTGACTTGCCCAGGGTCACAAAGGCTGGATTTGAATTAAGTTCTACAGTCGGGAGACTGTAGGCCTAGCGCTCTATCTACTACACCACCATATTAGATAAATTATCTTAATGTGTCTAATACAACTGACATTTGTATAAAATTTTAAAGTTTACAAAATCCTTCACACTATTATCTTATTGGATACAACAATCCTGTAAGGCAAATTCTATGGACATATATATATATATATATATATATATATATATAAATTTTATTAATCTTTTCTGTTTCTTACATCACCATGGTATTCCATGAATCCCTCCTCCTCCCCATCCAACTCCCTGAGAGCCATTCCATATGATAAATAGTATTTTTTTAACAGAGGGGAAAAAAAAGTCAGTACAACTGACCAACACACTAAAAAAGTTTGAGAACATGTGTAATGTGTCACACCTGTGGACCTCTCACCTCCACAAAAGGATAGGTTGGGGGTGTCTTTCCATATCTCTTCATTTGGGTCCCACTTGATCTTTATAAATTTTGTTATGTTTATTTTAATTTTTTTTGGTGTGATGTTCTCTTTATTACATTGTTGTAGTTACTGTATATTTTGTTTTCTTCACTCTGCATCAGTTCATAAAGATCTTTCCATGCTTCTCTGTATCCATTATGCACCTCATTTCTTATAGCACAGTAGTATTCTATTCCATTCCATTCCATATATACTGCGGGTATTATTATCCCCATCCTACAGGTGGGGAAACTGGAGCTCAGAGAGGTGAAATTGATTCACTCATGGTCACAAATTCACTACATTTTGGAGATAAGATTCAGATTTCTCCTGACTCCCAACACTGCCCTTTTCCCACTATACTAACCTTTCAAACTTAACGTTTTCCAATCATTGAAATATACAAATTAAAGAGTGGTGAAGTGCTTCTCCCTTACATTCTCAGATAATAGGTGGGTACTATGTTGTGGGGTTTTTTTCAGTGAATTCAATCTATCTTTCTACACTTTATTAAATTAAAAATTCTATTTTAAGGGGCAATTTCAGTCATATTTTTATCTTCAATACCTTGCCTGAATTTGCTCCTTAAAATAGAATGTTTTTAACTGAACCAAATATAGAAAGATAGATTGAATTCATTCAAAAAATATCTCAGTGGGCTAGACAGAGCACTGTGATGGATCTAATAATATAAAATCCAATAGGGATAAAAAATGTTACATTTGGGTTGAAAAAATCAGCTTATAGGATAAATATTACTTATAGGACAGGAGAGGCATGGTTAGACAACCTCTTGTCTGAAAAAGCTGTGAGGGTTTAATTAGCTGTATTTGATGAAAAAACAAGTTGAAACAATTAGTAACTTCAGTAAAGTAGCAGCATTTAATTGTTCTTGTTTCTACTTGCTTCATTCTGCATCAGTTCATATAAGTCTTTCCATGTCTTTTTAAAATCATATGTTTATTCATTACTTACAGCAGAAAAGTACTCCAATAAATTCATATACCACAACCTATTCAGCCATTCCTCAACTGATGGATCTCCCCTTAGTTTCCAGTTTTTTTTGCTACCACAAAAGAGCTGCTATAAATATTGTACATAAAGGACCTCCTACCTCCTAGTCCCCCCAGTAGGCTCTTCTACAGGCCATTGACAGTCAATTGTAGCTACTAAACCTAATTGGAACTATTAAATCTAATTTGCCAGCCACAAACATACAATACGTATACTCAGACCCAGTCACGTGTACCGTAAGAGGTAATAACACCTGTACTCAAGAGAAGGCCTATTTGATATGCTCCTGTAATTCCACTCATGTTTGTGTTTTCCTTGGGAGATTATTCCATGTCTGCCACTAAAGTCTGACAGCAAGCCATGGGAGCCTTTTTCAAGATCTCACATGTGATCTCTCACTTCTGGCTTCTATTAAAACATGATATCAACTGGTAAGTCCATTCTTATGAAGTATCTGCCTGTGCCAAAAAACCAATGGACCAGCCAGCAGACTTATAGCAACCCCTACCAACATTCCCTAGCCTCATTGACCCTCAATGGAAGTAATATTAGATTTCATTATTGACTTGCCTCCATCCTACAGTAGGTATGATGTCATCATTGTGATAATAAGATGACCTGACCAAGATGACTCACTTTCTCTCTTTCAACAATTCAATTCAAAAAATCAATTCTAAAAATCTAATACATTCATTCAATGTATTAGAATTTTTGCCACAAGAGAAACCAACTTGTTGGTTTCTGAAAGAAAATTTAGCTTCCATGGCCTTCCCTCTCTCATCATCTCCAGCTGGGTGGGGCCACCAGTTTGTCCTACATTTCTGGAGTGCTCTATTTATACCATTTTTGGTAAAAATTCACCTTTCCATGGTTTCTTGCACCCAATATAGAAAGCAGACAGAGTCCATGAATTGACCCATAATACAGAATATCTGATGCTCTTATTATCAGATACTCTTTTACCCAGTCCAGAATTCTTGATACAATATCCCAGTCCATTCATCAACTATAAACATGACCCTCCATATGACTTGTGTTTTTTCTCCTGCATTCCATGTACACAATGTAAAGCCTGAAGTTAATGACTGCACTGTTCTGGATGACTTACACACCACGAGCAATCCAAGGAACGAAAATCAGTGGGCCAAATGCCATTGCATCCCCAGGGAGCTCTTGAGTGTAAGACACCAGAGTTGGCTATATATCTGCAAGTTCTGAAGTAGCAGACCTTCCTAGAAGCTGGGTGAACAGAGCATAGGTGCTTTTCTGTCAGTGAGAAAGCTGCTTCACCACCAAGTGAAGGGAACTGCCCTCCTCAATCTGCGTTTATCCTGTGTTTACATGAGTCTTTGCTAAGGCCGGCTCACTTTGATCCCGAGCTACTTCCCTCCAAATCCCAGTCCAACAGTGATAATGTTGGATTGACAAGAAGAACTTTTTAGGCAAGATATCTTCAGCCTGCTGAGGTGACTAGACTCTTTCTAGTGCCTAATGGACAGTGAGGGGTATGTTTCCAAGGAAAGGATATGAAAGCCTGTGCACAAGCTCCAACAATGGTAGAGTACTTCTACCAATATTATACTAGAGACGTGGTCTCGAGGTCTGGTGAGACATTCCCCAGAGATAAACGTGGCTTGAGTGAGATCAAGTGTTAACTACCTGACACTCCTTTCCCAATCCCCCTTAATGCTGGTACCTTCCCTCTAAGATTATCCCCGATTTATCCTTTATATCTTATTTGTATGTGGTTGTTTGCTTATTATCTCCTCCTTTAGACTGTGACCTAGAAAGCAACAACGATTTTTGCCTTGCTTTGTACCCCTGGCACTTAGCACGGTGCTTGGCATATAGGAGGTGCTTAATAAATAGTAGTTGACTTGGCTGGACTGGATTGAACTGCACTTGACTCATTATATTCTGGCTTCCTTGTCTTCACAGAATTACTCAGCACTGAACTCTCTGGTCAGCAAATAATTCACTTAGTCATCCGAATCCCAGAGCTCTCAGTGCCCTGAAACTGTTCCAACAACTGACTCAGCCAAACTTTTCAATCATGCCTTTTCTTCTCTTGACTCAGACCTCACCTTCCTTGTTCCAGGGGTTACTTTTCTTCCTAGCCAGGGTTTACCCTAATGACCGGCATGTCCCAATCTTTCGTCAGGCAGGGTAATACAGCACTTTCCATTACTAGTCAATGACTTGTGGTAGACTAGAAACTGAAGTGGAGTGATAGGAAGATGTACAAAGATAAATAAGGCACAATTCCTTGCTTCAAGAGACTAATGGTCTATTAGTGTTGATAAGGTATTCACACAAATAAATATAGGTAGAATACTATACATGAGTTAGAAGAGGACCAAGTCCTATGTGCTCAGATAGGGGAGAGATTCTTTCTAACTTAAGAGGGGGTTTTATGGAAGAAGTGGCATTTGATCTGGGCCTTGAAGGATGGAATAGTTTGTTGACAAGTGCAGATAGTGGAGACATATTATTAACTTCATTTTAAAGAGGGGTAATAAAGCACAGAGAGATTAATCCCTTATCTGACAAAGTATATTTTAATGTTGGATTTATCTATGCAATAAAATCAATAAGTAAGTTTTAAAACCAGCTCCAAATGAAGAATTGTGGACACAGCAGGAATGTGTTGGATTAGAGGCAGCTGACTTAGGTTCAAATCCTGACTCAACTATTTACTACCCAGGTGACCTTGAGCTCTTCATTTAAACAATTAGGGACTCCGTTCCTCATCTGTGAAATAAAAGGCTTGGATTACATATTCTTTAAGATACCTTTTAGTTCAGCCAATGCAACTAAGATTAGAAGGAAGGCAGAAAATTGGGAAAAAATTTTATAACCAGTCTCTCTGATAAGGGCCTCATTTCTAAAATATATAGAGAATTAAGTCAAATTTATAAGAATACAAGCCATTCCCCTAATTGATAAATGGTCAAAAGATATGAACAGACAGTTCTCAGATGAAGAAATTAAAGCCATCTATAGTCATATGAAAAATGCTCTAAATCACTATTGATTAGAGAAATGCAAATCAAAACAACTCTATGGTACAACATCACACCTATCAGATTGGCCAACATGACAAAACAGGAAAATGATAAATGTTGGAGAAGATGTGGGAAAAATTGGAGCACTAATGCATTGTTGGTGGAGTTGTGAAACGATCCAACCATTTTGGAGAGCAATTTGGAACTATGCCCAAAGGGCTATCAAAATGTGCATACCCTTTGACCCAGCAATAGCACTTCTAGGGCTATATCCCAAAGAGATCACAAAAACGGGAAAAGGACCCACATGTACAAAAATATTCATAGCAGCTCTTTTTGTGGAGGCAAATAATTGGAAATTGAGAGGATGCCCATCAATTGGGGAATGGCTGAACAAGTTGTGGTATATGAATGTGATGGAATACTATTGTGCTATAAGAAATGATGAACAGGCTGACTTCAGAAAAACCTGGAAAGACTTGTATGGTCTGATGCTGAGTGAAGTGAGCAGAACCAAGAGAACATTGTACAGAATAACAACCATGTTGTGTGATGACTAATATTGATAAACTTAACCCTTCCTGGCAATACAAGGATCTCAGACACCTCCAGAGGCCTTGTGATGGAAAATGCTATCCACATCCAAAGAAAGAACTATGGAAGTTGAATTGCTATTTTTTTCTCTTCTGTTGAGTTTTGTTTCTTCTTTCTGATGGTTCCTCCTATTGATTTTAAGTTTTACTTACAACCTCACTAATGTGAAAATATGTTTAATATGAATGTAAAAAGAAAGATACCTTTTAGTTCTAAAGCTGTGATGTTATGACAAACAACATAAACGGGGGGGCGGCTAGGTAGCACAGTGGATAGAGCACCGGCTCTGGAGTCAGGAGGACCTGAGTTCAAATCTGGCCTCAGACACATGACATTTACTAGCTCTGTGACTCTGGGCAAGTCACTTAACCCCAATTGCCTAACCAAAAAAAAAGGAAAAGAAAGAAAGAAATGAATGAGGAAGTTTCCCCTTCTCTAAGACCCCAAGAATGATCCCACACTATACCTCAATGTCTTTCTCAGATAACTAGGAGATGGAACAGAGGAATGAGCACCAAAGAAAGTCATGGAGTTTGAATTCCTGAAGACTTCTAGGTAGAGAACACACAACCTCTAGATGTATGAGGACCTCATAGGCTCATAACTTCAAAGCTAGAAGTCTAAAGTCATCTTGAATTGAATCTTTGAAATAATAGATGCCTGCAGAAGGAATTGGTTTCAAAGAAACCTGGAGAGATTTCTTCTTTTTTTTTTTTTTTTTTTTTTGGTTAGGCAACTGGGGTTAAGTGACTTGCCCAGGGTCACACAGCTAGTAAGTGTCAAGTGTACGGTCTGAGGTCAGATTTGAACTCAGGTCCTCCTGACTTCAGGGCCGGCGCTCTATCCACTGTGCCACCTAGCTGCCCCTGGAGAGACTTCTATGAACAGATGAAGAGTGAAGTGAGAATAGAAGCAGGAGAACAAATTATACTATGAAAACAATATTGTAAAATTGAACAACTTTGAGACTTAAGAACTCTGACCAATGCAAGGACCAACCAAAGGACCAATGATAAAGAATGCTACCCCCTTCCCAGAAGAGAAGTGATGGACTAAACATGCAAAATGAGACATGCATTTTTTGACATAACCAATGTAAGAATTTGTTATAACTTGTTATGGGAAAAAAAAGGAAAAATTTGTAGCAAATTCCCACCTTGGCCATATCCAAAAATGTGTGCATTAACTGTGCAACCCTGGGAAAGTCCCTTAACCTCTGTTTCCTTCAATTTCTTTCACTATAAAATGAGGATGATAATGATACCCATTTCCCAAGGTGGTTGTATCAAATGAGATAAAATTTGTAAAAAGTACTTAGCACAGTCCCTAGCACACGGTAAGTGCTAAATAAATGCTTATTCCCTTCCCCAGGCAATACTATGGCAGAATGGAACAGAGTATTGCCTGAAGAGTCAAGAACACTGGGTTCTAGTCTCAGTTCTATGTGACTACAGGTGGCCCCTCCCCCCTTCATTTTATAAATGAGGAAACTGAATAACAGAGTCAGAACTGGAATTGAGGTTTCCAGGCTCCAAGTCCAATATTCTTTTCCCTGCACCTCATGGATTTCCTCTTTGCCTGCCTAAAGGCTGGAGATGATTGAAGCAAGTGATATCTCAAGGTCCTTTACAAAGATTTTTGCAATTTTATGAAGTCACCACCAGTAAACATATTTGAGCTGGATACCACGACACTATATGACTTGTACATATTGTGCCTATTGGGCACACCTTGAAATACTTGTGCTTTGTGCCTATTGGGCACACCCTGAAATACAGTCAACCCAGACCTTCATAACTCCAGGGTGGGCTCTCTAGCCATTACATCAGGCATTTTAGGCATTGAAGAGTACCTACACCTATCATCTTATTGGATCCTGAAAGATTACTCTCAGGAGGCTATGAGGCACATAATATAATATAATAAGTAAATATAATAAAAGAGTCAGGAATGGAAAGATGGAAAGAGTACTGGCCAGGAAGTCAGGAACCCTGATTTCTAGTCCCCTTTATGCCACTAATTTTCCACTCTCTTGACCTCAATTACCTCATCTCTCAAATGAATTCAATTCAATAGACATTTATTAAGCACTCGTTGTTGTTGTTTGGTCATGTCCAACTTTTTGTTACCCTATTTGAGGTTTTTCTTGACAGAGAAACTGAAGTGGTTTGCCATTTCCTTTTCTAAGCTCATTTTACAGATGGAGGCAAACAGGGTGAAATGACTCGCCCAGGGTCATATAGCTAGTAAGTGTCTGAGGCTAGATTTGAAGTCAAGAAAATAAGTCTTTCTGACTCCAGGCCCACCACTCTGTCCACTCTATCTGCCTGATTAAACACCTGCTATGTGCCAAGTCCTGTACTCAAGCCTGGGGATACAAATAAGAAAAAGAAAGAGTCCTTGCCCTCAAGGAACTTACAGTCTAATGGGGGGAGATAATATACCATAGAAAGCTGAAAGGGAGTGAGGGGTGGCCACAGGGAAGTACCCTGCTCAAGGAAGCCCAAACAAAGGGCATAAACTAGATCAGAGGTGTCTCTGATCACACTTATGACTGCTCTTTAGCTTGCCCAAACCAGATAAAAATATAATTGAGAAATAATTAACAAAATAAATAAAGATATAATAAAGCATTATTGTTGTTATTGTTGAGTTGTGTCTGATTCTTCATGACTCCATTTGGGGTTCTCTTGACAAAGATACTAGAGGGGTTTGTCATTTCCTTCTCCAGTTCATTTTACAGATGAGGAAACTGAGGCAAAAAGGGTTACGTGACTTGGCCAGGGTCACAGAACTTGTAAGTGTCTGAGGCTGAATTTGGACTCATGAAGATGAATCTTCCTGATTCCAAGCTCAGTGCTCTGTCCACTGTGCCACCTAGCTGTCCACATGCAATAAAACATGGCGAATATTAAATTTTATAATAAGTCAATGTGCAGACTGCAAAGAGCCTCACGTACAGGTTAGTGCCACCACCACTCCCTGCCTTTTCTATTTGAGTTTGACACTCCTGGACTCAGTTACCTCCAAGATCCTTTCCAACTCTATGCTCATCCTCAAAAACAACTATTCAGGCTTTGCCAGTCCACAATTTGGTTGTTATTCTTCCTGTTTTCTTTTAACCATCCTGTTTACTCCTCGAGGTGTACAAGTGATCCATCTATAAACAAATAAAAGCAGCACTTTCCCCTCCTTACCCAGAAAACAAAAGCATCCCTTGCCAAAAAGATGAATGAGTATGATTATTATAATGTCTACTTCAATCAAACGCTAGGTTGCTTGTTTTGTACCTGTTTAAACAAGATTTTAAAAAATTTACTCGCGTATATTTACACTGACTATGGGTTCTAAGAGATAAAAAGAGAAAGCAAGGCCACTCTGGGTGCTGAAATAAAGCAACACAGTAAATTTACCTTGTATTTCCTTAAACAAACGTAGGCAGATTGTAGGAGAAACATAGAGCTAGAAACTCACAAGTCAAATAGAAAACTAATTCCTGTGAATTGAATCCACTTGTTTCATTTATTTGGGGAATTGGCGGCTGCTCAATAATACTATATCGTTGTGTAGAGTAAGGATCATTTCTAAAAAGGAGGATCAGCCCTTCCAAGGGTGTGCTGGAACCAACTCAAACTGACTTAGAGAGCCAATTGCTAAATTTTCAATGTAAGCATTTATACATTAAACTTAGCAAATGCTATAAATCTAGGTTTTATTTATTGAAAGTGATGGACAAGATGTCAATAATGCAGACTAAACATAAATGTGTATCCAGCATACATTCTTATACCCCTGAACTCTTCCCTAAATTCTCACCAATAGTCATATTCCCCCAGAGAGTTATACGCAACGATGTGCTGGTAAATGTTTAACAACTGGTTCTCAGATAAAGAAAAATGTATACACAACACACTTTAAAGTTTAATTTGCAAAATTAACATTTTCTCCATCACATTTTTTATCTAGACAATCAACAAAAAACAATAAATCAGGTCCTGGTTTGTAGCTTTTGCCTTTTTCTTAGATGTAAATTTTCATACTGAAAATTTAACAATTTGCTTATAAAAGCCAATTTGAGCTGACTCTAGCACTGCCCTGGTTCCATGACCCACCTCAGGAGGAGGTTTGAAAGAAACAAAGTCTGACCTCTCCATGGTGTAAGCATGGTAGGAAACATCTAGGAAGGAGGAAACCAAACCCCTTTGTTTTCTGTCATCTCTGTCAGCTACAAAAGAAAGAAGTTGGAACTGCTTTTTGAAACCAGACTTTTTTTTGGCAAAGCCACACTCTCCAATCAACCAATTAATCAAGCATTTATTCAATACCTACTATTTGCCAGACATTGTGCTAGATGTTGGGCCTATAAAGGAAAAAAATGAAGCCATCCCTGCCCTCCAGGACCTTACATTCTACCAGACAATCTATATCACTGGGTGAGTATAGCACAAAACATTCACAATTAAATATAATATATATATATATACAAAATAAGTTTAAAAATCATTTTGGGGAGAAGCACTAAACATTGGGGGGATCAGGAAATGCCTTGTATAGTTAGTAGCATCTGAGTTGAGTTTTTAAGTAGAAGAATGCAAAAGAAATAGATGACATGGGCTCTCCTATAAGGACATAAAGGAGATAATACTTGTAAAGTCCTTAGCACAGTGCCTGGTGTATAGTAGACCCTATATAAAAGCTAGCTATCATCATCATCATCATCATCATTATTCTCCAGGTATTTAATGATAAGTGATACCTCAGATCTATACTCTCAGAGAAAGATTTCAAATGAGACCCTGATCCCTGGACTCAGACCCAAAGGAAACATGGATTTACCACATGTGGATGAAAGGGAAATGAGTTCATAACACAACGGTTGAATAGTACAGCTTTTGCACAGTGCCGCAAATGCTCCATTACAGAGCACCAAAATTCTTTCAAGGATAACTCACTTGGCATGTGCTACTGCTGGCAACATTCTGGTAGTCAGATCACCAGTATGAGGCTATGCTTGACGATAATAGAATACAATACAATACACATTTATTAAAGGCCTACTATGTGCCAGAGGGATAGCTAAGTGGTGCAGTGGATAGAGCACCAGGCTTGGAGTCAGGAAGACTCATCTTCCTGAGTGCAAATCTGGCCTCAGACACACACTAGCTAGACCCTGGATGAGTCACTCCACTCTGACCCAATTTCTTCATCTGTAAAATGAGCTAGAGAAGGAAAAAGCAAACCACTTCTGTATCTTTGCCAAGAAAATCAACCCCAAATAGTGTCACAAAGAGTAGGACATGATTGAATGACTGAATTGACTGAATAACAACAATGTGCCAGGCACCATGCTAAGTAGTGATGATACAAATAAGAAAAAGAAAGACACTCCCTGCCCTCAAAGAACTTACTATTCAATGGAAGACAACACTCAAAGTAAGCTGAAAAGAGAGAGACAAGGTGGCCAATGGAGGACCCTGTGCAGGGGCATCTTGTTTCATGGAGACGAAACCAGACAGAGCTTGGGCAGGCCAGGAGAGGAGGGATCGCATCAGCTAATAACAGCCTCCAGAAGCATGTAAAGCTGAAAGGTAGCCAGGTGGCACAGTGGATAGAATGCTGAGCCTGGAATGAGGAAGATGAGTTCAAATCCAGCCTCTGACTAAAAGCTATCACCAGCTATCATTATCATCATCAGGTACTCAATTGATAGGTAATACCTCAAATCTATACTCTCAGAGAAAGATTTCAAATGAGATCCTGATCCCTGGACTCAGACCCAAAGGAAACAGGGATCCACCACATTTGGATGAAATGTGGGTGAGCTACTTTCAGTTTTCTCTACTATAAAATGAGGATAATAATGGCACTTACCTTCATAGTGATTGTGAGGATCAAATGAGATAATAGTTGTGAGATACTTGGCACAGTACCTGGCACATTAATACTGAACACATCAGACATCCTTCTTGCCCTCCTCCTGGTTCTCTTTCTCCATCAGCACCTTGTCCCTGACATTGTTATGTGCAAGGAAGTATACCTTCTACCAAATGGTATGCAGTGAATTATTAAGACCTACCCTTGAAGTGCCTGAAGAACTTCTAATTGAGGGCTATAATCCAGAGCCTGAACATCTGTGTGCGAGTCCACACTCCTGTAGATGCCAGTCCCCACCAGGTTACCTGGAAGTTGGGTTCCCAGTATTCCACTAGACAAAGCTATGGTTGAAACTAACACCCGTCCCCACCCCTAAGTAGAACAGAAAAGCTTCACTATTGGCTAAGAGCAAAATGCTGGTGCTTAGTAGAGTAGGGGTTGGGGAGAGTGGGGTTTGATGGCTAACATTTACCTAGCTAGTGCTTTGAGGTTTACACACCACTTTACATGCATGATCTCATTTGATTCTCACAACAATTCTACAAAGGCTGTAGTTAATACAAGTTGGTACTCAGTATTATCATCTCTAAGTTACAGATGAAGAAACTGAGACTCAAAAATAGTTTGTGTGATTTGATCAAGTTGCCAGGGAAGATTGGGTCTCTCTGTCCTTGTTCAGTTGTTTCAGTCATATCTGGCTCTTTGTGACCCCATTTGGGGTTGATTTTCTTGGCAAACATACTAGAGTGGTTTGCTATTTCCCTCTCCTGCTCCTTTTACAGATGAGGAAACTGAGACAAACAGGGATAAGTGACTTGCCCAGGGTCCCACAGCTATTAAGTGTCAGGTCAGATTTGAACTCAGGAAGATGAGTCTTCCTGACTCCAAAACCAACACTCTATCCAATGCACCACCTAGCTGCTGTATCCAGGTCAGAGTCAAATTTCACTTTTTGATCTCCACTTTAGCTTAGATCCACTTTGTTTCCAATCTGGACCCCCATCAGTCAGCTTGCACCCCCACTACCACTATATTGATGCTGCAGTTAGTGTGGGTGCCCAATTAGATTTCACTCAGAACTCCCAAACTCAAGCAATCCACCAGTCTCAGCCTCCTCTAGTAGCAGAATTACAACAGTATGCCACCACTCCCCTTGGAGTCAAAGAGGTTAAGAAGACATTGGCCCATGATCACACAGCTACTAATATCAGAGATGGGGTTCAAACTCAGATACCTTCCAATGCCAGATTACATGCTCACCCCATGCTACACTACTCTCCATTTGGAAACAGAGGACTTACATTTCAATTCTGTCTGTGCTCCTAATTATCTATGTTCCCTTGGGCAAGACACTTCGTAGGTAAAAGGACTTTCCTTCTCTTCCTCTCCCTTCAATGATCCTATAAATCTATGATCCCAATGATGCCATCATACAGGAAAACAAAGCCTGGACCTCAGTGAACATCCTAAAGAACATAGCAGGACACAATAAACCTGCATTGGAAGGGAGTTAAACAAGCAAAAAGCTCAAATAACTGATTTTTTTTTTTTTTGCTGAGGATTGATGCTCAAGATAGTCACCCTGAGGCCCAACAGGGCCTGAAAGTGGCTTTAATCATCAGAGAATCAATTATTGTTCAGTTCAGTGCCAGCCCCTTTTAATTCTGCTAGCTTCCCTCTGTTAGCCATGTATATAGTTTATCTGTGCCTATTTGTTTTCTTGTTGTCTCCCCTGTTAGATTGTGAGCTCATTGAGAACGAGTACTGTTCTTTCCCTCCTTTTGTATCCTGGGAGGTGCTTAATAAATGATTGGTTGATTGACTGTGGTTTTAGAGCTATTTGGGTTTTTTTTTCCTCTCTAATTCTTTAAAAGTTGACAATTCTCATCTAACTGAAACACTTGGTGACATTTAGGTGGCACAATAGATAGAGCATTGGGCAAAGAGTAAGGAAGACCTGAGTTCATATCTAGCCTCAGACACTTACTAGCTGTGTGATCCTCACTCATCCTCTTTCTGCCTTCATTTCCATGATGATAGCACCTACTTCACACTGTTGTTGTGAGGTTCAAATGACATAATATTTGTGAAGCATCTTACAAACCTTAAAATACTATACAAAAGCTTATATAAAACATGTTCACCTTCACCCAACTCTCACCTGTAGCTCCAAGAAGCTGTAGTATGCATAGAGGCTACACTCCAGCAAACTATCTGGGTAAATGGGCTAAACCAGGTTGAAGGCCTCAGACCTTTCAGTGAGGTAGCAGGATCTCTACTCCAAGCATATGAAGATGTTCCACAGTGGAATGGATGGATGAGAATGGCCATGACGGTGGGTGAAGCAGGCCCTATGGAGAGCTTGGAACTTGGTCTGGCATCAAGGACGCCAAGGTCATCCACTGCATTCTGGACCATCACCTATTACCTCGACTCTTGTCTTGCCATTGGATTTCAATGACTCTGTAAGAGTGAGGTTGATGACTTTGTGAAACTGCCTCACTTAAATGCAATTTGTGCACAAGTCAAGATGTCACCCATGATGTCATTGGTCCTCTTTAAAAACAAAGGGCAAATAACAACAAAGCAACTATTTTGCAGCTAGGTGGCACAGTGGATAAAGTTCTGGGTCTGGAATCAGAAAGATTCATTTTCCTGAGTTCAAATCTGGCTTCAAACACTAACTGGGCAAGTCACGTAACCTTGTTTGCCTCAGTTTCCTCATCTGTAAAATGAGCTAGAGAAGGAAATGGCAAACCACTCCAGTTTCATTGTCAAGAAAATCTCAAAATGGGGCCATGAAGAGTCAGATACAACTGAAAATGATTAAACAACAATCAAATGATTATTTTTAAGGTTCAGAAAGTGCTTTACTTATGTTATCTCATTTGATTCTCACTGTGAGGTAGCAGCTATAGGCAACATAGGATCATAGATTTAGAGCTGGAAGGGACCATAGAGGATATCAAATCTAACCCCTCATTTTATAAATGAGGAATCTGAGGCACAGAGAACTCAAGTGACTTGCCTAGGGTCATACAACTGGTCAATGCCTGAGGATAGAGTTTAACTCTAGTCTCTTCGACTCAAAATCCAGTGCTCTATCCATTGTACCATGTAGACTCTGCACCCACATTTTACAGAAGCAACTCAGAGAAACCGGAATTTGCCTGTGTTTGTATATCTAGTCAGTCCCAGAGATGAGAATCAATACCAGATCTTTCCCAGCCCCAGGTCTACCATATACACTAACTCTCCAGGGGAAAGGAGGGAAGAAACAAGCAATTATTAAACACTTACTATGTACCAGACTTTGGATTAAACACTTTACAAATATTATCTCCATATCATCACTCTGCTGGGTAAACTGGGCTTTTACTGTTTGCCCAATTTGGCCAGCCATCAAACTCTAAAGAAGAGAACAAGTTGGGGTGGGGATTAAAGGATAACCTAGGGTTTTAGTTTCTCTCAGACTCCGAAATGGAGGACATGAAATAGAGCAGAGCAAGCTTATGAGATTGATAATTAGCTAAGATATTAGCAGTCTGGAGTATAGTCTTGGAGTCAGGAAGACTTGTCTCCTATCTTTGACTCATACTACCTCTACGACCAAAGAAAAATCATTGAACTGCAATTTCCCTAGGTAACTCTCTAAAATTATAAGTTACAGATGAAACTGTAAAGAAGAGGCATCATGAGGGTAGGAGATAGAATGGTGAACCTGGAGTCCGAAAGATGTGAGCTGAAGTCCTCGTTCACTAACTGTGTGATCTTGGGCAAGTTGTTTAACTTCTCTGTGCCTCAGTTTCCTTTTATGCTGGGAAAGCCCCCATTGGAGAGGACCTATAGCAGCACAAAACTCTAATGATCCCATAAAGAGCCTGAGGTCAATGACAGATATGATATGTTCCCTTTTAAGCCTGTCATTAGGCTGGTTACACTTAGGCAGAACTGAATTATATCACTGAGAAGCATTTTGGCCAAATGACTTGGATTTCACTGCTTTAATGCGGAACAGATAGGAATTTTCTCCATTACTTACAAACAACACATCAATGACTGATATCTTTCTTATTAGTTACAGAAGTAACTTCTGTAAACTTCCCATTTGATAAATCTCTCAGTCCCTTGTACTGGGCAGATCTGAGTAGTTTTTTTCAGGGTTTTGTTGGGTTATTAACCACCAAGGAGGTTCAAAGGAGCTAGTTTCATGTAGATCATTCAGCTTCTCTCTCTAATATAGACTCCGAAGGCCCCCAGGCAAGAAACCTTGCCTAATTACATTTTCTGTCCAACACCTAATAGACTATTGATGTTTGATTCTTGTCAAATAAAAATAATTTGACAACTGAATCTTCGTTCTAGAAAACTTAAATGACCCAATATTTTGTTTAGTAGATGTTAGTGTGTTATTTGTAGCATCTCTCTCAAGGAAACTAAAACTGGGAAAGTAATTTGTCCCAAAGCTCTACTTATTTTCTGATCAAATCACAAATTCACATATAGCTGCCAGAGTGATTTTTTTCTAAAGCTCAGGTCTGATCATGTCACCTTCCTTCTCAATAAACTCCAGTGGCTCCCTATTGCCACTAAGATAAAATACAAACCCCTTTGTTTAGCATTTGAAGTCCACCACCCAACCCCAACCTACCTTTCCAGCCACATTACATGTTCAAACTGTTCTCCATATCCCTCATACATATCACTTCATTTTCCCATCTCCATGCCTTTACACTGGCTGTCCTCGATGCCTGGAATGCACTCCCACCTCATCTCTGCCTCTTTATGTCCCTGATCACCTTCAAGATTCAACTCAAGCACCACTAGTTTCAAGTAATATTTTTCCCATTGCTGTGTGATTTTGGGTCTGTCTCATGCCCTCCTTGAAATTCAGTTTCCTCCTCTGTAAAAATCATGTGTTTAGACTAGATGATCTCTGAGGTTGTTTCCAGTACTAATGTTCTAGGATTCTCTTGTGTATTTAGTCAGTCGATGGTCTGTCTTGCTCCAAAGTCAAATTCTTCCAAAAGTGGTCTAGCAAATGGATTGAGAGAAATAGGCAAAATTGTGCCAGGAAGGAGTTTTATTCCTTTTGTCACCATGTGAGTGCACTCCTTCATTACCATGTCTCCAGGACTACTACAGTCATGTTTGTCTTTGCCTTGAATGCCCAAACTGGCCTCCTTACTTTTTCTCATCCATGTCACTTCATTTCCCCTCTTCATATCTTTGCACTGGCTGTGCCTAACACCGTATCTGACAAATAGCAGGGCCTTAATAAATGATTGTTGACT
The DNA here is from genome assembly GCF_900497805.2 of Vombatus ursinus. Lineage (NCBI taxonomy): Eukaryota > Metazoa > Chordata > Mammalia > Diprotodontia > Vombatidae > Vombatus > Vombatus ursinus. The sequence continues at coordinate 58,771,189 of NW_020954585.1, forward strand.
AATTGATTGATCTTATGCCATACTCCATCTCCTGCCCTATGCCTTTGCATAGGCAATCATCACCCATGCCTGGAGTTCACTCTTTACTCACCTTGATGTCTTAGAATCCTTTGTTGACTTCAAAGCTCAGCTGAAGCACCCCTTCCACGTGGAACTAATCCCACCAATTGCTAGAACTTCCCCTTGAACCACCCCTCACTCACCCTGTCCTTCTCTTCCCACCATGTATTTATTTTGTATATACACCTATGTATATATGTCGTCTCCCTTGATGGAATGAAAACGCCTTGGGGGCAGAAATTATTTCATCCTTGTCATTGTATCCCAGGACCTAACAAAATACCTGGCACATAGTAGGTGCTTAATAAGTACTTGTTAATCAATTGATTGATTCTCTCTCCTGGCAAATCATGCTACTTGCCTTCCCAAAATGATACAGGAGAAAGAACAATGGATCTGTAGTCAGTGGACCTGGGTTTTTCCATTTACTACCTGTATAACCTGGGGCAAATTCTTTAACTTCCTTAGGTGGTGGTTGTTGTTGCTGAGTTGTTTCAGTTGGGTCCTACTCTTTGTAACCCCATTGTAGGGTTTTCTTGGCAGAGATGCTGGAGTGGTTTTCCATTTCCTTCTTTAGCTCATTTTACAGATGAGGAACTGAGGCAAACATCGTTCAGTAACTCTCCCAGGGTCACAACACTGCCTATAGTAGACACTAATAAGTGTCTGAGGCCAGATTTGAACTCAGAAAGAAGAGTCTTTCCAAGTCCAGTGCTCTATCCACTGGGCTACCTAGTCCAAATTCTTTAGGTTATAGCTTCCTCAATTGTGAGATGATGGGGTTGGGTTAAGTGACTCTTCAGGTCCCTCCCAGCTCTATACCCATGATCCTATGGTTCCATCATTCCCACCTCCATATCAACCTACTTTTGTGGGGTTTTTTCTCCACTCCTCCTTTTTCTGTTGATTTACTATCCATTTGTAAAAGCCTGGCTCGAACACTACCACTTCCAAGAAACCATTCTACTTGGTAATGACATTTCTCTCTTTATACCTCACTTTATGTTTTCCTTGAATTTCTCTTACATATTATAGTTTTTTTGTGCTTATTCTCTTACTAGTCTATAAGTTTCATGAGGATTGAGACTGTGTCTTATCTAAGCTTTGTATTTGTCCCAGTGCCTAGCTTAATGTTCCACTCACTGTAGGTATTTAATAAATGTATATAATGTATAAAAGAAATTATATTACTATTCAGGGAGGGGTAGTTAAATCAATCTTAACAACACATTCTAGCACTGGTATCTTTGTCACCTCTATTGAATTAATAGTTAAAAAGTATTAAATTTGGTGTAAAAAATCCTTAATCTATTTAAAACTGAGGAAAGCCATTTGATGATACACAGGCAGTATGACGGGATTGGCTAAAGAGGTTTAGTCATGCAGTGGGGATCTTGAATAAAATAGTAACCCAGTATTCCAATGGCAAGCCATCTTAGAGAGAAAAGATTCAGTCAAGTCCCTGAGAAGAAATCGCTTTGGGGGGAAGAGAAGGGAGGAGATACAGCCTCTGAGTCCTCCCCTACTTCCCATGGACCACAGCAAGATTTCATCACCTTTGAAAGGTCATGGGTGTCCTAACAGTGACCCTGGAAAAATAGCAAGTGACAGCAGTGTCTGCATTGAGAACTGAAGACAAACTTGACACACTGAGGAAAGTAAGCCTCTTATGAAGAGAATGGCAGAAAGTTACACCATATCTAAAGCCTACTTTCACCTGGACTCTGTATGTACTTGTGGAAAAGTACAAACAGCCAGTTGTGAGGGATGTTTTTGTACCAACTGTTCTTATTATATCACATAAGTAAATACCCATTTCTTAAAGTTAACTAACCTAGCTGGCTAATTGATATAATTGATAATCATAGAGGGAGAACACTGATGGGGCTTATGAGCTATAGTAGTAAATCTACTCCCTGATCTCTCAATTATCTGGAAAACCTTGATGAGGAGTCTTTCCTCTGAAGACCCAACCTGCTAATCCAATATGATTTGGGAGAGTAGCCTCAAAGTTTGAACTACAACTGCAAAAGGATACCAGTTATCTTGAATACATATGTACATACATGTATAAATACATATATATATTAGACTATAGTCTGCTACCAGAGATTATGATAAAGTCAGTGCACGGCCCATGTGGAAAATAAATACAGAAGCAGTCTTCCAGTGCATTTTTAATTAAAATTTTGGTATAAGAAGAATTCTTATAGCATAATATGTTTGAATGGGAATATGTCAACTTTATTTTACAAATGGAATTTTCACAGATTTACACTTCAAACATTTATGAAAAATAAAATATATAATATTTAGCTTTATAAATTTTTCCCATTTAATTACTCTATCTTTAGAACAAAATATTAGCTTTGTCTGGTACATTAAGCAGTCTGAAATCACCAACCAAATGACAACCATTTCTGCAAAAGTACTGGGAAAAAATACTTTGTGGAAATTGTCAAATCCTTACAGAAATAAACATGAATTAGAAACAAGCACACCTATTTTGGTGGGAAGAGAACAATCCACACCAAGAGGTTTTAAAATGGCTACTTCTTTGTACTGTTGACAAGAAAGAGCTAAAACTGAACTTTGGCACTGGCTCAGAAAAAGACTTTTCAAAGCCAAGCCAAATGATGATTCACTTGGAAAGTGTTTTATATGAAAAGCAGATGACAGCATCAGGGGCAATCAGGAGCAAAACTTTACATTTCAAGGTCCACACATACTACTTAGCAGTTTCCAGCATTCAGAACACTATCAGCTTACTGCCTGTTTTCATGGACTTCTCGCCCATCCCCAATAGTTCCTGGTTAACCAGGGCAGACACATCTGATTCTCTCTGCCAGGCTTTGTAGTTTCACAAATCCAGCTTAAAATACACAAAAATATAAAGAAAAAATCTTTGCAATACAGGAAATGGTTTGCTGCGATGCTGAAGCATTTGACATGAAAGAGAATGGTAGCTGCAGCCCAAGGGTGACACAGTCTTTTCAAAGGACATATAAAAAGTATTGCACACAACACATGAAGGATTAGGGCTGGAACAGGGCAGGAAAGACTTCACTAGCATTTATATTGGCTCTTACAAACCTCTGAGGTGCTTAATGACTCTTGGCTCCACATACTTTTATTAAATAGGCAGTTTAGTCACTTATGGCAAAAGATATTTACATGTGACTTCACCCCCCCCCCGCAGAAGATCGACAATATACTATCTTGGCAAGAAAGGTGTTTGATTCTTGCTAATGAATTAGGTATAGTAGATGAAAGATGCTATGATATGGCCTTAGAGGTATTTCCTTTCTCCTGAAAGTTTCATATCAACAACTATGAACTCATTTTGCACTCAGCACACTTCAGAGAGGTTTGAACGAACTTCATCTGGGGAAATAAGTGCCCACCAAACCTCAAAAGAGATTGTCTCAAAAAACTGGGACACTTCGATGGAGAATGATTGTAGCTATAAATCAAGCAAACGCTCTTCACAAGTCTCCACGGGCCATTTGGTTGCACCTCCAAATACATCCACGTTGTTATCGACCCAGGGAATGATATTGCCTGGCATGTTGGTGGAGCAGTTAGCAATATTCATGATTTCTTGAGCTTTTAAGACCCGATCCCATATATTAAACTGGCTTAATTCTCCAACAAAGGCTTGAGTAGCATCAAATCTTCCACCCACGGTATCCTTTGAAAATAAAACAATGGATTATGGGTACGATATGTTCTGTTTGTATTTTTAAAAAAGAAAAAAAGCAACAAAATATTCGTCTACAATGCAAACTACTTCTTGGGGAGAGTCTTGAGCTGAGGAAATGTCAGTAGCAGAGCCTTGGAATATCATTCCTTCTTTCTCCTAATTCTAACCACATTCCTTTGCCTGCTGCTTCAGACAAAGAAGAACTGGAGATCTGGAAGAGACCTCAAAGATCCCACAGGTTAATCTCCTCATGTTTTTACAAATGAAGAAATGAGAATCAGCAAGATAAAAGTTAGCTATAAGCAGAGCAGAGGTTAGAACCCAGTTCTCCTGACTCTCATTTTAGTGTTCTTTCTAAAATTGTGCTTCCTCTCCAAAGAAGAAGATAGATAGATAAATAAATAAATAGATAGATGAAAAAAGGAATAAAGGAAGGGAGTATGGAGGGAAGGAAGAAGGAAAGAAAGAAAGAAAGAAAGAAAGAAAGAAAGAAAGAAAGAAAGAA
>NW_020954585.1:58775466-58806244 GCF_900497805.2 Vombatus ursinus
GAAAGAAAGAAAGAAAGAAAGAAAGAAAGAAAGAAAGAAAGAAAGAAAAGGAAGGAAGGAAAAGAAAGGAAGTGATAGAAAAAGAAAAGACAGCTTCTTCTAAGGTGTTGGCTGACAAATAAGTGGCTTAGTGGATAGAGTGCTATGCTTGGAATAAAAAAAAACCTACATGCAAATTTTTCTGCAAGTGATTTAACCTTTCTCAATCTCATTGCCCTCATCTGTAAAATGGGATTGTTGTGAGGATCAAATGAGATAATATATGTAAAGCACTTTGCAAACCTTAAAGCTATACATACACATATAGGGTGTGTGTGGGTATGTGGGTGTGTGTATGTGTGTGTGTGTGTGTGTGTGTGTGTGTGTGTGTGTGTGTGCAACTATCATTATTATTCACATACAATCCAAATGTTGCATCCCTTCAATCCCTGCTCTACCTTAGGGCTGAGGTGGGATCTATGCAAATTAAAAAATCAGTTGTACAAAAAAAAAGCCTCACTTAACCAGCTGCTGTAGTTGTTTATCCACACGATGCCAACCAACAAATCTGACCAGTTTTTTCTTAGGATCACCATGTTCACAAAGAGATTGTAAGTTCCTTTAAAGCATCAACTGTATCTTAAAGCTAGCATTCGATAAATATTGATTAATGTACCCAACTAACCAGGAGCCTGGGGGAATCAGTGAAGGTTTCATAGCCAAAGGTGATTTCTGAGCTGAGTACTGAAAGAAACAAGTGATCTTCACACGAACATCTCTACATTCAGACCAGAACCAAAACAAGAGCCCCACTGTTTCATTGGTGTTTTGGAGTGGGGTTTGCTTTGTCTGTTTGTTTTGTCTTTGAAAAGGTCGAAACTCGATGAAGAACAAGAAGAAGCCTTAGAGATACAACAAATTCAATTTAACAAATGTTTGTTAAGGACCTATTGGGTACAAAGGTCCATGTCAGGAAGCAATACGAAGTATAAATAAGACATGGGCCCCTGCCCGTATGGAGTTTACAATCTAATAAACATCATAGAATCCAACCTCCTCATTTAATAGATAATGCAACTGACATCTAGAAAACAGAAGCAAAGCAACTTGCCTGGGATCACACATCTGGCAAGTCACAGAGCCAATATTAGAACTAAAGTTTCCTAATTCCCAGGGCAGTACTCTTTCCTTGACACCAGGATGACTTTCTTTAATACCATTAAAAATGGCTTGTCAAAACTCAAGATCTAGTTCCAGGAACAAGAGGAGCTCCTAACAATGGCACAAACATATCTCTGAATACATAGTGCGTTAAGATATATGTGCAGCATACTTCATTCGAAAAAAAATATAAAGCTCCTGAGATTAGAGTTGTTCCTGCCTCAGCTTTAGCTAATGCCTTCCAAGGTCATCTAACTCATGTCTCATTCCAAATAGCTTTTAACCAAAAAACAAATACAAAAAGCAGCTCGAGTAAGTGCTAATGGCCCTGAAAAAATGAATGTCACTAGGCAAGGAAAGTACAAACAGATTCCAGAAGCACATCTGCTGACGTTTGTCACAATTCATCAGCTCTGCATTGTGTATTTCTGGGATCAAGCCAGATCTATCCAGCCAAAGCAAACTCTTACACGAGTATTGGTAGAAATACAGTCAGACAATCATCCTAGATAATGCATGATGCTGCCTCCCTATAAGGCTGACCTTTCCCTTGATCTGAGGCATTTAAAAAAGGAAAGCTAATCATCAGTTGGGGAATAGCTGAACAAATTAAGGTATAATAATATATTATAATGCTGTTGCACAGTAAGAAGCGCCATTAGAAAGAATTCAGGGAAACTTGAGAAGATTTGCATGAATGAATGCAATAAAAAGTGAGCAGAACCAAGAGAACGTTCACACGATGACATCAACAATGAAAAAGAAAAGCCACAATGAAAGACATTAGGACCCTGATCAATGTAGTCATCTACCTTGACTTCAGAGGACTGGCAATAAAGTGTGCTTTCCCCTTCTTGACAGAAAGGACATGGGCAATATGTTGGTCTGTTTTTTGCAAATAAATTTTGTTACAAGCAAGTACTCTGGGGGTAGGGTATGTTTGTTGGAAAGTGGTATGTGTGTGTGTATACACATACATATATGTGTTTATAAATATGTGTGTGTTCGTATACACATATGTACATATATATTCATCTATAACACATTTTTCAAGATAAAAATTCTGAGTATGATGGGATTAGGTGTTGCCATAATTTTCAGGGCAATTGTCAGTGAATTAATCAACCCAGTTCAGCCTACGTCCACCTTCTTTGTTAAGCCTTTGCCTAAGCCTCAAGTCTACAGATATCTCCTTTCTTCAATGACAGTCTACCTTACACAATATGGCTCTTGGCTCTGTACTACCCTTTCCTCTTCCTTTCTCCATCTCCACAGTTCTGAACTCATGAACCATACTCAAGTCACTCTGCTAAATGGAATATTATCAGATAGAATGAGTAGTGGAATGCCCATCCCTGGCCACCACTCCCCTACATATGTTTCCTCCCCCATTAGACTGTAAGCCCCTTGAGGGCAGGGACTATTTTTGTATTAGAATGAGAGGTATAGACAGTTTGTGCTAGAGACATTCGGAAGAGGGAAAGGGGGAAACAGAGCAGCCATCCTCTGAAGGATATGGACAATGACCATCACCTTGAAGGAGCAGTAGAATTTGAATATGCAAAAGAAGAAGCAGGATGAACCGTCTAATGGACATATATTTAGGGAGCAACAGGGAGACAGGTCTGGTTAAAGCAAAGTGTTTTTATTAGAAAGCAGTGGGAGACAAAATTGAATAGGAAGAGTAAGAGAAAATAATGGAATATCTTCAACCATCAACCTAAGTTGCTTTAACTTGCTCCTGTAGGCAAGAAGCTATTAGACATTTCTGAGTAAGGGAGAGACGTGATAAAAGTGGTATTTTAAGAGGTTTTCTGACAGTTGGTGCAGAATGGATTCAGAAGTAAAATGGGGAGTGTGGTGAGGCTGAAGGCTGGGAAAATTATTAGCTGGCTATTGTGGGTATTAGTTTTATGACATGAAAAGAATCTCTGTGGGGCTCCTAAACCCCAAATGTGTGAAGTACATGCTATAGAAAGTTTTAAAAAAAGATAGAATCATAAAGAGAAACAGCTTTGAAAGACTTAAGATCTCTGATGGATATAACAATGAACTACGATCCTATAGGACCAGCAAAGAGCATGCTACTTATCTTCTGACAGAAAAATGATGAACTCAGGGTGTTAAAATGCAACATATATTTTGGGCATGGACAATATTGGGATTTGTTTTGCTTGATTATGTATATTTCCTACAATAATTTTGTTTTTCTTTTTCTTTTTTCCAGTGAGGGAAAGAAATTAGGAGAGAAAATAGATTCTTGTTAATTGAAAAAAAAATCTTAATTTTAAAAAACCACCAACAAATGTGAAGCATACATATAATTTTCCACTAATATTAGGCAACAAAACCAGAGAGATTGTACTAGATTTCACTGTATTGCATGGAAACAAAAAATAGTTTTAAAGAACAAGTAACAACACATCAAAAGAGAAATTTGACTGAAGTGTTAAACTAGACTTGGCTACTCATTTTTAGATTTCTTTAAATTTGGCCAATTCAATTATTCTGCTCCTGTAGAGGCATTTTATAGTGACATGCTATTGACTATGTGCCAAATGCATGACATTTGGTGCAACTTAGGTAGAAATATCATTAACATCAAAAGTTTATTTTGCTATTAAAGTATTTACACTCTTTATCTTTTAATGCACTGAGTCTTTAATGAGATCCTCATAGCATGCTAAATGCCAATTATACCCAGGTTCCCTGAAGATTAAACAGAAGAAATGACAGGCCACCATCAACACAACCCTTGAAATGTTACTGAGAGCTTGAAATAATAATAACTATAGCTGACTTCCTAATTTCCCTTGTTCAACATCTTTGCCTCAGGAAAGAAATGCTCCTGTCTACACTCACCTGTTCTTGTCCAAGAATCAGAACTCCCCCAGGCTTAATTGGGTGCCAAGGAGCAAGATTTTCCCCAGTGCCAAGTTTCTCTCCATCCTGAAAGGCTTCCCACATCCCATCCCTTGTTGTCCAGGTGACACAGATATGATGCCACTTTCCATCACTAACGAACAGAGGGAGCTGAGCCACCTGTATTAAAACAAAAGAAGAGAATGAGGCTTAAAGAGTAGAACACTGATCAAGTCTTATCTGTGATAACGTCTGTCTGTCCTGAGTCTACAACACAACTATGATTCAAAACAGGTCAAGGACAAATAAGAAAGAATATGGACTAGTCATAAAAAGCACTCTGGTCAGGAGTCAAGAATTCTGGATTCCAGCACCGACTCTGCCAATAACTAGCTGTACCAGCTTGGACATCACTTGACTCACGTGGGCCTGGGTTGCCTCATCCAAAAAATGGAAATAATGTCTGTCCTATCCACCTCACAGGCGATGCTTCAAGGGGAAAAATTATGAACTTATACCTTGAAAAATATTAAGAGGGTAGAGAAATGTAAAAATATAAAGTAGCATGGAGGATTCCCTTTAGACACCTTGATTTCTGACCCAAAACTAGATATACAACACTTTTCTATCTTATAAGAGAGATAGTAGAGATGTATATAGTGGATAGGATATATTCTCTCCAAAGTCAGCATGGCCTGCCCAGAGAAGACTGCCATTTTACTTGGCATGAACCATTGGCCAGGCCATTCTAAGTAAGCCATCCTTTCCAGTAAAATTCATTACAAAAACTGCTAGCAGTTTTCTTTTCACAATTTCACTGTATTCAATGTTCCAAAAAAAAATTTTTTACCAACATTGGCCTGAATCCCCTAGCCTGCCTATGAGTTCCATATCTTGGCACTGCATCTTAGGCTCCAAATGAAAAGACAGCTAACTGGGTGTGCAAACTATAAATATTGAAAGTCCTTCTGCACAAATGATTGGTGTAATGGACTAAAAGGCCTTTAAATTAAAGGGAGGGAATAGAGATTTCAAACTCTAATTAACTCAAGGAAGTAAATTCCAACCCAGAAAACACATTAGCAAAGGATCTTTGTAAGTATTCTTAACAAGCAAACATGACCATGAAGCATCTGAATGCTACTGTATGTCTCCTAGCAACCCTCAGGTGCTATCCTCCCAGGGATTAGGTGTTTACAAGAGGACTAAACTGAGAAGAAAACAAGGTCCTGTGTCCTACTGTGAATTTGAATGCATCCAATGATGTTATTTTAAAAACAATTAATATGTCGCTCCAGAAGGTGCCTTGTGAAATAATGAACACAGTGGAAAGATTCCATAACATCTCAGACTTAAGGAAATGCTCTTCCACACATGTACACACAAAATTGCTCAGGTAAGACAATAAGCAGAGTTAAAAATTACTTCCATTCCAAGGAGCCTTAGTATTCTAAGGAGTTGACTGGACCTAATGGATGAATTCTACCTGAATCAGAGAACTAGTCACCTAATTCTAGCTTTCCCAGATTCCTCAGCTCAGCTCAAATCCCATCTTCCGCAGGAGGCCTTTCCCAGTCCTCCACCACCATCACCATCCTCTGCCCTACACTGCTGAGATTCCATTTACACAGTATATACCTTCTATGTAACTCATTATTTATGTGCTGCATCCCCTATTAGAATGTATACTCCTTGAGGACAGGGACTATTTTTTTTGCCTTTCTTTGTATCCTCAGCACTTAACACAGTGCCTAGCACATAGTAAGCACTTGATAAATGCTTGTTGACTAAGAAGACAGCTCTCAGAGTCTATCTGACATTACATGCAAGGTCAGATTCATTCCTATAATGAATCAACATAGAAATCATTATGTCATTTTTATGTGTATACACATACAGGTACCCAAATAGATCAGCTTAGAACGAGATAAGTTTTTCTAATCTAGGGCAAGCAAGAATTTTTGAACAGAGAAGACCGCTAGCCTGATGCAAGTTATTACCATTATGGCTGATTAGCTCAGTTGGTTAAGAACCTGCACTGGGGATTTTATTCCCACATAGGCCAGTTAGCCTTGCTCTATTTTGTGGCTTCAGACTGTAACCTTAACTTTAGTCAGACAGACAATTAGAATGGAGGACGGGAAGAAAGGTGAAGTAGAGGAGAGAGAGGAGAGAGAACATGGAGCAAACTCATTTCCATTAATGGAATAAAAACAGCTTTGTCCAAAAAAGGTTGGTAGCTTCTTTTTTGTAGCTAGGAGACAAAAGTTGTCATTGTTATTATTACATAGGATCTAGGGCTGAAAGGAATCTTACCAGCTACCTAGTCCAACCTACTCATTTTTCAGATGATAAAATTGAGGCCTAGGGAGTTTTAAAGTGACTTGTACAAGGAAGCAAGCATCAAAGGTGGGATTTGAACCTAGGGCCTCTGAACATGATAGGCAAGAGAGCTGGGATAAACATGATTAGGCTGAGATGCTTTGGGTGACTATTAGCACAGTTGTATGAAAGGACACCCAGCTATAGGACTCTTCTAGCAATGCTATTTTTCCCTTCCTTATTGTGACAGTTTACATGTGTTTCATGCTTCTTAAGTTTTATTTTAAACATATTCTATCATCACAGAATGTACTTTCACTTGTATTGCACATAAAAATAAATTATAAGTAGGTCTTACCTTGTCATTAATTAGCAATTCAATTGGATTATTGCCCCATTCAATTAGCACAATCTCATTGGCTTGGCCAGATACAGCATAGGAAAATGGAGTCCCAATGCCTGGGGAAGCACTGGACCTCAGCCACAGGCATATGGTGAAGGCATACAGTTCAGGGAGCGTCTTCTTAATCTTTCCATATAAGTAATTTGTGCGAAGAGGAAGAGATACCTTAAATGCATCAGGTGACTTAAATGCACTGTTACCTAGAGTTGTAGAAAAAGGAAGATACCTTTTTAGTCCACAGCATAGTTTCCACAGCTCATTTCTCAATCACTCTGGTTTGTAAGATATGGAACTGAATTAATACAAGTTGAGTGTCTGGAACAAGTGAGGTAAGTGAATCATTTTTCTCTTAACTAGTCAGACCACATCTGGAGGATCACATTTCATTCTGAGTGACACCTTTTAAAAGATTTATTCACAACCACAGTGTGTCCAGAGGATGACCAAGATGCCATGAAGACTGGAAGCCATTATAAGAACAATTCTTAGGATTAGTTAAAGGAAATAAAGTCATTTAGCCTAGCAAAAAAAAAAATCAATAAATTTATTCAAATATAAGTAAACAAATAAAATAAATCATGAATAGGCACTTAGCCCTTTTTGCTCTAAAAGAAGTGGTGGGGAGGGGAAGTTTCCAGTTAACTGAGAATTCTAGTTAATTGAGTTAATGAATGTAAAAGTTTAAAAAGCACTGTAAAAATGTAAGGCATTATCACTGTAGTTTAGTGAAAAGTTCCCAGTGCTATGAGATTTTGCTGTACTTTGGACTAAATGAGGGAGAAGGCCAGTCTGAATTGGGGGGGGGGGAAACTACTTCTTAAAATATCTACTAAAAAGTAATATCACTTTCAAGGACAAAGAGGAACCACACTGTCAAAGAAGGCTTGCCAATTCTCAGAAGACACTGAAGATTTACTTTATTGCTCAGGTGAGAATGATATCTACAGAGCCTCCTCCCAAGTTAATTTCATTGGCCACTGCCTCAACTTCTCCACCCACAAATAGAAATATTAGCATCTAGGGTGGATTTCGTTGAAGACCAAAGAAAATAACGAGTATGAAAGCTTACACCATACAGGTATGAATGATTACCACTGGAGTATAGTCATGGAACACTCACTAGGTGTTAGACCCTACTCTGCTATTAACTAGTTGTGTTATCTTGGTTGAGCAAAGCAGATGACTCTTCTCTGGGTCTCAGTTTCCGCATCTATAAAATAAAAGCACTGCAGAAGATGATCTTTAAAGTCCCCTCAGGTGTAAAATTATCTGATTCTCTAGGGTTTCTATAAACTAGTGCTTCTTCAATAGTAATACTAGCTAATGTTTGTACATCACTTACTATGTGTCAGGCATTGTGTTAAGTGGTTTAGCTTATCATCTCATTGGATCTTCACAACACCCTTGGAAGGTAGGTGCTATGATTATGACCATTTTATACATGAAGGAAGTAAGGCAAATAGAGGCTAAGTGATTTGTCCATTGCCACACAGCTAAGTGTCTGAGGCAGGATTTGAACACACATCTTCCTGACTCCAGCCCCGGCACTCTATCTACTGCACCACCTAGCTGCTTGAAAAATATTGGAAAACTGGTTGCTTTCATCTGAACTCTGTGTAATCATCAGAAGAAGAGGAGTATAGCTGGGTCTTATAGCACCTCACTCATTTCTTTACAGATGTGGTAGGATATAGGAATTGCTTATACCATCAGATTTAGTAGGCATGTTGATTAGTTTTGCCAAACTGATTTTTTCCTTCTTCTTTTTTATTTTTTTGTCACACAGGAAGATGACTCACTGGGTAGAGGAAGGGTAAATGTATTTGAAAATAAAGACATAGAAACAAAAGGTATCAATAAAATGTTTCAAAAATAGTTTTTTTCTTAAGTTGCTTATTTACACTGTAATTTTGTTTTAAACTATTTACCAAATTCTTATTTTCTAAGAAAAAGAAAAAAGAAAGCATAACCTCTATAACCAGTTATCACAAATTCCAAATTAACAAGATTAAGAATTCATGAGTTTTTGTTCCAAAAGTGTAACTTTCCTGGGCAGTGGGGTGAGAGAATGCTGTTTAGTGAATAAACTATTCTTTGGTGAAGATACTAACAGCTGCTAGTTCCTGGGGCTCCACCCATGTACCTAAGCAATGATTTACTGAATAGGACTGTGAGAAAAGCTTACACAACTAAGTAAAATTTGGTATATTATATCCTAATGGTCCAACAAAAAGGAAACAGACTTAGAACAGTTCTAAATCTATGATCCTTAGTGCCTAGCACTGCGCCTGGCACATCCTTATTCAGTTGTTTTCAACTATTCATGACCCCACTTGAGGTTTTCTTGGCAAAGATACTAGAGTATTTTGCCATTTCCTTCTCCAATTCATTTTACAGATGAGGAAACTGAGGCAAACAGGGTGAAATGACTTGCCCAGAGTCACACAGCTAGTAAGTGTCTGAGGCCAGATTTGAACTCAAGAAGATGAGTCTTCCTAACTCTAGACCTGGCACTTTATCCACTGTGATATCTACCTGCCCCATATGCCTCTCACATAGGAGGTACTTAATAAATGTTTATTAATTGATTGATTCTAGGATTCTATAAGACAAGTCAGTCTGCCTTTAGGTAACAGCAATGTTCCTCAAATTTGCAGATAAGCTGAATTTTGGAGAATGGCTTCTTTCCCTCACTGACTTACATTATCCTTTTGGAGATTATCTTCCTTTTTAATTGATCTAAACTGGAATGTCTCCTGCTATCTGAGCTGCTGCCAAACCCTGCTGAGGACTGAGTGATCTGTAAACAAGCACTTTAAGAGCAGGAGGGTTGCTTCTTGTTTAAAAGAAGCCTTTAGTGGTATAAGAATCAGGACTTTGCACATGGTAGGCACTCAATCAATATTTGTTAAATAAACAAACCACGTTCTCTTTTTCCTAAACCTAGGTACATCCCTATACAAAAATCTTTTTTTTAAGGCGCAAAATGTTGCTAAGCCCTTGACAAGATAGAGAGTGTTGACTTGATTTTATAGGTGAAAAAAAAATCCAGGCAGAGAAATAAGATGTAACTTTCCCCCAAGCTAGTTTGAGACAAGACTGAAAAAAGTAGAACAGACAACCTTGATTTCTCGACTTAGATGAAGAGAAGAAGGAAACAAGCATTTATTAAACACCTACAAGTTACCAGGTATTGTCCTATGTGCTTTATAAATATTAACTTATTTGATCCTCACAACAACCTTGGGTAGTGGGTATTATTATTTTGCTCATTTTACAATTGAGAAAACTGAGGCAGAGGTTATCTCATACAAGGTCAAACAGCTAGTATCAGAGGTCAAATTTGAACTCAGGGTTTCCTGACAACAGGCCAGTACTCTATTCACTGCATTACCTAGTGGCCTTAAATTTTAAATACACACATATAAACACAAATATGTATATATACATATGTGCATGTGTACACACACATATGTACATATGTCTGTGTGTTTTATATATTTTATGTATATGTGTATATATGTATATATATAACACATACACTCATTACATATATATATATATATACATATATATATACATAAATACACTTTTTTTTTTAACATGGTGGATAGAGAGCTGCTCTCTGAGCTGACCTGAGTCAGGAAGACCTGGGTTCCAGTTTGCCTTCAGATCCATGTGAGTTGTGTGACCCTGAGTGAGTCACTTAATCTCAGTACTCTAGGCAACTCTCTAAGTTACAGAGAAGGTGCTCACTTGCCTTGGTAAAACGAGTTTCCTCACTTTGGAGTTGCCTGTGTCAAAGAAATCATAGGTCTACTCCCTACCCCTATCATTTTTAAGGGGGAAGGGACCCCCACAGAACCAAGATTCTCTAATTCCATGTAATCCTGAGATTGTTTTTTAGGAGCAAAGGGCAAATGATTATGTTCTTAATGAAGATATTGCCATCTAATAAAAAGAAATTACTCCTCCTGCCCTAGGGGGTGGGTGGACTCCCTAATTTAATAAGACTTACCATCTAAAATATCAGTAATAGTAACAACAGGCTTAATTAGAGCTGGGAGCAGCTGGGGGAGGGGTGTTATGAATGATATGATAGCCAGTACCTTTTATGTAACCATAATAATCTTATGAGTCCAAAAGAAACCTATTGAAGGCCAGTTAAGAAATTAAAAGGTCAGCCAGATACATCAGAAGCTGCAGGTGGCCAGCAGAGAAAAGGAAAGGGGAGCAGAGAAAAAACAATTTAGTCACATCTGTGGCTCCAGGCTCTCTCCATAGAGGATCCTGTGCCCAGTTTGCCCTAAATGTTGTTACAGATGGAGCAGGAGTTCCAGTGAAGAGAAATTAGTTTGATTAGACTCTCTGGGAACTTAAGTGCTTGATTGCTTTGGGATCTCTCACCATGGGTTGTTGTTTTTTGGGTTTTGTTGTCATTGGGGGAGGGGGTGGCATATTCTCTATCTAGGCAGTTCTATAGGGTAGAAAGATAGAAAGGTAGAAAAAGATGGGCATGTATATGGGTATGTCAGGTCAAAAAACAAAACACAACACTCTGGCCTCAGTTACACTAGTAATTGAGGCCAAAACAGAAGGTATGAGAGAATACTTGCCTGAATTCCTGGGGATGGGGGGAGGTGACTGCTCTACCCACCAGGTCTTTTCCAACAGACTGCTCTCCTCTTATTGCTTATGTATACCTCTTTGTCTTCTTTTATGAATATGTCTTATCATTGCTTTTACACTATCGTCATCTCCCTTTAAACTTCCTTTATTTTCTTTTTGTTGTTCTTATATTATTTCCAAAAAATTTTATTGGCATCTTTTGGTTTTTACATCACCTTCTTTTCTGAATCTATCCTTCCTCATTCCCCTACCCAGTGTGCCATCCCTTGTAACAAAGAATGAAAAAAAGAAAAAGTAATTCAGCAAAACCAGCCACATCAAATATTTCCCACTCAGTCCCCTACTTCTGCATAAGAAAGGAGATGAGGGAAAGTGCATTTTCTTAACTCTTCTCTAGGGGCACTCCTTGGTCATTATTATTACCAGAGTTCATTTTCTAAACCCTTTTATTCTTAACTACACATTTCTAAATAAAGTAAAAGTTTCATTTATTGGAAGATAGGTAGTTTAAGCTTTTTTATACAGGCATACTTAATTTTGAGAAAACTCAATGGAAATTCTGAATCACACAAAAGATAAATTAGGAGGTAGGTTGTCACTTTACTTCATCATAGAGTTTCTTTAAATAGTAATGCTTTAATACATTTAAGATGAGGCTACAAAAATCCAATTGACACTCATTTTGGTGGGAGAGGTAATAAGCTTATTGTGTAAAGAGTGATATGCCCCAAAGGCTGTAAACTGCCATGAAATCAGAAAATCTTGGGTGATCATTGTTACAAGAGCTAAGAACACCTCAAATCTTGCCTGATCCCTTTCAAAAGTTAAAACCAGCCATCAATAAGCCTAATACATATTATCTATAATTTCATGTGTCCATATGTCCTACTTTTAGTGAAAAAGAAGTAGAAAGCATGTCTACACTCACCTTTCCAAGAGTATGGCCCATCTTACTGTTTACAATGCCAGTGATGTTAATGGTGAAGGATGTTTATTTTGTTGTTTCAGTCATGTCCAATTCTTCATGACCCCATTTGGGGTTTTCTTGGCAAAGACACTAGAGTGGTTTGCCATTGCCTTCTCCATATCATTTTACAGATGAAGAACTGAGCAAACAGGGTTAAGTGACTTGAGGCTGGATTTGAACTCATGAAGTTGAGTCTTCCTGATTCCAAGCCCAGTGCTCTATCCATTGTACCACCTAGTTGTCCCAGGTGAAGGATAACAAATATTAAATCTTATGCGTGAACCGGTTCATCATTTCTGGAAGATACAGAAGTCTACTGATTCACCTAAGGGCTACCAAGTAAAATAGAAGACAGGGTTGAGAATCTCTCAAGATTCCAGAACCCAGAACTTGTGTTCTAACAAATGACACTTGTGTAAATTGCTTTAAAAAGAGATAGAGAGAGCATGGAATGAGAAATAGAACTTGAAGAATACCCAGAGGAAGTGGAAGGTAAGGGGATCTTTGGATCCTATCATATGAGGAAAGATTGGTTGAAAGGAATTGAGGATATTAAGCCTCCAGAAGAGAAGACTTGGGTGAAGGAGGGGTGAATATGAGAGAGATATTCAGGTATCTGGAAGGCTGTCATTGGGAAGAGGGATTATGAGCTGAAGTAGCATAGAAGGAGATTTAGGCTCTTGATAACTGGAGCTACCTAACAGTGGAATAGACTGCTTCAGGAGGTGATGGGGTCACCTTCAAGAAGGCTTGCAGATATAATAGAATATCAATTTGTCAGAGATGTTACAGAAGATATTTTTGTTCAAGTATGGGTTGGGTTAGATAATAATAATTATTATATAATTATTATATTATATAGTACATATTATATAATTATTACATATCACATATATACCTATTACAATAATTATGTAACAGCTATATTATATATTTAATATATTAATAACATAATTATAATATTGTTATAATAATTATAGCTAGTATTTATATAGTGTTTTAAGGTTTACAAAGAGTTTTACAAAGGTTGTCCCATTTTATCCTTAAAACAATCCTGGGAGGTAAGAGGAGGTAATTTTTATTATTACCCCCTTTTACAGATGAGGAAACTGAGGCAAGTAGAGGTTGAGTGACTTGCCCAGAGTCATAAAGCTAGTAAGTATCTGAGGTCAGATTTGAACTCACATCTTCTTGACTCTAGATCCAGTGCTCTATCTGCTTTGTCACGTAATTGGAGAGAGACGGGGTTGCATGAAATGCAACCCCAGCTATATCTTCTCCAACTTTAAAAGTTAAATGATTTTCAGCACTCTGAGCAATTTAGTCAGTAAAGATGGTGGAAAAGATTCTAGCTAGCACATTCATAAATTCAAAAAATATTTACTGAATGCCTACTCTTTGAAAGGGAACTGGTCTAAGTAATGTAAAAGTTACAAAGATGACCATGTTGGCCAAAGATGGCCTTCAAGGACTTCAGAACTTCCCTGTTTCTATACAATTTCCTAGAATAACAATTGGGGCAAAATTACCTTGGGCAGCTAGGTGGAACAGTGGATTGGAATCAGGAAGACTCATCTTCCTGAGTTCAAATCTGGCCTCAGACACTTACTAGATAAGTGATTCAGGGCAAGTCACTTAACCTTGTTTGTCTCCATTTCCTCATCTATAAAAATGAGCTGGAGAAGGAAATGGTAAACTACTCCAGTATCTTTGCTAAGAAAACCCCAAGATAGTGTCACAAAGAGTTGGACATGACTGAAAGGACTCAACAACAATGCTTTAGTCAAGTCACTTCTCCTCTCTAGAACTCAGGTTCCTCACCTGCAAAATGAAGGAGTCAGATGAAATAAGCACTGAGGTCTAAACTAGATGATAATATCCACGCTCCAAATCCTAATGTGTATGAACTGATTGATCAATTAGGTACTAAGAAAGAAAGAGAGGCAAAAACAAAAACAGTTACCTCTTTCTAACTCAGAAACTCTTTCCAGGAGTGCATTCAATGCTGTCTCTGTTTTCTGTCGATGAGCTGAAGTCTCATTATGAAGCAAAGATTTCTCATCCTCAAGTTCAGCCACTTTGGTTAAAAGCTGGCGTTCCAGCTCCCCAAGCCTCCTCTGAAGCATCTCTCGAAAGTCATTAGGCAGAACTGCATATGACACATTGACACGTAGTTGATGCTTTAAGAGAAAGAAAGAGAGGCAGAAAAAGAAGTATTTATACCAGTTCAAAAGAAAAACTGTGAAATTTAGATCCAATGGCACAACCACTAGGGAGAAGAGTTTCCAAAACATAAGCATTAAATTATACCAACAGTGGGAAGGAAATCATTTACTTATGCTCTCTTGAAAATGACTTTTACCAGAGTAGTTTTTTTTTACTACAATATTTGAAATTCATGAACCTCTTTATCTCTTGCAAAAGTTGTTTTTTTTTCCCTTACTAAATATGTAAACTTCTAACCAATTGTTGTAGCTTACCACAATCTCTTTGGATAGTAATTGTCCCTTCTCTCCCTGCCCCTCCCCCCCAAAAAAAGAAGTAATGACTTTTAAACTGCTAATCAAAATTCACTCAAAATTAATACAGAAATTGTAACAACAGAACTAAGTCTCTAATACTGTACAAAAGTAGGTGAATAGGCATCGAGTAGACATTTGTAATTTGAAATGTTTTAAATTCTGGAAATTAATATTTTAAATGTTATTAAGAATCTGAATCTTTATTTCTACTGATTTCTCTACCATCATTAAGTGATGTGTTGAATATCTACTCTTGTATTTGGACATTGTAATACAGAAACCTCTGAAGTGGATTTTATGCTAATTATTGTTTGTAATTTGAACCTTATGTGTAGCTGATAGAGAAATTTAGAAAAACTTCAATTCCTATAACCGTGAGACAAATTCCCTGACAAATTAAGGTCAAATTAGAGACCAAAGGCTTTTTTTTCTTCCATAAAAGTTCAAAAGTACTCTGAAGATTAAGGGATAATTTCTTCAACAAGATTGGATATGACTTCTCTCCCTCCTCAGCAATCAAGAATCACACCTTAAAATTACTTGTTAAATTTCACAACATTTTACCATTCATTTCCTTTGAAATTAATGAGATAATTTCCTTTCTGCTTGGATTTCTCTTAGCAATACCAGACTTGGCAGCCCATTCATGATAGGTACATTCATAAGACCTTCCAATTTAATTTTAGTAAGTACAGTGTGAAGTGTGTGAAGTAACACAGACACACATTTTCACATATTTCTGAAATATCTTTTTTTTTTTACCACTTCTGTTCCAGCCCTCTACTGCTCTATTAAAGGATACACCATATGCCAATGTCATATGATTCCACATGTCAGTATCACAAACCTAAAGGAGAGGCTGGGCTCAGATAGGAAAGATCAAGGAATATTTTTAAAAAGGAAACCCAGAAACATATACTAAATCCCTCAACCCAGGAAAAAAATTCCAAAAATGTTTTGTTTTGGTGTTTACAAGAAAAGCATTTGACATTCAAGCCCTAGAATCCGTAGGAAACAAAACAAGATACTCCCATTATCACCATAAGAGTAGGGAACTGAATATTAACTCTTTCCTTTCAAGAACAGTGAAAAGAATATTTGACCTATTGGAATTCTGGGATCAGAGAATGGGGAAGGGGCAGAAAGGAAACAGAAGAGTTTTCTCATAAGCACCATTTGGAGAATCAAATGTAACTTCAGAATGGCAGCTAGGAGGCGAGTGTAGATTTATGGATCCGCAGCCAGGAACTGAGAGTTTCCCCCTCTCCGATCCGCCCCCAAAATTGTACAAATGACAATTTGTTCGACCCTATTTTCATTCAGGAACCTCTGTTTTTCTATGTGTCCTTCCGTCTTTCTGTCTTTGCCTCTCGTCTCCCCTCTTCCTTCCCTTCCCTTTCTCTTACCCCCTTTATCCTTTTCCCACCCATACTCCCCTTTGACCTCTCTTCCCCTTCTCCATCTCTCTTCCCTAATAGCCTATCTCTGTTCCCTTTCCCCATCTCTCTACCCCGTTCTCCATGTCGTTCTTTTTCTCTTCTCTCCCCCGCTTTTCACCTCTCCCCCCTCTTATCTCTTTCCTTCTCTTCTCCATTCCCTTTTCCCCTTTTTGTTCTTTCGCCTTTCCTTCAGTGTCTTGTCTCCCTGTCACACAAGTAGGTAAACAAGACGAACATTCTAAGTTAGCTGCCTATACAAATACACTATATACATATATAACCCAACACGTACACAATTAATTTCATCCACGCTGTCGTGGACATCACCACAGCTCTCCCTACACCACCCTTTCTCCACCTTCCCTCCCTCACTACCCTTCCCTCAAGCTCCGGCCAAAGAAAATCTTTGGGGGATTTAGCACCTGGAAACTAGTCTCTCGAGTGGAAGGTAAAGATCCCAATTTCCCATCCACCTCGAGGCTGAGCTCTGGGAACCTTCCTCTTCTCTCCCTCCAACATCCTCAGCCCAGGCTAGCTAACATCCCGCAGGGTACCGCCCCCATCCTTAACTCTTGATACCTCGAGGGCTTCCAGCCTGTCCTTTAGGCTCTGCATGGTCCGGCTCAGTTGGTCAATGACTTGGCCGGGGTCTCGGGGAAGGTCGCCCATGGTATCCTTGCCGGTTCCAGTTTTGCCGTACTCCTTCCTCCAGGGGCCGGACTTGCCGTCTACACCACCCGCCAGACTCTCACAGCGGGTCAGCTTGCCGGTCAGTTCGCGGATAGTCTCCCGCTGGTTGCCAATGGTCTCCTTCTGCTGCAGGATGGTCTCCCGCAGCTGCAACACGGTAGCTTTGAGCTCCTCTTCCGGGGTCAGCGCGGCGCCCTGAATAGGGACTGCTGGGAGTGGACAGCCCGCGCTAGTGGCGTCCAGGGGTAGTGAGGTGCACACGAAACGGCTGCCGGGCGGCGCCGGGCTCTCCTGACTCCGCACGCCGACCCCCCACCCATCTCTGGAGACCACCAAGAACACTACGCCTGTAGCCAGCAGCGCCAGCATCCTGCCTGATCCCACTGAGTGGGGAGCTCAAACTTCTAGGAAGCCTACCGTGATGTGGCTTAGCATTGGGGGAAGAGAGGGAAAGGGGATGGAGAAGTTGGGCACAGACCCGCTGTACTCCTCCAGGACACCACTTCGCGTTGGGGTAAAGGCTTTTGCAAAATCTTCTAGAAACAGCAAAAAAGTCCTAAGCTTCCCCTCCTCCAAGCGACTTGTCCCTTCCCTCCAACTGAGAAGACAAACTCCTCCTCGAAGAGACGAAGCTCCGAGGCTCACACTCCCGCGCGGGCTACTTGTTTGCTCTTGAAAGCGGCTTAGGCTGGACTTATATCTGCTGGGCACTGAGCGGTGCTCTCCTGTCAGACTCAGCGCGCGCGCTCTCCCATTCTTAAAGCTAGGGGAAGGCGTGCGGGGCGCAGCCACTGGCGAGCCCTGATTGGCCCGGGCTGGGGCCGCGCGTCATCTTGGGCCCCCTGTGCATGACTGAGCAGGGAGGACCGGAGCTGGGGGCTGGGGAGGGGCAGACAATATAAGACTCGAGTAGCTGGCCCTTGCGTTTCCTATTGGCTGCGTCCCAGGCTGCGCGTGCTGGACTGATGGTGGTGGAAGGGCAGGCTGGGGGTGGTGGGGGCGGGGCGGAGCGGCGGAGGAAGAGAGTAGGGGGAGGTAGTGGACAACAGTAGCGCACGGGTTCAAGAGGCTCCGAGTGCGGCGTTTCCTTCTTTCGGGAGCTAATGCTGGGAGCGAGGGAGGAGGGGCGGGAAGTGGGTTGGCAGGACCAGTGACTGCAGCCTAGATCCTGATGGCTAAGGTCCGGAGGAGGAGAGAAGCAGAAGGGGGCTTCAGCCCAATAGCTATATTCTTTGACAGAACTCTTCACCCAGGCGCATCTCATCTCCCGCACTGCCAGAACGCTTCCATTTAAAGATGAGCAACTAGTCTTAAAATCTATTTCCTAAGGTAAAAACAGGAGGAGATGAGCCTCCCAGTTCCTCTCTGCCCCACTCCCTGCACTCCTATTCCCCACCCCACCCCAGTCCCACCCTTCACTCCTCTAACGCTCTCCTCTCTTAACAGGGAAACACTAGAAGCTAAAATCTTTAGGTAAAAATGAAAGGAAAACAGCTAGTCAGATGTGGAACCCTGGATACATCTCGTCTGAAAGAGGGGGAGAGGAAACCTAGGGACTCTTCCCTGTGGTACCCGGTCCATATTCGCCTCTGCAAAGCTCCCCTTGGGGTGGCTTCAAACGCAGCCCCCAAGCCACGGGCATAGGCGCTGAGAATGAGCAGCTGGGCAAAGGGATTGACTTGGGAAGAAATGGTGAGAAGGAGTCACGCAGACTGCCTCCTCCTCTCTAAAAAGGACTTGGCCTGAAGTCTGGTAGTGTCACTTCTTTGCCCAGGCATCTTCCCCCGTAACAGCGTGTGTGTAGGAAGGTCGGGTATCCTGCGCAGGGTTTCTCAACCTGGGATGTGCGGGACTTGCTTTGTGAATATTTTGTTAATTATGTTCATATAATTAGTTTCCTCCGCAATCTTAATTTTTATGCATTTTATGCATTTTAAAACGTTCTTTTGAAAAAGGGTTCACAGGTTTCACCAGACTGCCACAAAAAAAGGTCCATGCCACAAAAAAAGGTTAAGACCCACTAGCCTAGAGGAATCTTGGGAATCCCCCCTTTCTCCTTAATTGGGGTTTCAGAAAGCAGGGATTATCCACAGCTTTCCCTACCCACCCATAAACTCCCACAACCTCAGCAGACTCTTCCTTTCCCAATCAAAATAAATAAATAAATAAATAAAAATACAGCCTACCAGTAGGAGCGCTGATAACCAGTGCTGTCCTTGACACTTAAACCAGTAAACTAACACTACCAGAATATTTTCCTGCTCAAACACAAGTGTTTGTAGTATTAGTTTCTCTGTAACATCATGTGTGCTTTTCAACAGCAAATCTACTCTACTGTAAAAAGATTTTTATAATAGCAAAACCAAAATTAATCCTAACAATTCCATAACATGATTGCAAAATGGAATCAAACACATCTCTCCCATTAGATTGAGAGCTCCTTCAAAGCAGACTGTTTTTTACTTTCTTACTTTGTAGCCCCAGCACTGAACACAATGACTAACATAAATTAGTTGCTTAATAAATGCTAGTTGACTGACTGACCGACTCCCCCCCCCATCTCTAACACTGTCCCACCTCTTGAAAATAATGTAAAAATAATTCACTGGTCTTTAGGCTTTTCAGGGCTCCTTAGAAAGAGGAAAAGCATTAGAAAGCATTGTGTTTAAACAAAATATAGTACTCTAAGTATAAAGAATGAGACTTCTCCCTCCATATTTATTATCTTGGTCCTCAATGGGCTACATCACTGTCAATGTGAACAATTTATATGGCATAAGCTCTTCTACCCAGCACATTGCTATGGACAATTGATATTTAGGGTTTGTGTTGGTGAGGCTGGCACAGAGTAAAGCAGAGTCCCCTGGCTCTTGATGGGGTTAGAATGCAGTTTTCTTAGTTCAAACTTCTGTCCACTCTGAGGCTCTAGGAGAACAAGGTCCAAGTGAAAATCCAATATTACAAGAACCCTGAACAGTTGGTTACAGTCAAGTCCAGGGAGGATTTACTGCACAGCTACAGGTTGAGCTGGTTAACTGCATTATAAATAGAAATGTTTCTGTTTCTGTTTTTCCTCTAGTTTTTTTTTTTAAGAAATTCTGTTTGCAAGGTCATTGATTACATTATCCATTATACCAGAAATAAATGGATTTCTCACTTTTACATAGAAGTCCATGAGAATTCAGAAAACAAACTATGTCGAAATAAATGAAATTATTATAATATAAACTAGACTGCAGTGATTAATCTCCAGGAACAAAACTTTGACCTGCTTTGCACTTCAAACAATAGCTTGTGTTATGTAAATAATCGTGGGTTTTCCAAGGACAGTATTTCAAACTACAGAGGGAAAAAAGGACTGTGCATAAAAAGATTTGCGTAGTGAAAATTCTCCAGAATCTGAAACCTGGCCTATACAATACCAAGTCATGGAGAGACGAAGCAATAATTCAGATGTTTCAGGTCTCCTTCTAATGAGGTATTTTGTGGGGGAATCAGAGATGGTAAAACATTTCTTCAGCATATCCATTCGCTTGTATCTGTTTCACTTCAGGCATGATTAATTCTCCACTTCACTTTATCATTATAAACACGTTCAAGGTCATTCACTACATCCCAGACCACTGCTAGTCAACCTACCTTTTGTCTTGCCACTGTACTTCAGTAACTCTGGAAGAGAGAGTAAGGCTGATGACTTTGTACAATCCTGCCCCACTTAGGAGTCCAATTTGCTCAGGAGTCAAGACATTTCCCCATGATGTCATTGGTCCTCTTCAAAAATGGAGAAACAATAGATATGCTTTCAGAGTCTTTTCCTTCCACACCCATTTTTTCCTTTATTGTATGTCAAATTGGAGGCCAGAGAAAAGAATATAACAACTGGTAAAATAAAATGCAAAACAAGGTTGTGAAAACAACATAATTTGAATCCTTGGATAAATCAGTGATTGTATCCCTGTGGATATTCTCTCCACCAATATTACTAGCAACTGTGCCTTGTTTTCCTATATACTTCTTATCCAAGCGTCATCACCTTGTTTGTCTTTTGTTTTGGAAAAGGATCAATTATCACAGAGTGATTTCTGGACTTGCTTGTGAATTGGATTTAAGTGAGGCAGAGTTTCATAAAAAGTCCCTCTTCTAGAGTCATGAAAATCCAGTGGCAGGACAAAAGTCAGGACCACTGATGATGGCCCAGGATGCAGTGGATGACTTTGGTGTCTTTGATGTTTGATCAAGCTCAAAGCCCTCCACAGCACCAGCTTCATCTGCTTTCATGGCAGTTGAAACAAATTGTTCTCATCTGCCCATTCCACTGAGAGAAGTCTTCACATGCTTGGGGTAGACACACCTGTAACTCACCAATAGGTTTGAGGCCTGCTAGTCACCTTCAATCTGGTTTAGCGCATCTGCCAAGACAGTTTACTGGGGTGTGGCTGCTACAGCTTCTTGGTAGCGCAGGTGAGAGTTGGGTGAGAGGTAGATGGCAAAGGTGGATGTGCAGCCCTGAAAAGGCCTCAGCAAGCCCCCACACCAGAGGTGCTAGTCTTCCTTGAATACCCCACACACTCCATCAAGACCTTATGCATTATAAGTACCACTGGCAAGATTTATGTTTATAAATGGTTTAAGTGTGTGATCCTCAACATCCATCTCCTTTCCTACATATCTGCTAACATCTCTGTGGTTGTGGGAAAAGGGTGCAATCTTTTCTCTTTGTTGGGTCACCACATCCAAAACAATTCTTCACTTAATGGTCTGCTTTGTAATGGATGATGAGTCTCACTATAGTTAGCCAGGTGGCCCTTGGATAACACATACAGTCAGTGTCTGGATTGATAAATAACAAGCATTTATTAGATACTTGCTATGTGCCATGCATTGTGCTAGAGGATAAAAAGAGAAAAATAATATTATCAAGGAGCATGCCTTTCTGGAAGGTGTGGGGTGAGAAACACAAATATGTACAAAATACAACTATGTACAAAATAAATGTAAGATAATTTTGAGGAGCACTAGCAATTGGGGGATAAAGAAAGGCATTATGTAGGAGACAGGTGAGAAGGAAGTACAATTCAGACAGAGGATGGTGAGAGGTGGGAGATGTCATAACAATTTACACCATCTAAAATTTTTACACGGACAACAATGTGGATACTTATAAAGGACCACCAAGAATGGTGGAGGGAGAGACCTTATTCCTTACACTTTGAGGACTGATTATATTTTGTTTAAGTATAATGCTTATTCCTCCCTCTAGGCAGTGCTGAAAAGCCAGCTGATATTTCTTAAATATCAATTAATTATTTTTAAGTATTTTCAAGAGGTAAGATGTCAAGTATGAAAAATGGCAAATAAGCCAGTTTGACTGGACCCTAGAGTGCATTCAAATGAATGAATTAATGAATAAATTTATATAGCACTTTAAGTTTTGCAAAACTATTTACATGTTATCTCATTTGATCATTACAAAGACACTGTGAATTAGGTGCTATTATTATTCCCATTTTAATGATGCAGAAACTGAGGCTGAAAAAGTGACTTGCCCAGGACTATGTAACTAGTAAGTGTCTGAGGCAGGATTTAAACTCAGGTCTTTCTGATTCCTGATGAATATACTCTATTCATCCACACTTGTTGTTCAGTCCTGTCCATGGGGTTTTCTTGGCAAAGGTACTGTAGTGGTTTGCCATTTCCTTTTCCAGTGGAATAAAGCAGAGGTTAAGTGACTTGCCCAAGGTCACACAACTAGTAAGTGTCTGAGGCTAGATTTAAGCTCAGGTCCTCCTGACTCCAGACCTAACACTCTATTTACTGAGCCACCTAGCTGCCTCCTAGACAAACAGAGGTTAAGTGACTTGCCCAAGGACACACAGCTGGTAAGCGTCTGAGGCTGGAATTGAACTCAGGTCCTCCTGACTCCAAGCATGCTCTATCCACTGAGCCATCTAGCTGCCTCCAAGTACCTAGGGAATTTTTTTTAAAGCCTTTCTAGTTTAGTAGAAATTTGTACTTTGTTGGCACATGTTTTCAGAACCCAGAATCACATCTATGTCATGATAAGACAGCAGAGTAAGATTTTTGTGAAACATCATACAAAACATGAAATCTTGGTTTATATCTTCAGTTTAACACCAAACTACTTGGAGATGTCCAGGTGATTGTCTGAATTTTTAAGTTATAATCTATATTTTTGGTGTTGAGCACACATAGGTGTTAGAAGAATCTTCATTCACAGCAGTATGGCATAATATTACTTTTCATGTAAGTGTTATCTCATCCTATTTTATCACACAGAGAACATGATGATATGCAACTCCCCATACTTCCTTGCAGTGTATGAAAGTACTATAAATAAAAGTGACCTCAAAATTAAAAAAAAACCCTCCAAACTTCTACAAAGAAATCACCACATTAGAAGTAAACAGGAAATTTACTAAAATACAGGTGCAGAGAATGAAAATCCAAGGTATTCAAAATAACTATTTTGTATTTGAATATTAACCTTAGTATCGTTTTATGGGGTCTTAGTTTAACAAAATTCAGAGTTACGATAAATAGTAAAGTCAACAGAGACTGGAATAAGTCAGAAAAATATGGATTTTATTCCTAAATCTGTCACTAAGTAATATGACTTGCACCATTCTCACCTTTCCAGGTCTTGTTTCCACATCTGTAAAATAAGGGAGTTGATCTAGATGATAGCTCAGGTTTCTTAGAGCTCTAAAATGTTATGATTCTATACTATGAAACATAAGACCAGGAAGGTTTATATTTAATCATGAAAGATCATAGGTTGTTTTCTTTCTTTCTTTTTAATGTACATAATAAAGGCTAGAACATGGATCTTGTCTGCTTCTCCTAGCTATTTTCTTATCTCTAGCTTCATTTAAATGTCAATAAGTATCTTGGAAATAAGATTGACTTCATATTCCAGCTAGCCTCCTACACAGCTCCTAAGTAAGAGAGGAGGTAGAGTCCCAAAGATACATTTAGGAGAAACAGGACAGCAGTATACAAGTGTATTTGCCACATATGTACCTTCAATCTGTATGCCCTTGGCAGATGGATTTCTGGACAGTGCCTCTTCCTCATGTTTCCTGGCTACATGTGTTTCCTCTATGTATGCTCCCTGATCACACATATTCTCTGTGTGCTTGTTGTTCCTCAATGGTAGCGTGTTAATTTGTGCTAGAGTGCACACTACATATGCATGGAGGGAATCTATTCTTGTCATCTTACTATATTGTTTGATTAAGTATCTTTAGTTTTGAACTTGTGTGGTTGGGTGGTAAAAGTAATACATCAGTGGGGGCTTGCAAGCTATAAATCTGAGTGAGTGTGTTGACCTAGAATCCAGAGTAGAATTACTGAGGATCCATATGTGATAGAGAGCACCAGGTACAACAGATATTATTAGTTTGATTCTCTTCTTGCCAGGAAGAATATTTAAAATTTCAGGCTATTTGTGATTGAGATATGATAATAAAAAATAATAACAAATACTCTCAACAGTGTCATGTGTCACCAAATAAATGAAGGAAAAGGCATTTATTAAGCACTTGCTATGTTCAAATGATTCTGCTGAGCATTGGGGATACAAATAAAAAAGCAGAGTATCTACTTTCATGAAGCTTACATTCCAATAGATAAGAGAATATGTATAGGAAGCTTCATCTAAAGGCAGAAGGGAAGGCCCCATGGTCCTTAGGGTATAGCAACAAAGAGCAGATGGTAATATATCTTATTTAGTGTCATTTCCATTGATAAAACCTTATACATTAATGATGTTGAATAATTTGACAGTGCCAAGGATTTTAGTGATGAGAACCTTCTTTTACAAATCTTTTGTATATACTAAAGGAAGGTAAAGCCTGGAGTAATAGTGGGGTAGGGGTGGAGGGAATGCAATTAATCTGGTGAATATGCATATAAGGAGATTCTGTAGTTGTGTATCCATATTGCTAAGATGTTAAAGAAAAACAAAAAATATATAATTATGCATATTTTTATTCAAGAGGTTATATTAGGTATGTACTATATGCAGCTCTCTAAGACTATAGATCACAGAAAAGGTGCAACATTGTATTATGTATATATGTATAAGTATATATATGTATATTTATGTGCATATATGCACACACACATAGAGTTATAGGGAATTCCAAGTGAGGAAACTCCCTCTACCAATGCAGATCAGAATAGCACCTACTTTACAATTTATACCACTAGTTGCACATAGTAGAAGTGCTAAAATAGGAAATAAAAAAAAACAGCTTATACCCTCTAAAGACAAATAAAAATAATTCTGTCTTTGCAATTTGGATGTCACCTGTTTTACTCTAATAGAGGCTAAGCCTGGAGATAGGAAGACCTGAGCAAATCCAGCGTCAGACAGTTACTAGTTGCATGACCTGAGCAAGTCACTAAACCCCTACCAGCCATAGTTTCCTCAACTGTAAATTGAAGATAATAGCACCAATCTCACAGGGTTGTTGAAAAGATCAAATTAAATAATATTTGTGAAATGCTTTACAAAAGACCTTAAAACAAAAAGTTCATTGTTATTATTATTGTTATCATTATTATTAGTCACTGACTATAAGGCATATCAATTAAGATACTACAATAGTTCGGATGACAAATAAAGATGTGAGTGGTGGCAGAGAAATGAAAAGAAGAGGAAATATGTCAAAGATACTGCAGAATTTACAAAGAACTTGGTGACTGATTAGATGTGGGTGGTAGAGGAGGAGGGAAGAAACACAAATGACTTTAAGGTTTTGAGACTGGGTGGGTGATAGAATGATGGTACCATTGATAGAAATAGCTATCTGGGGGACAGCTAGATTAAGGGGAAAGCTAGTGACTAAATTGACTGGATATTGAAATGTCATACAGATAGTCTCCTATTCCAGTCTACTCCCAATCATATGAAAGTCACATTGAACTTACATACATGACAAGACAGCACCAGACAAATAAGAGTATAGGTCCAATTGAATGTCTTGGATGAAGAGTTCCCTTCTCATTGCCTCTGCATTCACCACTGATCCTATTCATTCCTGTCTTCTCAGCAGATTACCTCTGCTATCATTCTCTCTCATTCTCTCTCTTTTTCTCTCTCCACTCTCTCCCTATTTACTAGTTCCTTCCTTGCTGTATGCAAACATACTCATATCTTCCCCTTCCTTTAAAAAAAACTCATTTAATCCTCCTCTCCCTGCTATACTATACATACAAACACACACAATCTATCTATCTACATATGTATATGTATGTGTGTGTGTATACATTTATATATAGTGTGTGTACATATATGTGTGTATGTGTATGTGTATGTGTATGTACGTATCAACCTCTCCATTAGATTGTGAACCATCTGCCTTTCTTTGTATCCCTTAGTGCTTAGCATAGTGCCTAGCACATAGCAGGCACTTAATAAATGTATATTGACTGACTCTTCAAGAAAGCTGTTTACACTTTGTACTTCCCCTTCTTATCTTATAAGTCTCTTCTAAGTCCACTACAAGCTGACTTCTAACCTTATCACTTAATAAAAAAGCTTTCTCTAAAGCTAACAATGATATATTAATTGCTAAATCTAAGAGTCTCTTCTCAATCCCCATTTTTAACTGCTCCAAAGATTTTTAATGGTGTTAATTACCTTCTTCTCCCCCCTCTAGATTTTTGTGACACTACTTTCTTCTGGTTTTCCTCCTACCTGTCTGATTTTTCCTTAATCTCCTTAGATGATTCATCATCTCTGCCATGCCCACTAGCTGGGGGTGTCCCCAAAGGCTCTGTCCTATGCCTTCTTCCCTTTCCTCTCCATACTCTATCATTTTACATCTTCATTTGTTCCCAAGGGTTTAATTATTATCTCTATGTCAATGACATCCAGATTTATATATCCAGCCATAGTCTCTTTCCTGAGGTCCAGTCCCACACCATAAACTGCCTATTGGATGTCTCAAAATGGATCTCCTATTGGTATCTCAAACTCAACAGGTTCATAATACAGAACTCACAATCTTCCCTGACCCCTTTGCCAAATCCTCCTTCTTTCAAACTTCCCTACTTTTGTCAATGACATCCCCATCATTCCTGTCATCTCATGATCAAAACCTCGGCATCATCCTTGACTCCTGCCTCTCTCTCACCCAACATATTCAATCTTATGTTTTTGCACCTTTGTATTAGCCATTATTCATGCTTAGAATTCAGTGCCTCCTTACCTCTGCTTCTAGGAATCCCTTGTTTCCTTCAAGCATAACTCAAACACTACCCTCTAAATAAAATAAAACTCAACTATAAGTGCACTCCTTCCCAATACTGTTTATTCCACTTATATATGATGTTGTATCCACCATTAGAATGAAAGCTTCTTGAGGGCAGAAGTTATTTTTTAAATATTTGTCTTTGGTTCTCCTGTGCTTAGTATGGTGCCTGGCACATATTGGTGGCATAATAAATGCTTATTGGTTTATTGATTGATTTTTCAAGTCTTATTCTTATGTCTTAGGATAATCACTTTATAAATTGTAAAGACCACTACTGTTAGGTTTTCTGCCACTCCTAGAGCCATGTAGATTTGCATCACTAAAGTAAATTCATCAAGTCTTTCTACATAATTGATCTTGTCATGACATGTAGATAATAGTCTCAGAACAGCCACCCACTCATTTTATTACTTATCCTTTGCATCAGGTCAATCCAACAGTGTGAGGCCAAAGCCAAGCATAGGGGAACCTCATTAGCTCATTCTTTCTCCTATTTTATTGTCCCATCTGTTTTGTTCTTTTTATTTGGTCCCAGTGCACATATTTTTCTTATATGCATTTTTATTTTGGTCTCCTGGGATGTGTGCTAATTTCCACTGTGTTGTCAAAGGGTCCAGCTTACTCTTTCTAATTTCTTTCTTGTCCATTGTAGGGTGTGAGGAAGGAGGCTCAAGAATTGATGTGAACCCTGACAGCAGTTGGTTCAAGGACAGTTCACCCAGTTCTACACAGATGCGACTGAGGAACTGTCCTCAGTGCTGAATGTTCTGTTAGACTGTGCAAATACAATAGAATATGAAGGCTCAAAAAATCCCCAACTATCATAATTTTATCACATCCTTAGGGTTTACAAAAACACTAGAATCCTTCCCAAAGAAGCTTTTTCATCAGATTTAGCTATTTATTTTCCTCGAATTTGTAGCTGAGCGTAGGTCAGAGCTGGGGGTAGTTAAGGCTGTTTCTTTAAAAAGTTAAAATCTTTTATTGGTTCAAAAGGAAAGATGGAGCAAAGGGGGATGTTATTTAACTTGCTTTGATTGTCTACTATATCTTTTTAATGTTAGCCAAGACAAGAAGAAGCAATATCTCTTGAAAAACAATTTTCTACTTGATGAGGGAGGCCAGATGGGTGCAGTCCAACTTCTTAGAGAAAAGGCAGAAGAGAACTTCAGGTGATCTCATTGGTTTTTCAGGGAAAAAAAGAGATTTCCTAGTTTTCTATTTTTTTAAAAAAAGCATTTAAAAAAGCAAACTTCAAAAAAAGAAGATAGCCATTACATTTATTAATTAAATTCTGGCTTTAATACTTTTTTTAAAAATGCTCTATTCTTCACCTAGGAATTAGCATGGCACAGTATAGAATACTGGGTCTAGAGCCAGAGAATATGCATTCAGAACTTTTTGCCTTTGTGATCTTGAGAAAGTCACTTCACGGGCGGAGCCAAGATGGTGGAGGGAAAGCAGTGACTTGCTTGATCTCTCCCCCCAAACCCCTCCAAATACCTATAAAAAAATGGCTCTAAACAAATTCTTAAGCAGAAGAACCCACAAAGAGACAGAGTGAAACAAATTTCCAGCCAAAGACAGCCTGGATGGTTGATCGGAAAGGTATATTGTGCCGGGCAGGGAGAGAAGCGCAGTTTGGCATGGGTACGCAGGCCAGAGCAAAACTGGAGCAGTCCTCAGAGGACTGAATCACAGGCAGCCATGGCAGTTTCCAGACTTCTCAACTCATGAATGCCAAAGACAACTTGGAAGGTCAGTGGGAAAAGTCAGTGACTGTGGTGAGAGAGGAGCTATGTCTCAGTTGCAGGTCTTGAGCATGGCCCCGGGGCCGTGGCTGTTTCCTAAGCTTCCAGCTCACAGACTGAGGGGGAATCAAGTAGCTGATCAGAAGGGGATTGCAGGCTTCTCTTTGCCAGTGCTGAGGTAGGAATCTCTTGCTTTACCCGTGCTTGGATCTGGGTCACAGTTCTGAGGGGTGGTCCTGGGGCAAGGAAGAACACTGGTGAATGCTGGTATGGTGGAGCTTGTTGT
The DNA here is from genome assembly GCF_900497805.2 of Vombatus ursinus. NCBI lineage: Eukaryota > Metazoa > Chordata > Mammalia > Diprotodontia > Vombatidae > Vombatus > Vombatus ursinus. The sequence continues at coordinate 58,804,761 of NW_020954585.1, forward strand.
GGTGGTGGACAGAAAACACCTCGCCCCTTATCATAGCACCTTGGAAGAACTGAAAATTTTCAGGTCCCTAGAAGTATCTCTGAAAACAGCTGTACAAACTCCCAAAGCTTGGGACAGTACATTCTCCACATCAGAAGCAGACTTTTACCTTAACAAAGAGTTTAAAACTCAAGTAATTGGCCAGGGTCATGAGTAAGCAGCGCAAAAAAAGTCAGACTATATTATATTACTTTGGTGACAAAGAAGATCAAAACATACAACCAGAAAAAGACAATGAAGCCAAAGCTCCTACATCCAAAGCCTCCAAGAAAAATATGAATCAGTCCCAGGCCTTGGAAGAGCTCAAAAGGTATTTTGAGAAGCAAGTAAGAGAAGTAGAGGAAAAACTGAGAGTGATGCAAGACAATCATGAAAAACAAGTCAACAGCTTACTAAAGGAGACCCAAAAAAATACTGAAGAAAATAACACCTTAAAAAATAGCCTAACCCAAATGGCAAAAGAGGTCTAAAAAGCCAATGAAGAGAAGAATGCCCTAAAAAGCAAAATTGGACAAATGGAAAAGGAAGTCCAAAGGCTTACTGAAGAAGATACTTCCTTAAAAATTAGAATGGGGCAAATGGAAGCTAATGACTTTATGAGAAATCAAGACACTGTAAAACAAATCCAAAAGAATGAAAAATTAGAAAACAATGTGAAATATCTCATTGGAAAAACAACTGACCTGGAAAATAGATCCAGGAGAAAGAATTTAATAATTATTGGACTATCTGAAAGCCATGATCAAAAAAAGAGCCTAGACATCATCTTTCAAGAAATTATCCAGGAAAACTGTCCTGATATTTTAGAACCAGAGAGCAAAATAGAAATTGAAAGAGTCCAACAATCTCCTCCTGAAAGAGACCCCCAAAGGAAAACTCCTAGGAATGTTGTAGCCAAATTCCAGAGTTCCCAGGTCAAGGAGAAAATATTACAAGCAGCCAGAAAGAAACAATTCAAGTATTGTGGCAACACAATCAGGATAACACAATATTTAGCTGTTTCTACATTAAGGGACCTCAAGCCATGGAATATAATATTCCAGAGGGCAAAAGAGGTAGGATTACAACTGAGAATCACCTACCCAGCAAAACTGAGTATAATCCTTCAGGGGAAAAAATAGTCATTCAGTGAAATAGAGGACTTTCAAGCATTCATGATGTAAAGACCAGAGCTGAATAGAAAATTTGATTTTCAAATACAAGACTCAAGTGGAACATGAAGAGGTAAACAGGAAAGAGAAAATCATAGGAGACTTATTAAGGTTGAACTGTTTACATTCCTGCATGGAAAGATGATATCTGTAACTCATGAGACCTTTGTCAGTATTAGGGTAGTTGGAGGGGAAAAATTATATGTGTGTATATATAGCTATAGATAGATTAGATAGATAGATAGATAGATAGATAGATAGATAGATAGATAGATAGATAGATAGATAGATAGA
>NW_020954585.1:58806254-58816490 GCF_900497805.2 Vombatus ursinus
AGATAGATAGATAGATAGATAGATAGATAGATAGATAGATAGATAGACAGCACAGGGTGAGTTGAAAATGAAGGGGTCATATCTGGAGAATAAAATTAAAGTGTGAGAGAGGATTATACTAGAAGAAGGAGAAAGGGAAAGGTAGAATGGGGTAAATTATCTCACACAAAAAAACAGAAAAGAAAAGGCTCTTACAGTGGAGAGGAAACAGGGGAAGGTGAAAGGGAATGAGTGAATCTTATTCTCATAGGATTTGACTTAAGAAGGGAATAACATACACACTCAATTGGGTATGGAAATCTGTCTTACCCTACAGGAAAATGGGGGGGGAGGAGACAAGAGAGTAGGGAAATGATAGAGAGGAAGGCAGATTGGGAAAGGGGATAATCAGAAGCAAATACTTCTGAGGAGGGACAGGGTCAAAAGAAAGAATAGAATAAAGGAAGGGCAGGATAGGATTAAAGGAAATAGAGTTAGTTTTTCACAGCATGTCTACTATGGAAGTGTTTTGCATAACTGCACATACATAACCTATATTTAGTTGCTTGCCTTATCAATGAGGGTGGGTGGGGAGGGAGGAAGGGAGAAAATTTGGAACCCAAAGTTTTAAAAACACATGTTTAAAAAAAAGTTTTCACATGCAACTGGGAAATAAGAAATACAAGAAATGGGGTACAGAAATCTATCCTGCCTTACAGAAAATTGAAGAGGCAGGGGATAAGAGAAGGGGGGAAGAGAAAGAAACGAAAGCAGACTACGGGAAAGGGTATTCAGAATGCATGCCATCTTGGGGTGGGGGAGGGGCGAGATGGGGTGAAAATTTGGAACTCAAAATCTTGTGGAAGTAAATGTTGAAAACAAAAAAATAAATAAAAATTAACATTAAAAAAAAAGAAAGTCACTTCACTTCCCTGGGCCTCAGTTTCCTCATGTGTAAAATGAAAGAGTTTTGACTAGATGGTCTCTCAGGTCTCTTCCAGATAATGATTACAACAACAACTAGCATTTATAGAACACCTACTATATGTCAAGTATTGTGCTAAGTGATTTACAAATATTATCTCATTTTATTCTCACAATAACCTTGGGAAGTAGGTGTTATTATTATCACCATTTTATAGTTGAGGAAACTGAGGCAAAGAGAGGTTACATGACTTGCCCAAAGTCACATAGCTAATAAGTGTCTGAGGCTGGATTTGAACTCAAGTTTTTCTGTTTCTACTCCTAGAGCTTTATTCATGGTATCATGTATTTATTTTCTCTTTTTCAACATCATCCTAACATATCGTATAAATCCTTCCTATTGAATTAAAATATAGTGGGCACTTCAATTTTCAAGGATTCTGACTCTGTATTACTCTAGGTTCCTCCCTGATATATGCCCCTGGAAATATTGTCTATTCTCCCTTACAAGCATTTGGATTCATCTTGATGAACATACTTGTAGTTCAGTTTTTACAGGCTGTGTTTTGAGATTTTGAGCTATAAGATGTGTCACTAAACAAATTACATAGTCACATATGACCACTGAATGATAATTGAAGGAAATATTTGTTGATCCAATACAAATGGGGAATTAAGCAAGGGAATCCCCTTGTGATATCCTGAGTGTGATATAAGCATATTTCTAACAGCAGAACAAGGTTGGGTTTAAGTTATTCAACTAAGCATAAGTTCTGTACTTCCATTTCTATAAATTTTTCTCAGGGTTTGGGATTTTAGGGCTCCCCCAACATGACCCACTTTATAAGAACATCCTAAAATTTCCTTCGATGGGTACACCCAACTGTAGAGTCCTCAATTTTTTAAGATGGGTGACATTTATGAAAAGCCAGCCACCAACAATACTGTAATTGACCTGAATTTTATCAAATTTGAAGAATAAGAAAACATGGTTTTATACATATATATATATATAGATATATAATATCACTCATGCCAACCCATCCCTTATTTTTAGAGATGTAATTGTCTGTATGTCTATCAATTGTAATGGACTTTACTCCCATATGATCCTAAAAGGAAGGAAAGTGTCAGTTTTGGCCAGGAATGAAAAGGACTAAGAATAGTTATTTTCTAAAATAGAAAAACAGTGGTTGAACATAAAAAATGTTCAGTTTTGAATTGAATAAAACAAATTTGGAATTCATAACTAAAAAGTCTATGTATTCCAAACTTTCTAAAATTCACTCATCTGGAGATCCAGATGGAAATTTCACGACAACGGAGTGGGCCTTTTCATTATTGTTGAGTTGGGTTAGGTTATTTTTGGTCATTGTTATCTACAAGCTTTACATTATGGCACTGAATTGTGTAAGAAATCCCAATAGAATAGATTTCTTGAACATATTTTAGCTCTCCCATTTCCTGAGAAAAAACTTAAGTTAGAAGAAAAGTGTCAGAGTTAAAACTAATCTTCCAGTGAAGTGAATCCATTTTTGAAACCTTCAAAAAATTATATTCAATCTAGCCTTGAGTTTTGAATAAAGATTTTTATCAGTGCTTTTATCCCAACTAAATCATCCATCCCCACTAGAATCCTAATAGTCATGCCTGGACCAGCCCCTTGTTGGTTGAATGAGAAACACAAATAAATTTCATATTAAGATAACTAGTCAAAGAGGATCTATACCAGCCCCCATTTGGAAAAGATGTAGGTCTACATCCCAAATTCTTTCGTGTTATCTCTAGTCCATCCCTTACCAAATAAACAGTGAATCAAAATATGAATATATACATATATATACATATATACATATGTATATATTTCAATATGTATCTATACATGAATATGTGACATGTGTATATGTGTATACATGTGTGTAAATACATGTATGCATTGTGTGTATAGACACTACAGTGGTTTGCCATTTCCTTCTCCAGCTCATTTTACAGATGAGGAAAATGAGGCAAACAAGGTTAAGTGACTTGCCCAGGGTCACACAGCTAGTAAGTGTCTGAGGCCAAATTTGAATTCAGATACTTCTGACTCCAGGGTCAGTGCTCTATACATTATGCCACCAACTGCTTCACTACCTCAGAAATGTTCATTTCTATTGACTTCCAGCTCTGATACTCACTCCTTGTGTGACCCTGAGTAAGTCTTAACTTTTCTTACTCTTAGTTTCCCCGCCTGTAAAAGGAGGAAGTTCAACTACATAACGTCTAAAGTTCTTTCCATTTCTAAATCTATGGTCATAGACATATCTGCTTGAAGGGGCAGCTAGGTGGCACAGTGGATAGAGCAGCAGCCTGGGAGTCAGGAGAACCTAAGTTCAAGTCTGACCTCAGGCACTTGACACTTATTAGCTGTGTGACCCTGGGCAACTTAACCCCATTGCCTAGTCAAAATATATATATATACATATCTGCTTGTTCAACTACAAATTCTCAATTTTACTCTCTAATACAAATGAATCCCAGGTAGGATTCATTTTCTCCCAAGAAACACATTTTTTAAAGAAACCTACGTTCAAAGAACAATCTTTCAGGGGAAAATAATGCTGTATTATAATGGAAAAAATATACCTGACTTCCTAAAAACAACATAAAGCAGTAAATGGGTTGTGAGAATGAAGACATTATGCTATATTGCAGTCTTGAGTCTTTGTGTTTGGCAGTTAAGGTCAATTTAGTGGCCAAAAAAAACCAACAACAAATCTTTCTATGTGGAAGATAGCAGATTCTAAGTTTTATGATGTGTGGTATGCAGAATCTAACATTAACATTCATCCTCTTTATCATATTCTGTACTTTTCTTTGCCACTTCAGGATTAAAGAATTTTTCTCATTTCCAAACCTCCCCAAACAAGATAAACATGCATTAAGTATGCTACTTGAAACTGCATCTGATGTTTTGTTGTTTAATCTTTATTTTAAACAAATAAATACCATCATAACCAATGGTTTGAAAACTACCCAGACTAAGGGAGGGAAAAAGAAACTATCACTGAATTCTATAGTTATGCATCAGCAACTTCTCAAATGATTTCATAAATATGATCCTTGATATTTCAAATTTTGCTCAGGGTTGTTTTGATGGAGAAGACTGGCAGAAAAAATATTATATCAGCTGTTAAATTAAAGGTGTGTTGTCATACAACAATGGTTGCATTTTTCATCATATAATAAATATGATTCTGAAAATAGAGAAACAGATTACTGTCTCAACCCAGGGGCTTCAAACTCCCTAACCTTGAGGGGCTTCTGGCAGCCTTAAAATGTCTCCCTAACCTACAAAGGCAGATTAATGTGTTGTATTTTTAATATCACATTGTTTATTTCCATAGCAAGTTAGAACACAAGTCAAAAAGCATTTATTAAACACTTTCTTTGTGCCAGAAATTATGCAAAACATTAGGGATACAAAGAAAGGCAAAAACAGTCCATGTTCTCAAGGAGATCATAGTCTAATGGGAGAGATATGCTTGATTCCTAAGTAGAAGATGGACTAGAGTGGAGAGAGACTTGAAGAAGAGAGTACAACCAGAAGGCTATTGTAATACTCCAGGCATGAGGACATGAGGGGCAGCACCAAGGCGGTTGTAGTAACAAAGGAGAAAAGAGGACATATACAAGAGGCAAGACAGAATCAGTTGGATTTGGCAACTGATTGGATTTGGAGTATGAAAGTGAGGAGTTGAGAGTGACAACAAGGTTTCGAGCCTGGGTGACTAGGAGAATGGTGGTGTCCTCTACAGTATGAAAAATTCAGAAAAGGGGAGGGGGAAAGGAATGAACTCAGTTCTGAATATGTTGAGTTTAAGATGTCTACAATACATCTAGTTCAAGATGTCCAGTAGGCAATAGGAGATGCAAGAAAGTTCTTCCTCTTCTGGATGACTCTAGAATCATTCAAAGAAGGGGCATTGGCCTAGGTGGTCAGAATCTTAAAAGGGCATTAAATCACCATGAAAGGATTCAAGAACTTTTCTGTTCACAGAATCTTAGAGTACTTTTATTTTATCCTTCCATTCATGCCAGGGTCATGACGACATTGTGTCATTTAGGGCTATCCTACCATTTAAGGATACCTGAGTTCCTAGTGCAAGATACTAAGAAGTCATCTAAAAATTTAGCATTGTCCAGGGTTTCTCCATGTTTGAGGGCACTGATCCATATTTTTCATTTTTAGACTGCTATCTGTGACTGTCTTCTTATGGTAAATACTCAGAGGAGAGAGAGAAAAGAGAGGCAAGAGTATGTGTCCAGTATCCTCCAATGTTCCTACATGCATTACCACAGTCTAGTTGCCCAGTGTCAGCTCAGCCAGCCCAAAATTTAACAGCCAATTAAATCAATCCTATGAATGTCCCACTGCTGACTGAAAGTTCAAACCACAGATGACATTGGTTGAAAGAGGAGAAAAAAAACAATGGATTCTTAACCTCTCCATTTTTTTTTAATAGAGTACCACTATTTCTGAGTCACCCATAGTACCAAATTACTCCTAATTTCTTTTGTAAGACATGCTGTCCTCTTAGTTGTCCTTTCTACCTTTGCCTTCTCCACTTCTATCTCAACCCCAATATCCATCCCCTGTTCCCACCAGAGACCATACACATGAATGGAACCTAGAAATATGAACCCAAATGTATAAGGAAATAAACAAACAGAAGCAATATCTTTCAACCATCATATGCATCTTAATAATAACACATCTATCTAGAATCTTGAAGTTTAATGCAAGTAAGTTATTATTATCCCCATTTTAAAAGATGGAAAAATTGGGGCTCATAGAGGTTGAGTGAGTTGCCCATTGTCACACAGCTAGTAAATGTTAGTACTACCATGTTAACCCTCCTCTAGTGTTCTTGTCTAGCGTTCCTTCCACTACACCATCCTGGTTCCCATCTTTAAAAAAAAAAACATAATTTGGGGATGCTAAGACCATAGCTAGATGAACTGAGTTTGACAAGAACTATTTCTATTTCTAAACCCAAGTGAGTTAATGTTGATAACTAGTCAATGTAAAAGTACACATCCTCAACCTGAATTGGAGGTGTTCTGGGTGAGTTTGACATTAGGTCTTCATTTGAAAGCACCTGCCTTTAGAACATTGAAACAGGGACAATTTTGCCAAGAAAGTTCGTATTGTGTTCAGTGTTCTGTGTTCAGTGTCTAGACTGATGGATTTGAAGGGAATTCTATTGAAACTCAATTTCACAACACATCATGCTGTCCAATGCAGAGAGCAGGACAGAATTGTAAGCAACAGAGCAAGAAGAAGGGTCTGCCCAGCAAAATTTCAAATCTTTTCCAGTACCTGTGGAAGCACTGGAAAAAAGAAATATAGAATTTCTTTATGTGGTTTAGAATCCTGGAGGTCATGTCAAATAGCTTAAAGATTTAGTACCTCAGCACATAGTGCAGTGTGATAGGCTTTACTATGCAGAGCAGAAAAAAAAATTAATATGGTGTTGGGAGTTCAAAAAAGTCTTATGAGATGAGAGATTACTCATGGAAATCAGTGCCCATGTTTAATGCTATCATTTCAGAATGACTACATTCTGACTTTGGGGCAAGATTTAAGCCTAATTTTAAAAATCTTGATATACCAGAACCTTACCAACTTTTGAGTTCTATTCCAGAAATAACTGTCCTGAGGTAGAGTGAAAGACATATTGTTCTTATATTGAATTTCATGCAGGGTTGTTGTGAGGCCCAAATGAGGAGATAGATGTAAAGCACTTTGAAAATCTTGAAGTATTATATTTATTGTTGTTGCTCAGGCGCTTTAGTCATGTCCAAGTCTTTGTGACCCTATTTGGGGTTTTCTTGGCAAAGATATTGGGGTACTTTGCCATTTCCTTCTACAGCTCATTTTACAGATGAAGAACTGAGGCAAACAGGGTTAAATGACTTGCCCAGCATCTCACAGCTAGTAAGTGTCTGAGACCAGATTTGAACTTAGGAAGATGAGCCTTCCTGATTCCAGGCCCAGCACTCTATCTGCTGTACCACCTAGCTACCCAAGTACTATATAAATACCAATTGTTATTATTATTAGCAGCAGCAGTCTATAGTCACCAGGCCTCCAATCTGAGGATAACTTCATTCCCTGAGCTTTCTACCACACTCCTGCTGAGCACAAGCAATGTTTACAGAGCAATACAGGAGTGTGCTAGGAAATGTTTAATAACCAGGGTTGGGGTGGGTGGGAATCATGTGAACAACACATGATATTAATCTTAATTTTAATCTTCATTATTGACACTTTCTAGACAATCAACAAAATAATAAATCAAGCCCTGATTTGCAGATATTGTTAATTTATGAGGTATAAATATTCACACTGAAAATTTAACAGCGAACTCTCCCAAGATAATTAGAGCTGCCTCCAGCACACCCCTTATTGCATGGCTTTTCCAGTGTAGAAGGCTACAGAGTACTATATCATCATTGTACATATTGCTACTAATGGATTGCATCACCTGTGCTTTGTGTGGTACAATGGAAAGAACATTGGATTTGCTATCAGAGGACCTGAATTTAAATCCCAACTCTGCTACTAATCATCTGTGTGACCTTGGACAAGTCAATTTTTTAAATTTTTATTTTTATTTTATTTTTTCTCAATTACACATAAAATTTTTAACATTTGGATTTTTTTAATATAATACTTTATTTTCTCTATTACATGTTAAAACAATTTTTTAAAAGTTTTGAGTTCCAGGGGCAGCTAGGTGGCACAGTGGAAGGAGCACTGGCCCTGGAGTCAGGAGAACCTGAGTTCAAATGTGGCCTCAGACGTAATACATACTAGCTGTGGGACCCTGGCCAAGTCACTTAACCCCAATTGCCTCACCAAAAAAAAAAAAAAGTTTTGAGTTCCAAATTCTATCCCTCCCACTCTCCCCCTTCCATGGTTAAATAATTTGATATAGGTTATACATGTGCAATCATGTGAAACATGTCCATGTTAGTCATTTTGTACAAGAAGACTCAAATTAAAAAAAAGAATGAAAAAAAGAAAGTGAAAAACAGTATGTTTCAATCTGTACTCAGACAGTATCAGTTCTTTCTCTGGAGGCAGATAATATGCTTCATCATTAGTCCTTTGGGATTGTCTCGGATCATTGTATTGCTGAGAATAGCTAAGTCATTCACAATTCTTCATTGAACAATATAACCTTTACTGTGTACAATGTTTTCCTGGTTCTGATCTCTTCACTTTGCATCAGTTCATTTAAGTTTTTCAAGATTTTTCTAAAGTCATCCTGCTTGTCATTTCTTATAGCATAATAATATTCCATCACAGTCATATACCACAACTTGTTGTCATGCCCCAATTGATGGGCATCCCTTCAATTTCCAATTCTTAGCCATCAGAAAAAGAGCTGCTATAAATATTTTTGTACAAATAGGTCCTTTCCCCTTTTTAATGTCTTTGGGATATAGACCTAGCAGTGGTATTGCTGGATCAAAGGTAATACACAGTTTCATAACCCTTTAGGCATACTTCCAAATTGCTCTCCAGAATGGTTGGATCAGTTCATAGTTCTACCAACAATGCATTGATGTCCCAGTTTTCCCATCTCCCCTCCAACATCTATCATTTTCCTTTTTTGTCATATTAGCCAATCTGAAAGGTGTGAGGTTGTACCTCAAAGTTGTTTTAATTTGTATTTCCCTAATCAATAGTGATTTAGAGCATTTTTATATGACTGTAGATAACTTTGATTTCTTTGTCTGAAAACTACCTGTTCATATCCTTTGACTATTTATCAATTGGGAAATGACTTGTATTTTTTGTAAATTTGACTCAGTTCTCTATATATTTAAAAAATGAGACCTTTATCAGAGATACTTGTTGCAAAACATTTTTTCCTGTTTTCTGCTTTCCTTTTAACTTTAATTGCATTGGTTTTGTTTAAGCACTTTAAGGTTTGCAAAGCTCTTTGCAAATGTTTTCTCATTTTATCCTCAGAACAACCTTGAGAGACCCATTTTTACAGATAAGAGGAGTGAGTCAGACAAAGGTTAAGTGACTTGTCCGGTGTCATACAGCTAAAAAGTATGTCCAAATCTGGATTTGAACTTCCTGACTCCAGGTCCACCTAATGATTAAGCTCTCTGAATCTTAGTTTACATATTGTAAATTGAAGAGGTTAGATAAAATAACCTTTAAGGCCCTCTCCAATTCTAAATCTATAATACAATTTTTTTTGTCTTTTTTTTGTCTTGACATGTTATTTCATGCGTTTCAGAAACTATTGGTGAGAAGCTACCTCTCCTGATGCAAATCAGCACTTAGGTTAATTTTAAAGTTGCTCAGTTGCCATACTGCCTTCCCTGTCTTGTTGGACCCATTGAAAAATAACAAAATGGAATTAAAACCCAAATATTTTGCTACCAAGCCTAATGCTCTTTCCCATTTGGCAGTTACTGGAGCCCTAAGTTAATAAAACTTCAGTCTCAGAGGTATTCTCTGATTAAGCCATACTAATCACATGTTTTCAATCAGCAAGTTTTATGAAGTGCCTCCAATGTACCAGGCACAGTGCTAGGCCCTGGAGATACAAGTACTACAAAAAAAAAATAATCCTTACTTCTGATGAGCTTGCATTCTGATGAGGGAGACAACAAATACATATAGATATATGTGGCACAAACATAAAGTTAATAAATACATATGTACATAGACAAAAATTTGTTAAATGCAAGGTGGTTTGGAAGCGAGAGCACTAACAGAAGGGACCTCTGCATATCAGTGGTCAGGTGGTAAAATATGGAATCATAGAATCCTAATACCTCATAATTGGAAGAGATCTTAGTGTTACTGAGTGCAATCCCATGACCAATGAAGACTCTCTCCACTTCAGTTTTCACAATACTGCTCTACCTTGATTCTCCTACCTGCCTTTATTCTGCCATCTGCAAATCAGCTATTCCTTTCTTAGCCCTGTTCCTGACTTTCTGGGCTTCAAAACCATGCCTATGCAGCTGCTTCATACTGGAACTTCCCTCAGCACCTAGGAACTTTTTGTCCTGGAACATTCTCCTGTTCCTGTAGATTCCTCACCTTAGAATATCTCTTTGTGAGGGCTGCCCTCTTCTCCTACTGGTGAGTTCCTTCTGGAGCATCCATTTTGTGAAGAGGGTGGGGCCAACTTGCCTTCATTCCCTTACTAAAGGAATAAGCACTGTTCCTAACTTTCTGGAGTTTAATATCCTTGAGGGTAGTAACTGTTGTTGTTGTTGTTGTTGTTGTTGTTGTTGTTGTTGTTGTTGTTG
>NW_020954585.1:58816500-58891836 GCF_900497805.2 Vombatus ursinus
TGTTGTTGTTGTTGTTGTTGTTGTTGTTGTTGTTGTTGTTGTTGTTGTTTTGGAGGGGGAGGGGGCTTGTATGTATCCCCAGTGTTTAGAATGGTGCCTGGCCCATATTAAGTGCTTAACAAGTAGTTTGTTCCTTCCTTCCTCCCTTCCCTCCTTTCCTTTCTTCCTTCTCTCCTTCCTCCCTTCCTCTCTCTCTCCCTTTCCTCCATTCTTTTTTCTCTCCCTCCCTCCGGTCCCTCCCTTTCCTTCCTTCCTTCCTTCCTCCTTTCCTTCCTTCCTTTGTTCCTTCTTCCCTCCCTTCCTTCCTCTCTTTCTTTCTTTCTTCTTTCCTTCCTTCCTCCCCTTCTTCCTTCCCTTCTAGATTAGTGGCATTCATTCCCTAATACTCTCCTCCATTTCTCATCATTGCAATACAGATGCTTATCCTTTTGGTAATTCAACTTCATTCAATCAATAACTGGCCATGAGACATTAAGGTCTCCTGTTCTTTAAAACCTTCAGCTCAGCTTGACTTCCTGAACTAGAGATAAATGGAATAAAGACTATTCTCAGGTCCCTGAACTATGCTAGCCCTGCTTCTTACCTAGATTATGAAAAGAACAATAAAGATATTCAAACCATTTGTAGGAACCACAACCCCTGCTCCACAAGTATCCAGCTCTCAAATGTTACATGTAGAATAGATAGGAGAAAAAAGAGATTCAGCACCCTTCACTGTACCACTGCTCAAAGAGCTCACAATTTGTTCTAGGACATGAAAGTTCATATAAGTGGATTTCTGGGGAGGGAAAACTAGTGAGGAAGGGAGGGGACATTTAAAAGAAAAACTTCCACTAAGACTACAATAGGAGAAAATATCTCCTCAAACTTAGCAGACAAATTTATATGAGAAAAAATATTTCTTCTTTGTGCTTTAGCAAAAGGCCAAAGCTGATAATTTGAGCCTAGTTCAAAATCCTTGAAAATGTGGCAAAGACAAATAAAAGATTTAAGATACAACAATTCTTTTAAACCTTGACTAATTTTTTCCAGGTTGAATAAAATTCTGATCCTCTTATATAATAACAGACCAGTAGCACAGTAGTTTCCAAAGTGTAGTTTCTAAGACTCTTTCAGGGGGTCTGTGAGGTCAAAATTATTTTCAGAATAATACTAACATGTTTTGTTTCTAATATAATTAATGTCTATAGATATAATCCACATTTTTATGTAAAAATGCTATTTGGAGAGTCCTCAATAATTTTATTTATTTAGTTAGTTTTAGTTTTAGTTTTCAACATTCACTTCCACAAGATTTTGAGTTCCAAATTTTTTCCCCATCTCATCCCTCCCCCCACCCCAAGATGGTGTGCATTCTGAATAACCCTTCCCCTAATCTGCCTTCCCTTCTATATCCCTTCCTTCTCTTATCCCCTTCCCCTTCTATTTTGCTGTAGGGCAGGATAGATTTCTATACCTCATTGCCTGTACATCTTATTTCCCAGTTGCATGTGAAAACTATTTTTAATATTTGTTTTTAAAACCTTGGGCTCCAAATTTTCACCCTTACTCCCTCCCCACCCACCCTCATTCAGAAGGCAAGCAACTCGATACAGGTTATACATGTGTGGTCATGCAAAACACTTCCATAGTAGTCATGTACTGAAAAACTAACTATATTTCCCTTCATCCTATCCTGCCCCCTGTTTATTCTATTCTCTCTTTTGACCCTGGCCCTCCTGAGAAGTGTTTGCTTCTAACTACCCCCTCCCCTAATCTGCCCTCCCCTCTATCATCCCCCCACTCTCTTACCCCCTTCCCCCCTATTTTCCTGTAGGGTGAGATAGATTTCCATACCCAATTAAGTGTGTATGTTATTCGCTCCTTAAGCCAAATCCAATGAGAATAAGATTCACTCATTCCCTCCCACCTTCCCCCACTTCCCCTCCACTGTAAAAGCCTTTTCTTGTCTGTTTTATGTGAGATAATTTACCCCATTCTACCACTCCCTTTCTTTCTCCCAGTATAATCCTCTCTCACCCCTTAATTTTGCTCTCCAGATATCACCCCTTCATCTTCAACTCACCTTGTGCCCTCTGTCTATCTATATCTATATCTATACAACTATACATATGTATATATATAGATATATATACATACATATAATTTTTTCCTTCCAACTACCCTAATATTGACAAAGGTCTCATGAGTTACAAATATCATCCTTCCGTGCAGGAACGTAAACAGTTCAACTTTAATAAGTCCCTTATAATTTCTCTTTCCTGTTTACTTCTTCATGCTTCTCTTGAGTCTTGTATTTGAAAGTCAAATTTTCTATTCAGCTCTGGTCTTTTCATCAAGAATGCTTGAAAGTCCTCTATTTCACTAAATATCCCTTTTTTCCCCTGAAGGATTCTACTCAGTTTTGCTGGGTAGGTGATTCTTGGTTGTAATCCTAGTTCCTTTGCCCTCTGGAATATTGTATTCCAAGCTCTCTGGTCCCTTAATGTAGAAGCTGCTAAATCTTGTGTTATCCTGATTGTGTTTGCACAATACTTGAATTGTTTCTTTCTGGCTGCTTGTAATATTTTCTCCTTGACCTGGGAACTTTGGATTTTGGCTACAATATTCCTAGGAGTTGTCCTTTGGGGATCTCTTTCAGGAGGTGATCAGTGGATTCTTTCAATTCCCATTTTGCCGTCTGGTTCTAAAATATCAGGGCAGTTTTCCTTGATAATTTCTTGAAAGATGATATCCAGGCTCTTTTTTTAATCATGGCTTTCAGATAGTCCAATAATTTTTAAATTCTCTCTCCTGGATCCATTTTCCAGGTCAGTTATTTTTCCAATGAGATATTTCACATTGTCTTCTTTTTTTTTCATTCTTTTGGTTTTGTTTTATTGTTTTGTGATTTCTCATAAAGTCATTAGCTTCCATTTGCCCCATTCTAATTTTTAAGGAAATATTTTCTTCAGTGAGCTTTTCAACCTCCTTTTCCATTTGGCCAGTTCTGCTTTTTAAGGCATTCTTCTCCTCATTGACTTTTTGGACCTCTTTTGCCATTTCAGTTAGGCTATTTTTAAGGTGGGCATCCTCTCAATTTCCAATTCATTGCCACCACAAAAAGAGCTGCTATGAATATTTTTGTACATGTGGGTCCTTTTCCCATTTGTGTGATCTCTTTGGGATACAGCCTTAGAAGTGCTATTGTTGGGTCAAAGGATATGCACATTTTGATAGCCCTTTGGGCATAGTTCCAAATTGCTCTCCAAAATGATTGGATCATTTCACAACTCCACCAACAATGCATTAGTGTTCCAGTTTTCCCACATCTTCTCCAACATTTATCATTTTCCTGTTTTGTCATGTTGGCCAATCTGATAAGTATGATGTTGTACCTCAGAGTTGTTTTGATTTGCATTTCTCTAATTAATAGTGATTTAGAGCATTTTTTCATATGACTATAGATGGCTTTAATCTCTTCATCTGAGAACTGCCTGTTCATATTCTTTGACCATTTATCAATTGGGGAATGACTTGTATTCTTATAAATTAGACTTAGTTCTCTATATATTTTAGAAATGAGGCCCTTATCAGAGACACTGGTTGTAAAAATTTTTTCCCAATTTTCTACCTTCCTCCTAATCTTGGTTGCATTGGCTCTGTTGGTGCAAACCCTTTTTAATTTAATGTAATCAAAATTATACGCTTTGCATTTCATAATGTTCTCTATCTCTTGTTTGGTCATAAATTCTTCTGTTCTCCCATAAATCTGACAGGTAAACTATGCCTTGTTCTCCCAGTTTGCTTATAGTATCAGCCTTTATATCTATATCATGAACCCATTTTTACTTTATTTCATATATGGTGTGAGATTTTGGTCTATGCCTATTTTCTGCCACACTCTTTTCCAGTTTTCCCAGCAGTTTTTGTCAAATAGTGAGTTCTTATCCCAGAAGCTGGGGTCTTTGGATTTATCAAATAATAGATTAGTGTAGTCATTGACTACTGTGTCTTGCATACCTAACCTATTCCACTGATCCTCCACTTTATTCCTTAGCCAGTACCAAGTTGTTTTGATGATTACTAGTTTATAATACAATTTAAGATCTGGAATGGCTAGGCCACCTTCCCCTGCATTTCTTTTCATTAGTTCCCTTGATATTCTGGACCTTTTGTTATTCCAAATAAATCTTGTTATTTTTTTCTAGCTCCATAAAATAATTTTTGGTAGTTTGATTGGTATTTCACTGAATAAGTAAATTAGATTAGGTAGAATTTTCATTTTTGTTACATTAGCTTGGCCTACCCATGAGCAACTGATGTTTTTCCAATTATGTAGATCTGACTTTATTTGTGTGAAAAGTGTTTTATAATTGTGTTCATATAGTACCTGGGCTTGTTTGAGTAGGTAGACTTCTAAATATTTTATAATGTCTACAGTAACTTTAAATGGAATTTCTCTTTCTCTTGCTGTTGGGCTTTGTTGGTAATATATAGAAATGCTAATCATTAATGTGGGTTTATTTTATAGCCTGCAACTTTGCTAAAGTTGTTTATTATTTCAAGTAGTTTTTTACTTGATTCTCTAGGATTCTCTAAGTATATCACATATCATCTGCAAAGAGTGATAGCTTTGCTTCTTCTTTGCCTATTCTAATATCTTCAGTTTCTTTTTCTTCTTTTATTGTAAAATTAACATTTCCAGTACCATATTGAACAACAGTGGTGGTAATGGACATCCTTGTTTCACCCCCAATCCATCTCCCATATCTTGAGCATGAATATCCCTCTTGCCTCTGTCTTGGACCCTCTTTTTTTTTTCATTCCACACCAGGGGTTCTCAACATGGGGTCCATGAATTTTTGTTAATGTCTTGATGACTATTTCAATATAATTGGCTTCCTTTGTAATACTATGTATTGTTTTGTCATTTAAAAACATTACTCTGAGATGAGGTCTATAGACTTCACCAGACAGAGAGGTCCATGACACAAAAAAGGTTAAGAACCTCTGCTCTATACTCTGTCTTTTGGTGATTTCATTATCTCAGATCTCTATGGCCTTAATCTATCTCCCAATCTCTAGTCTTGCAACTATCTACTAAGTTTCAAAAAGATGTCTCATTGATAACTCAAAGTAAACATATCCAAAATTGAATTCATCATCTTCTCCCTTTTCCAAACCTTCCTTTTTCTATCAAGGGCACTACCATGCTCCCAACCACCCAGGTTAACAACTTTGGACCTTGACTCTTCCCCTCTTCCTCATCCTCATAGTCACTAAGTTGCCAGTCTGATGGTTCTATCTCTATAATATCTCTCTCACACAGTTCTCCTCTTCTCTCTACTCATGAGTCCATTATACTTGTTTTGTCCTTCATTGACTCTCACCTGGAACATTCTAATAGCCTCCTACTGTTTTCTTGCTTTCAGTCTTTCTATTCTTCAATTGAGATCTCCCATGTAGCCACCAAATTAATATTCATAAGGTACAGATCTAGCCATGTCACTCCCCTGCTCACCAACCTTCAGTGGTTTCCTATTAACTCGAGCCAACTACAAACACTAAGCCTAGCTCCAACCTATTTTTCTACTTCATTCACTTTATTCTCTAGCCGAATTGACTACTACTTGTTCAATTTTCCATCTTCTGCACTCGCCCAAGTCATTCCCTATGTCTAGAATATACTCCCTGCTCATCTCTGCCTCTAAGAGTCTTCTTTTAAGACTCAGTTCTGATATAACCTTCTCTATAAAGACTTTCACCAGTTGCTAATGTTCCCTTCCTATTCATATTACCTTATATTTACTTATCTGAACATCTTGTGTCCCTAAAGTAGAATGCAGGCATTTGATCTTTGTCTTTGTATTCCCAGAATTCAGCACAGTGCCTTCAAGAGGCACAAATAAGTATTTGTTGAATTGAATTGTTACAATAATCAAAATACTTTGTTCAACCTCCATTGTGGCAGTTCTATGAAGATAGAGTCTTTGGTTCTAGCAAAATCAGAATTGTTCTGTTCTAAGAACTAGAACAAAGGCCTTAATATAGTTAGTTGTGCTGACTCTCTCTGTCTTTTTCTCTTTCCCTGTCTCTCTGTCTCAGTCTCTGTCTCTCTTGTCTGCGTGTGTGTGTGTCTGTATTATATGCATATATGACACATGTGTTGTATGTCTGTATTATTTATTTATGTGTGTACATACAGTATATGTGTACTGGACAAACCTGTAATTTTGTTGATATACAAATAAGGAAAAATCCTCTACCAATACAGATCAGCATCTGCTATGCAAATTTATAGTCTTAGAGAGATGCCTGGTGCCTGTAGAGATTGTGGTCTGCCATAATCCCAGTGAAGTGGAGAGAGGAGAAGAGGAAAGAGGAGAGGAGGGGAAGGAAGGGCAAAAAAAGAAGGCAAAGGAGGGGTGGGAAGGGGAGAGCTATGGAAAAAGGAAGAGAGGAGAGGAGAAGATGAAAGAAGTAGGGAAAAGGAAGGCAATTAGAGGACGGCAAAGGAAGAGAAGGAAGGAGAAAACCTTCAGAAATACTGTAAACAAAGGTATTTGAGGTGGAAATATGGAAAGTGTTTTCAGACACAGTATAGATTTTACAGTGGTAAGCTATTATAAGAGAAAGTCTTATGTTTTCCTTAAAATGACATTGAAACTATGTCCATATAACTCCAAACAAGAACACAATGCTTGGCACATAGTAACTACTTAATAAATGTTTTTTAATTCATGCAAGACAATTAATTTTTTTAAAAAATTACTAACTATTCTAATTCCAATTTTTTAAATATATGGATTTTGATTGAGTTTTCTAGTTTTCAGCTATATGTTTGGCATTATGTAGACCCTGGGATGTTGGCCAAGGATGAGTGCGCCCCTGAAACATCTAATGCCTGCCAACACCAGGGCCAGGAGACTGAGGGACAAGAATCCAACCCAGGTCCTTGAATAGAAAAGCCAGTCTTGTTATATGGCTGAATAAGCCAATTTGTACTAAGCAAAGACATTTTACCCAGATATGTCTCCTCTCCAAAACAGAGAAAGAGGGGTGAAATTTAGCTAAGTTTATTTATGATTCAAAGTACATCTTGCATCAATCCACTTCAAGACCAAAGAATTCAAGTCCAAAAATTAATAAAATATACAATCCATTAAGTGAGAGTACACACACACACACACACACACACACACACACACACACACACACCCTTACAAATACAAATTTAAAAAAATGTTTCCGAGTGGAAAGGGAGGCAAAAACACAAAAGGGAAAAAATCCTCTATTTTTACTAACCTTCCATTCTTGTA
Source organism: Vombatus ursinus (assembly GCF_900497805.2). Taxonomy (NCBI): domain Eukaryota; kingdom Metazoa; phylum Chordata; class Mammalia; order Diprotodontia; family Vombatidae; genus Vombatus; species Vombatus ursinus. The sequence continues at coordinate 58,823,802 of NW_020954585.1, forward strand.
GGAGATTTACTGAGAATAAAATATTTAATAGCCTTCCTTCCTACTTCCACTTTTGCAAGTCTCCATTTTCTAGGCTATCATGGCTAACCAGGAACATGGATAATTCAAAACTGAGGTTAATACAAAAGTAATTTCTATTAAGTGAATTAGATATGTGACAGGTACAGGTTGCACGTATACTTAATGGGGGTTACAGGTGACACTAGACGTGCTGAAGCAAAAATAGCTCATGCCCAGGTCTATCCAGTTCACTACAAGCCTACAGAAGAGCAGACTGACACTTTATTAGGTCACTAATTAACCAGTACTATAGACCCAAGATCAAAGCTGAGAGGGTATACGTATGTATGTGTGTATGTGTCTTTACATACATATATACACATATATGTACATATACATATGTGTGCCTTATAGATAGATAGAAACACATACATGTGTATATAATTTGTCCACCACCAAGTGCTATATTCTTGAGCCACTGGACAAGTAGTTATTTCAGAGTACAATATGGGTGCATGCACTGGCCTTCCCCAAAGGCTGTGATTTCCCCATTGCTTACCTAAGCATAGTCGTGTGGACTATTACACCTTCTACAGCCCTGGGCCCCTACAGCTTCAGGCATGCTGCTAGCCCAATTCATTACTGATCCAGGAGTATGAAAAAAGGAAATTAGAATATTATTCTGAATTATGAGAACTGTAGAAATCTCCATATAGCTCCACCCCAATCCCATTTGTCTGGGAAATGTCTATCCCTCTGTAGGCCAATGTTATTCATAAGACTCAGAAACAGCCTTTTAAGTGACCATGTGGTTTAGTAAACCATGGTAAACTTTAAAAAAAAAAGTTTCAGTAGGTGAATGTGTACCTTGGTACCTTGCCTCTGTACGTATTTTTCCATTTTATGTGAAGGCAATGATTTCAACTTTGTGAGTTTTAAAAGACCAGAAGATCCAACCACCAAAGGTCCAGGAGACTCTGTCAGATTTTGCAGGGGCTAGGATGAGGATTCATCTATCAACAGTGTCACATTTGGATATGAACTTAGTGGGATTGATACCATTTAGAAACTTAGTAAAATCTGAGCCCATTTTCCCCAGAGACCAACATTATATAGGAAAGATTGTGTCCTTCCAGTGCTGGGGGAAAATGTTTGTATTTCTCTTCTTCCTATTTCTCTAAAATAGATATTGCTTTGTAAAAGCTGGGAAAAAATAAAATAGGGTTTTCAAATCCAGTCTTTTGCCTTTAAATAAAATTTTCTTCCCAATGGCTAAATTCTCACAGCCATTACCAGTGAAGTCCTACTTAATCTCTTCTTCTGGATAGTAATCTGTCTTGCCACCCTAACCTTTGGTCATTTCTGCTCCAGGTCCTTTGCCTTATCATTTTCCACTCTCTGAGAGCTATCCCAACTCTGCCTTTGCCTTGAAGTCCCATGGTAGCAGTATCAGCAACTTCAAGCAGCAAGGAGTCAGCAGAGACCTCCTGTTCCACCAAAATCTCTCAGTCTCCTGTGGTCAGCTGCAAGGAATGGAATAGATGACTGACAGTCTCCCCCAAGGGCGAGGAGGCAAAAAAAAAAAGAGGAGGAGGAGACAAAGGATAAGCAGATAAAGGAGTTTCCATCAAATCTTTGGTGGCCACTGATTAAATCTGATCTGCAAATGACCCCATCACAGCAAAACTATCACTATAGACTGAAGATCAAAGCTGAAGTATACTTTGGGTTTTTTTTTGTTTGTTTGTTTTAACATTCTTTTTTTAAAAAATTTTGAGTTCCAAATTCTCTCCCTTCTGCTGAACTCTTCCCCACCTACTGAAAAGGCCAAGTAATATGATACCCATTATACATGTGCAGTCATGGAAAATATATTTCCATGTTAGCTATGTTGCAAAAAAATAAATAAATAAAAAGCAATATAAAGAAAGTGAAAAAAAAAGTATGCTTCATTCTGTACATCAGCTCTTTCTCTGGAGGTGGATAACATTTTTCATCATGGGTCCCTTGGAATTGTCTTGGATCATTGTATGGCTCAGAGCAACTAAGTCTTTTACAATTGATTTTCATTATACTATTGCTCTTACTGTACAAAATGATCCCCTGGTTCTGCTCATGAAGTATATTCTATTGGATCTTAACTTGACTAATAATTTTATGTAGTTTTGAGGAATACATGGACTGGTCTTAACCACCTGACCCAAATATTTCTACCACTACCCTGCCATGGACCCTGAAATTTTTATGTTTAGGATAGGACTTTTCTTTGGGATAAGACATTGGAAGAAATATTATCTGAGGGGAGCAGTACAATAAGAATTTATCAACCATTAACACCTGATCTTGGCTTAGTTTATTGAAATAGCTACAAAGAGCAGGGCCCAAAGGGAATGGGAATTAAGGCAGATTTTCAGGGAAGGATAGGATTGAGCAGAAGATAAGAGGGCAATGAAAAGTTTAGAATATGGGTCACCACTTCAGCCTACTGGGAAAGTGCCCAAAATGCTTTTTGAGGAAATGGAATTCTATATTTGTCCTTCCTTCAGCCCTTGTCCTGCCTCTCTATTTTGCCTGGGTAGTGTGGGCCTAAGAGCCAGAAAACTGCTGTGAACTCCCTGGAGAGCTATTTGTGCCTACATGGAATTCAGATCAGGCAAAACCTCAAAAGGCACTTATCTTTCAGAGGGAAACTCTGGTTTACCTTAGATGTAGGTGACTACCTTGAAAATCATACAATTCATCATAACTCGTAATCTTTTCATCACTCATAGAGTTTTTACATTTAGAATTGATATGTCTAGGAGATAGATCTTATCCCATTTTAATGCCTCCTGCCACCACCCCCCAAAAATGAGTGAAATCTTTCCTATAAGAACAATCCATAATCTTGCTGAGTGTGGTAGGATTGGTGAATACTATTCCCCCCACCCTGAAGAAAAAAAGGCCCCAACATTAATCATTTTCTTTAGTGCTTAACATTTACAGCTACTAGAATTCTTTGATGTCTTGTTATGCTGTAGAGGTGACGCTAGGTTCCAAAGGTTTTGACAGCAGAACACAAGCTCTAGAAAGTCCTACCAAGTGCTGAAGAGGAGTGGCGCATGAACCCAGTGACAGATTCTACATCCATTGTCCAAAGGCCAGCCTGCCTCAGACTGGCAAGGCTCAGTACCAAAAGAGTGGCTACCAGGCAGATGAATATTTTTGGAAAGCAGCTTGTTAATGTATTTCTATTTTTTCTTTCATTCAAAGTTTGTCCTTTTGGGAAATGTCCTAATAACTTATACCACTTAAGATAACTATCTTTGAAAAGCAGTTTCAAGGTTTGAAAGTCTCCTTTTTTTCCTACTCCTCATTCTTAAAATCACCAATATCATTCCCTGATGGGATTGTAGTTTACAGTAGTAGCCCTGCTTTGTGAGGCACACAAGCCCCACAATGTACAGGAGCCTGTGTTTTCAAGGGAAACTCTGGGAGTTTGCATATGTTGATGACTAAAACTGGTTGCATAAGGATTCTGGGAAGAGAAAGGCAGAAGACAAGTGAGATGTATGGAGGTCAAGAGGAGGAGTTACAGTCTCCGTGCTAAGATGAGGAGAGACATGTGGGACAACATCAGTATCCCCAGTTTGTTTCCTCCCTGGCCCTTGCATCCGAAAAAAAAAAACCAGTTGAGGAGGTGCACCCCCTGTACTGTAACTGAATCTAGTTTGAGTGAGATGTCCCATTAAAGACTCTGAGAAGGGGCACTGATGAACTTCCCCTGCTTCAGTATCTAAGCAGGAGGCCCCTTTCTGGTCTCTGAAGTCAGAAAGTCACTGACAAGTGTGTGTTTCCATAGTGCTAATAAACTTACACTATCCAACCCCACCACCACCACCACTGAGCATTGTTTTTGGTCCCTCCTTTCTGTCCTGATTCATTCTCTCTTACACTTAAAACTGATTTAGCATACTAACTTTAGTTATGTAATTATTTGGGCAGCATTAAAGGTGGGGGGAGGTAAATCTAGCCTAGAATAAATGAATTAGAACACCTCCAGTGGATAAACAAGAGCTTCCCCCAAACAACGGGCTCTCCTGCCACATACCTTTCCAATTCCATGGGACTCCATTCTACTTTCTGAACTCATCCCAGCTTAAAAGTGGGAGAAATAAAGACCAGAGCAAGAGGTTTATAGTCAAGCCTGAATTCCCCCGTGGAAATACATTTACAGTATCTTAACAAGTCCAGTAGCCAAGGACAAAAATGAAGAAGTTAGAGGAGCAGGATTGAACTGAGTGGGCTTTCCTGGGTTCCTCTACTCCACCTCCACTCTCCACTTTGTGCCACAAGTGGGGACTTCCCCTACCTCCCTGCTAGTGTGTATACAATGTTGCTCAGTAATTCTATATGGTATACAACATTTTTCTTTATACAGCACATATGAAATAAGAGGGTAGAGGATTAAGACAAAGAGTTAAAGTAGTTCTCTACTTTAAGTTTGCTTAAAACACAATCTCATGCATTAATTGTAACTTGAGATTTAAATTTGTCCTTTATTATGACTCTGTAGCTCTAGATAGCTCTGAAGAAAGTTGGGGGGTTATGTCAGTGTTTTGGAAATGATTTAATTATAAAATCTCTGTCTAGGGATCTCAAAAAACCTCAAAAGCATATTTAGCATCCTAAAGCACATAACTTACCCTTGGTTCATGGAGGATATTTGCATAAGGATAGAAGAATGTCCTATTGGATTAGATCAATGTGACTCTAGCCAAGAAAAAAAAGGGGCTGATTTTATAGTAGATCAAAGGAGTTGTCCTTCTTGACATTCAGTTTTTGGTTTTAGTTTGCAAGGAACACAAGAGATAGGGGGAATGCTTTCTGCTCTAGAAGGTATTGCTGCTCTCATGGTCAGGGGGCTAAATCATGCAGATCTACCCAAGGCTGAGATCAGAGAGACTGGAAAGAAACTAGAGAAACATGGATTGGTGTGGAAGCATGACTGACATGGCCAGTACTGGAGCATTTTACTTGGCTGCTGCTCCCACCATAGCCTCTACCCATCTCTTCTTTGAAGAAAAATATATCTGGAGCAGATTGATACTTATAAACTTTTCCCTCAGAGAAAGCTAAAAAAGGAGGGTGATGGATTCTGTCTTTCCTTTCTCCTCCTCTTCTTCTCTGGGAGGAGAAGGGGGATTTAACAGATGTTGAATCCAAAGTTTTCCTAATTAAAGTTCATTTATAATTTCTGTTAAATAAATTTTCATTTGAACTATATAAAGTGATTGACCATGTCTGCTTCATTACTTGCAAATAAGGTGTTGAAAAGAGAGAGGTTGTTAAGCATAAGAGACAGAGAGAGGCACTAACAGAGATCTGTAATTCATTCACTCCTCTTGGGGAAAAGGTTATTCCAAAGAAAATCTTGAGTTCACCTGAGAAAAACACTCTTTTCCTCCTGTACATTCACAACACACTATTGAATAGAGTGTAAAATGTACCTTCTTAAGAGAGTTTGAAGAGTTTATGTTGAATGGTCTTGAAGGTCCTTTCTATGATCTTCCAACTTAGTACATTATGTAAACATGAGAGAGATGAAATGGTATTGTGGTTAGAGAGCTGGCCTTGGAGTTGGAGAACCCTAGCTTCAGATCTTGCCTCTTACTCACAATAAGCAACTCCCTTAGCCTTTCTGTGCCCTCAACAGACTCTTGAAGACTTCAAGAGAGGCCATTGTGCATCTATGGAGAGAGTTTCAACATCCCAAGTTCCCTACACCTATGAAATAATAAGAGCTGTCCTTTACATAGTGCTTTAAGGTTTGTAAAGTGTTTTTATACATATGGCAACTCACCTGATTCTCACAACAACTCTGGGATAAGCGCTGCTATTATTATACCCCTTTTTACAGATGAAAAAACTGAGGTTAAATGACTTGTCCAAGGTCACATAGCTAGTAAGGGTCTGAGGCAGGATTGAAACTCAGGTCTTCATGATTCCAAATCCATCACTCTACATACTGCAATACTACCTGCCTGTAACCACAGATCTAGACTATACCCCCTCCAAAAAGAAATACTTTGCTTAATTCATACCTTTTTTGGGTTTGATGAAAAGTTTCCCTTAGATAACATTAGCTTTCATTATTTTCTAGTAGATCTCTTTAATTTTCTTTCCTTGTAACTTTCCTCTTTGTATTGTGCATATAACATACAAAGAAGGTCTAACAGTTTTCTTGTGATTAGTTATTTCTCATTACAAAGCTTTTTGATGGTATTTTTTTAAGCTAGCGAGGTAGACACCTTAGACTTAGTCTGTGGGATGTTAGGCCTTGAGCACTACATAGAATACATAATAATAATGCATAATATAATAATAATATAATACTTAATACTTAAATGAGTAGATTACCTTGTGTTATATTTTAAAGGATAGGATCGATCGAGTAAATCAATCAAATTACCACCTCCCCCCACTGAAAGTAAGGGACAAAATGCTGAACTCTGGAACCTGGGAAATTTAATCCCCAATTTATAGGTAGAACAACTGAGGGAACATTAATCTTAAGATAATGAGAATAGGAATGTCAGTCTCCTTTTAGTCTTTGATTCTTAGACAAATGATTGGACATAGGATTTCATCAATGCCCTTTTCAATGTAAGAATAGATTTATCCTGAAGTTCAAGTTCCGACACTGTATAAAACCTAGCATAGAGCTTAGTACATGGTAGACATTTAATAAATGCTCTTTGGTTTTTTTCTTCCTTCCCTTCTTCCTCTTTCTTTCTTTCTTTTTCTTCCTTGTTTCTTTCTTTCCTTCTTTCTTTCTTTCTTTCTTTCTTACTTTCTTTCTTTCTTTCTTATAGGTCAACAAATAGATCACCCATGTATGGGGTTGAAAAAGATCTTTACAGGTCACCTAATCAAACCTTCCACCAAATTCAGAAATTTTTGCTACTGTACTCCTGACAGGCAGGCCAATGTCCAGACTCTACAAAACACTTCTGGTAAACATAAGCTCCCTGAGGGCAGGTACCTTTCTTTTGTCTTTATTTCCCTACTATCTAGCACTGAGCCTTGCACAGAGTCAGCACTTGATAAACATTTGTTGAATTAAACTATATTCTAATGGCAGATAACTCTGTTTCTCGAGGCAACCCATGGCACTGTTGGAAAATTCTAAATGAACTCCCTAGCATGGCCATATTTTGTCCTTGCCAACTTTTGAGTTCTTGGAATTCTTCCTTTGACAAATACTGAGGAGGACTTGGGCTGAGTCATAGTTCAGTGTCTCATTTTATTTGTGATTTTAGATGAGTTATTTTACTTCTCTGGCCCTTAGTTCTCCAAAATGACTAGTCTGATCTTTTTCATTCTTTGAAGACCACCTTTCTTTGGAATCTCTTTCATGATTTCGTGTTTGAAAGTAGATTGCCATCACCAGGAGAAATGGCTAAACAAATTGTCACACATGAATGCAATGGAATATTACTGGCCTGTAAGAAATGACAAAGGACAGCTAGGTGGTGCAGTGGATAGAGCACTGGCCTTGGAGTCAGGAGGACCTGAGTTCAAATCTGGTTTCAAACCAGACACTTGACACTAGCTGTGTGACCCTGGGCAAGTCATCTAATCCCAACTGCCTCAAAGAAAGAAAGAAAGAAAGAAAGAAAGAAAGAAAGAAAGAAAGAGAAAGAAAGAAAGAAATGATGAGCATGAAGGATGTAAAGAATTTTGGAAAGACATATATAAACTGATGCAAAGTAAAGTAAGCAGATCCAGGAAAAGATTATGCACAATGACTACCAAAATGTTCTTTCTAAAAATAGAAAGAATAATGATAAAACAATTTAAAATGAATGCTGAAAAATGACAAAGGCTTAGCTTGGCTCCAAAAAAGAGATATGTGAAGATATACCTCTCGTTGCTTTCTTGCAAATGTCTGAGACTTTTGTTGTGGAACACTGCATAAAATGTCAGATTTTTTTCAATGGATTGATTTGTTTTCCTATCATTTTCCTTTTAAAGATTCTTTGTTATAAAGGATGGCTTTTTTGGAAAGGAGGGATAGGGATACTGAGGAAAATTTCAGTGATATAAAAAGGAAAAATATTAATAAAATCTATTTTTACTGAAATAATAACAAAATTCCTTGTTCATAATATCTTACAGCCTGATCACACCCACCATGCATCTTTCTATTAGCCTTTGAGTGACTCTCAATTTCAATTCTTTGGAGGCTGTCAGTAGAGTTCCATATCCCATGACTCACAGCCATACAAAAACATCAAGCATGATATTTTAAACTGCTAACACTAACAAGCAGAATAAAATATGTAAATGACAATTAAAAAGAAATACATTGTTATTCACATTCAAAGGTGGATCTCCTGACCCACCATTAGTAGCGTACTCTGGTTTGTTTTTCCAATGGTGGTAACAAGTTATACTGAGCCATCCACATTTCTTTGCTGATTACCTTTTCAATCAAGCACAATGCTTTGCACATAGTGCCTTGCCTTGCACATAGTAGGCATTTTGAAAAGAGGGAAGGAGAGGAACAAGCATTTATTAAGCGCTTCCTCTGTGCCAGGCACTGAACTAAGTACTTTACAAATAATGTACCATTTAATCCTCATGGCAACTTGGGAAGGTAGGTACTACTATGATCCTCATTTTACAACTGAGGAAACAGAGGCAGACAGAAAAATAAGTGATTTCCCTAGAATCACACAGCTAGTAAATAATAAATGCTTATTGAACTGAATTGAGCTGAATTAATCAATGGCAGATTTTTCAAAGACAAATAGCTGACTGGGGACATAGAGGGTAATGGGTGTCCATAAAGCAGACTGGACTACACAGCAGTTGAATAATCTGACCTGAACACATTAGAACTCAGTCAGCTGGTCAACAAGCACTTATTAAGCACACACTATATGCCAGACATGATGCTAAATGCTCGAAATACAAATACAAACAAAAAGAAGACACTCCCCATCATCAAGAAGCTTAACAGAGAAGGAAGGCCATCAAAGGAAATCCAGAGTGGAGCCTGGAGAGAAAAGAGACATGGCTAGTCAGAACACCCTCCTTAAATGGAGGTTCTGGGAGGAGTCGTTCAATCAGAAGCAAAGTCTTCAGGGCACAAGCTGCTTCTGAGGTGGTCGCAGGGACGAAGTGATCATCTGAGATGAAGATGTTTCTAGGGCATTATGGAAAAGTCCAGAATGTAACCTTCAGAGCCCAAAGTCCTTAGACACACAATGATCCATTGGGAACAGGAGAAGGACCAACCCAGTGAAGCCAGCCTGGCTTGGAAATGACTGGAGAATGGGCTACTGCTGCAGAGGGTAGAGAGGGACAGTGCTCAATACTTTCTGCTTCCTTCTTCCTGCTGGATAAGGGCAGACTTGACCCCCTCCCAGGTTTCCATCTGCACAGAATTGTATAGAAGGTAGGAAGACGAAGTTCATGCGACTTGCTCAGTCTGAGAAACTTAAAATGAGACTGAAACTTTCCTTTCCTAAAAGACAAAATTATCTAACAGTCTTGGCCCTGATCAGAAAGGATATTTGAGGGCTCATTCATTCTTTGTCCCCAGCCTCTATAGTGAGTACAAGTTAAATCAAAACCTTTCATTGTCTATTTTCTCCTAAGAAGTGGATTACAATTATTATTATAATGATATACTCTAAATATATGGTTGTTATTGTTGTTTTTCAGTCATGTCTGACTCTTTGTGACCCCATTTGGGGTTTTCTTGGCAAAGATACTATAGTGGTTTGCCATTTCATTCTCCAGTTTATTTTACAGATGAGAAACTAGGCCAGCAGGGTTAAGTGACTTGCCCAGGATCACACAGCTAGTAAATGTCTGAGACCAGATTTGAACTCACAAAGATGAGTCTTCCTGATACCAGGCCTGGTGCTATATCTAGTTGCCCTCTATAATTATATTATACATCAATGTTAATAATATTACATTATTATATTCTAATGATGTATGATTATTATAATCTTCTCCTAAGAAGAGAATTATAACTTATTAGAGCCAAGCAAATTCATTGTTAATCATTATTTATATACTTTGAGATGCTCCTGAATTATAAAATGTTATTTACCAGTCCCAGACCACTAATGTAAATTTGTGCTTTCAGAATTTCTTGTAAAGGGTGGAGGCTTCCAGTCCTGTCAATGTGTGTAAATGACCTTGACTTTCTCCTATAGTCCCTTTTCTTTTAATGTTTCTGTGCCTTGTTCTGTGACTGACATAATCAGACCTGGTATTATCTCTCAAGCAATATGACATTTTGAAAAACCCAGGCATCAGGTGGGTTGAGATAATGTTAGGAAAATACAGTAGGCTTCTTCTCCTGTTCTAATGAAGGTTACAAAGAAAACAAATTACAGAGACTTTCTATAGAACCTTTTGATAGGTGCAGGAGGTGGGAAAAGTCTATCTGCAGTAAGGGCCTTTTTGAGAGGAGCTACTGTTACCATTCTGTTTTCATATAAAGATGGGTGAGAGAAATCACTTCTCTCTTTTCCTGAGTTTTTCCATATGAGTTTAGGCAAAACATTTAGAGCAGAAAATAGAATTAGAAGGGTAAATGGTACTATGTATATGTTATCTTTGGCTGAGAAACCCACAATGGAAATTTGGTCCTTTGTTTTTAACTTTTAACTATTCCTTTTGCTAAGTTAATATTTTCAAAATTGAATGAAAATTCCCTGAGGCCAAGGATGTATGTTTTTAAATAGAATGGAAGTTCATGGAGAGTGAGAAGTATTTTATATACCAAACACCTAGCACAGTGCCTGGTTAAGCATAATAAGAATTTAATAAATGATTGTTGAATGAATAAGTAAATGTAATGCCATTAATTAATCTCTATTAAGTTCTTTTGCCATCTATAGTGTAAATGTTCCTTAATCGCTGATTTCCTTCAGATCCTCTGAGGCTAATTAATATAGTATACATTTTTACAAACAGGGAAATTGAGTTTCCAGTTGTTGCGTCTGGTTGCATAACCTTGGTTTTAAAAAAAATGTATATTATTGAAATGTAAATTGCTTGAGAAACAGAGATTCCACTTATCACCTGATTGTAATTATTAAGCCTCCATCTATATACTCAACTTCTGTATACTCATCTGTAAAATGAGGAGATTGAACTACCTGGTCTCTAATTTCCCTTCCAAACCTATTAAAATTCCATTTCAGATAGATTTGTTACAGTGAAAACATTTCTTCTATAACTAAGCCTTATCCAAATTCATTTTTTGTGGTATAAACTTAATGCATTTAATCTGTCCACAGTAGCTCTGAAAATTACGAAACATATTACCATTACCCTAAATTCACTGTGAAATGGAACAGAGATTAATATTTTTCCGCTTAATGCAATAAAGTAGTAGTTAAAAGTTAAGATGACAAAATTAATAAATGGATAAAAATAAACTCCCTTTCCAGTCTATGAGAGAAATAGCCTTGATTATGAAACAGCATGTTCTGATCTTTGTGGGTTCCCATCCATTTCAGATGGGTCTAAATGAGTTTGTGAGTAGTGTGAAAAAGAAAATCACTGATTGTCTCACTAGCTGTCTGGAGAGGAGATCTACCCTCACTTGTCTGCATTTGATTGAAATCTAAGTGAAGGGCCAATGTCCACACACCCTGCAGAACCGGGATTAAAGACCGAAGAAACATTAACAGGAAACATCTTATATATCTTTCTTGACAGGTGCTTTTCTCACTTCCAGGGTTTAACTAAGGATTACCTTCACAGGAGCTTTGACAAAGCTTTGGCCTTTCTAAGTGAAGTCAGTAAAATATAGCCAAAGACTAAAAAAGAAAATGGACAGATCCTCTCTGGAGCAATGGTTATGTACAACCTAGGAAATTTATTTACATTAAATATCTTATTCATTTGATCCTTTGTATGCCTCAGACCCTTTTAATCGAACTCTATTTATTTGCCCAATACTACTAATGCTTCAGTGATTCAGATTGTTATCTGAGAAGCTGGCGAGAGTAATATAGGGCAAGCATTGAGAATGGCAGCTGTAAGAAGTGTGACTGAAGTAATGAAGGGGATTGGCCGAGTCATTCTTCAGAGTAGTCATTGTTTTTTAGACACAGCTCTTATGTTGTCAAACTGAAGAATTTTTAATCCAATTAGCTCCTCATGCTCATGGCTTCATCAATGAGACAGACCCAGAAGAACATGTCAACAACTAAAAAGTCAGATAAGCCCCACACTAGAATCAAATTTAAATTTAGAATAAAATTTGAAAAGAAATTCTGAAAACTCCAAAAACAAAGGATTTTTTTAAAGTCCGACTTAGAAAAACCTCTTCCAGATAAATGAACAAAAAACATAAAATGTTAACCCTGATAGGGACCTTACCATTCATCTAGTCTAGCCTAGCCATTTTACAAGATAAGTAAACTGATATTTAGGTGTAGCTAGGTGGTGCAGTAAATAGAGTGCCACACTGCAAGTCAGGAAGACTCATCTGCCTCCGTGCAAATCTGGCCTCAAACACTTACTAGCTGTGTGACCCTGGACAAGTCACTTAACCCTGTTTGCCTCCGTTTCCTCATCTGCAAAATGAGCTGGGAAAGGAAATGGCAAACCATTCTAGCATCTTTGCCAAGAAAACTCCAAATGAGATCACAAAGAGTTAGACACAACTGAGATGACTGAACAATAACAAACAAAACTGAGATTTTGAAAAGTAAAGTGTCTTATCTGAGGCAAGAACTTCTTTAAAAGGCAACTCAAAATTTGGAGTATTTAGGTAACAGGGATTTACAGAACTTAGAGTCAAAAGGGATTTTAAAGGTCATCTACTCCAGGATGGTCAAACTTAAATAGAAATGAGCCAACTAATACGGAAATATGTTTTTGCATGACTTGGTATATATAATAGATACCTATGTCAAATTGTTTACCTTCTCAGTGGGTGGGGGAGGGGCTTGCCTTCTCAATCATCTTCTCAATCATATTGTTTGCCTTCTCAATGGATGCAGGAAGGGAAATAATTTGGATGAATGTAAAAAAAATAAGAGAAATAAAGGACACTAATTCACACATATGGATGCCTGAAGGGCACATATTGATTTAGAAAACCACATATTAAAATTATCTATATTTATTGTATTTTCATTTATTTTGTTAAATATTTCCCAATTACATTTTAATATGATTCCAAAGTGCTCTTAATCTAATCCTCTCACTTTATGAATGAGAAAACTAAGGCCTGGAAAGGTAAAGGTAAGACAGATTATAAAAGGCAGAGCTGGGACATAAGCCCAGGTCCTCTGACTCCAAATCCAGAACTCATACCCTAAAGATATGAATGGAATAAAACCTCACTGATTGAGAGCTTCTTTTTATAAAATTATTGATGTAGTTTGTTTTCATATCACCTAAATTCCTCTTCCTTCCTCTTCCCATCTCCCAGAGAGCTGTCCTATACAATGAAATTTTTAAGAAAAAAAAAAAGATGAGAAAAAAAATCAGCAAAACCAATCAATTCATCAAAAAAAATGACAAAAAATACAATGCTCTACACTCATGGTCCTCCATCCCTACAAAAGAAAGGGGGAAGTGCCTTGAGTTGGGAGCTTCCTAAATAAGTTTCAGTGTAATTATGAAAATTAAAATTTGTCCAGGGGCAGAACCAAGATGGCAGAGTAAAAGCAGGGACTTGCTTGAGCTCTCCCCCAAACCCCTCCAAATACCTGTAAAAAAATGACTCTAAACAAATTCTAGAGCAGCAGAACCCATCCAGCCTAAGACAACCTGGATGGTTGATGGGAAAGATCTGTTGCACCAGGCTGAGAGAGGAGCATGCCAGCACAGACCGGGCCCCAGCAAACCCAGAGTAAGCCTCAGGTGACTGAATCACTGGCAGCTGTGGCGATTTCCAGACTTCTCAACCCGCAGATGTCAAAGACAATTTAGAAGGTCAGTAGAAAAGGTCTATCACACCTGGGTGAGAGAAGAGCAGAGTGCAGCCCCCACCCCAGCACAGCTCCAGTGCTGGGGCAACAGCATCAGTGTCGGCAGCAGCTGCTTCTGGAACTCAACCCACAGATGGTAAAGGGATCCAGCAACTGATCAGAAGGAGATTACAGGGATTTTTTTTGCTGGCACTGAGAGAGGATTCTGCTGTTTTGTCCATACTTGGATCTGGGTCACCATCCTGGGATGAGGATGAGCACAGGCAACCCTCCTCACAGTTCCAGGGCACAAAAGAGTGCTTGTGCTCGCTTATAGACCAGAGCACAGGCCAGGAGAGGAGTAAACATCTCTCCTTAGATCATACCACCTTGAAAGAAGTGAAAACTTACAGGTCCCTAGAAGTATCTCTAAAAACTGCTGCACAAAACCCCTGAAGCTTGGGACAGTACACCCTCCACACTGGAAGCAAAGCCCTGCCTTAACAAAGAGTTAAAAAGTCAAGTAATTAGCTGGAAAAATGAGCAAACAACAGAAAAAACTCAGACTATGGAATCTTACTTTAGTGACAAGGAAGATCAAAACATACACTCAGAAGACAACAACATCAAAACTCCTACATCTAAAGCCTCCAAGAAAAGTATGAACTGCTCTCAGGCCATGGAAGAGCTCAAAAAGGACTTTGAGAATCAAAAAAGAGAAGTAGAGGAAAAATTTGGAAGAGACCTGAGAGTGATACAAGAAAATCATGAAAAAAAATGAGTCAACAGTTTGCTAAAGGAGACCCCAAAAAATACTGAAGAAAATAACACCTTAAAAAATAGACTTAGATCAAATGACAAAAGAGATCTGAAAAGTGGTCCAAAAAAGAAGAATGCCTTAAAAAGTAGAATTAGCCAAATGGAAAAGGAGATCCAAAAGCTCACTGAAGAAAATAATTCCTTAAAAATTAGAATGGAGAAATTGGAAGCTAATGACGCTATGAGAAATCAAAAAACAATAAAACAAAACCAAAAGAATGAAAAAATAGAAGACAATGTGAAATATCTCTTTGGAAAAACAACTGACCTGGAAAATAGATACAAGCAAGGGAATTTAAAAATTATTGGACTATCTGAAAGCCATGATCAAAAAAAGAGCCTAGACATCATCTTTCAAGAAATTATCAAGGAAAATTGCCCTGATATTCTAGAACCAAAGGGTAAAATAGAAATTGAAGAAGTCACTAGTCACTTCCTGAAAGAGATCCCAAAAGAAAAACTCCTAGAAATATTATAACCAAATTCCAGAGTTCCCAGGTCAAGTAGAAAATATTGCAAGCAGCCAGAAATAAATAATTCAAGTATTGTGGAAACAAAATCAGGATAACATAAGATTTAGCAGCTCTACATTAAGGGACCAGAGGACTTGGAATATAATATTCCAGAGGTCAAAGGAGCTAAGATTAAACCCAAGAATCACCTACCCAGCAAAACTGAGTGTAATCAATGAGAGGGAAATTGGCATTCAATGATATAGAAGAATTTAATGCATTCTTGAGAAAAACCCAAAGCTAAATAGAAAATTTGGTTTTTAAATACAAGACTCAAGAGAAGCATGAAAAGGTAAACAAGAAAGAGAAAGCATAAGGGACTTATTAAAGTTGAACTGTTTACATTCCTACATGGAAAGATGATATTTGTAACTCATGAGACCTTTCTCATTATTAGGGTAGTTGGAGGGAATATATATAGTTAGAGGGCTCAGGGTGAGTTAAATATGGAGAAATGATTTCTAAAAAATAAAATTAAGGGATGGGAGAGGAATGTTCTGTGAGAAGGAGAAAGGGAGAGGTGGGGTAAATTATCTCACACTAAAGAGGCAAGAAAAAACTTTTACTGTGGAGGGAAAGAGGGGGGAGGTGAGAGGGAATGAATGAACTTTACTCCCATCAGATTTGGCTTAAGGAGGGAATAACATACACACTGAATTGGGTATGGAAATCTATCTTACCATATAGGAAAGTAGGGCAGAAGGGAATAAAGGGGGGGTGATAGAAGGGCAGACAGATTGAGGGAGGGGGTAATCAGAAGCAAACACTTTTGAGGAGGGACAGGGTCAAAGGAGAGAATAGAATAAAAGGGGAGCAGGATAGGATGAAAGGAAATACATTTAGTCTTTCACAACATGACTATTATGGAAATGTTTTACATGACTACATATGTATAACCTGTATCAAATTGCTTCCCTTCTCAATGAGGGTGGGTGGGGAGGAAGGAAAGGAGAGAATTTGAATCTCAAAGTTTTAAAAATAAATGTTAGAAATTGTTTTTACATGTAAGTGGGAAATAAGATACATAGGCAATGGGATATAGAAATCTATCCTACCCTACAGGACAATAGAAGGGGAAGGGGACAAGAGAAGGGGGTGGTGAGAGAAGGGAGGTCAGATTGGGGGAAAGGGTCATCAGAATGCAGGCTGTCTGGGGGTGGGGGAGAGAATAGATGGGGAGAAAAATTGGAACTCAGAATCTTGTGGGAGTGAATGTTGAAAACTAAAAATAAATTAATTAATTTTAAAAAAAGAAAATTAAGATATGTCATTTGGGAGCTATAGGTAAAGTTTTTCAAAAGGTCTCTCATTTGGGATAGACCTCCACTACACCTGTGATATAGATGCTATTTGGATGGTACTTGCACTATTTTTTTTCACCTTAGGAAGAACAAAATGAAGAAGGTGGTGGTAGTTTTTGTTTTCACCCCTCAGAGCTATCCATGGTCTTTTGAATCTCCTTGGTGCCTCCAAGACACCAGAGCAACACAAAGGATGAGCCTTCAAAAAACAGGAAAAAAACATCTTCAGCCACTGGAAACCATCCCACAAACTTTGCAAGTGGATGTTCTCATAAGCTCAGATTTTTATAGAGACTTAGAAGTCTATCTAGGGCTAAGCAAATATCCTTGGGTGAGCTGGAAGAATACTGAACTTGATCTTGTGGGGCCTCTTCAGTCTTTGGGCCCTCAAGTCATGGAAGTCTTCCTTGGATGGCTTTGGGTGAAAGGGGAGTGTTGGCAGGCCAATGGTATGGAAACAGAAGCACTCATAGCCTCTGAGCAGTAATGGTCCCTAAATGTGTAATCTCTCCTGAATAGAATTTGAAAAAAAGAAAAATACGGTCATATGCATTCTAAACTTAACTGTGACTGTGACCTGCAACTTCGCATAATGTCACAACATTATCATCCTTTTTCAAATCAGGCGATGGTTTTTGTTTCACCTAAATACTTCCTATCTATTTACTCTTTGAAGCTAAACGTTGTGTTGTTACTAAAAAGCCCTGAATGCTTTAGTTTATTTATTTTTGTAGATTTAAAAGAAAAAAAAACTTGAGGACAATAAATGTTAAGGAATTTGACCAAGGTTACATAGCTAGCTAATGATAGAGTCCTTGGTTTTCTCAGGGCTGTCTCTAACAAACGTGTAGCACACTTACCAATGTGCTCCCCTGTTGTTGTTGTTGTTGTTGTTGTTTTTAAGAATCATTTCCTAAAGACTTATATTAAGCAAAGTGAGCAGAACCAGGAGAAAAATATTATGCAATAATCAACTGTGAATGACGCAGCTATTCTGATCAACATGATGATCCAAGATAATTCTGAAGGGTATCTACCTCTGGAAAAAAGAACTGATGGATTGAAAGATACTTTTTTGTAACTTTTTTTTTTCTTGGGTTTTTTAATCTGTTTTTTTTCTTTCACAACATGGCTAATATGGAAATATGTTTTATATGATTGCACATGTATAATTTATATCAACTTGGTTGTGGGGAGAGAGGGAGGGAAGGAATTTGGAACTCAAAATTTATGAAAACAAATGCTAAAAATTGTTTTTACATGTAACTGGGAAAAAAAGAGAGAATGCCTTAAAAAGAATGAATAATTCCCTACTCCAAGAAGATGACATTTTGAAATATATTTAGTTAATTGTTGTGGAATACTCCCTGGTTAGCAGGTTAGATTATTTAAAGCTTCATTAAACAACCAACAGATTAGGACATAACTTTGTAAAGCTGTCCCACTGAGGGGTAAGAGAATTGAATTTTTGTGGAACAGTCAGAAGAGAAAAGGAAAAGTGCCATGCACAAATTAGCAGGATGTCTAAAATCCATAACTTTCTAAGCACAGAGACTGAGATATTTTATAGTTACCAAAGAAAGGGGAAAACAACATGTTGGTAGTTGCTGAGGCAAGAACAGACATACAATGACCACTCACTTCAGGGTCAATGGAAGGAACTGACAATATGGAATTACTTGTGCTAAGCCTAATTGTACAGTTTCTCTCCTTCTGTCCTATAATGTATAAGTGTCAAACTTGCAGGTTGCCAGAACCAGATTAAAATGTAATTGGTAAATGTTTAGCAAAGTAAATAAAAATACAATAAAATATAGATGTTGATTTGTAGTTTTCTAAGTCAATGTGTGGGCAAGGATTCATTTCTATTTGAATTTGACACCATTGCTATAATGGACCAATATCTACTCATACTTGACATTCAAAAGACCAAACTATTTTGGGGAAAAACCAATGCTGACAGTGAGGAAATTCATTTTAAAAGTGCCAGTAGTAAGCATGGCCACCAATATGGAGGACTAGACATCTCCTCTAAGCCTCACTATTTCTCAAAGCTTTTCAAAAAAGGAATCTTGTACAAGAAATAAAGTACTTTTTTTACCTAACTCTTTGGCCTAAGACACCAAGAACTCTCACAAGGTGTCAACCCCATGAACTAACAACAGAAAAGGCTAATCTCATCTCCTCTTTTCCTATTGGCCACCATCCTCTGGCAGGGCTGGACAAACTGACCCATGGGCTTGCCGTAGCACTCAACTCTGTCCCTCCCTCTTTGTGGTACAAAATTCCAGAAGCCAGAAGCTTACTCTACCTAGGACAGCAGCATGGTATTGTGCTATGTTTCAAAAATGCTCAGCCAGAAAGATGAGGAATAGATGGATAGGGGCAGGATACTGGTATGTGTGTATGTGTACCTCCACTAGGCCTGAAGCAAAGGAGACTGGCATCCAACTGAGTCCAGCTCTGTCCCCCTAAATATCTCTTGGGACAGAGACAGAAACTGGCAAAAAGTTATTTTCTCAGGGTATGAGGAGGCTAAGATACATTTGAGTTCCAGCCCATGGGGAAACCCCCATCAGAGGGGAAGGAGTCAGAAAGTACTTAATAGGAGAATATAAGTAAAAAAGACTGAAATTATCAGGAAGAAGAAAACTTAGATAAAGGCTTTGAGAACAAGTAGATAAAACAACAGGGAAGAAATGAATAACAGAAAGGAAATGTAGCCTCCAAGTCAGATAGAGGAGTACATACATACATACATACATATATATACATACATACATATACACATATGTATGTATACACATGTATATGTTTATATATGAATAAATATTGTAAGACAAAGGAAAATTCATCACTATCTAATGAGATAGGACCATTCCTTAGATTCCTAAGAGAGCATAAAATCACAGCAGGAAATATTTAAATGGTTCAAGAAAGAAACAAGAATCATTAAAGCAGAATTCATGGTCTGCACATCAGAAATAATTGGCAAAATAGAAAAACTTGAATCCATGTTGGCAAATCTCACCAAAGAAACAAAAGAGAGAATAACTGGGTTAGAATGCAAATAAATAGAACTGAAGGACCATCTGAAAGAAGATAAACAAAAACCAATAACATCAAAAGAAAATGTGAACGCTATATAATAAAAACACATTGATCTCATAGGATCTTCTAGAAGAAAACAAGTACCAAAAAAACCAAACCCCCAAATGCCAAAATGCAAGAAAAAATACAAGAAAACTATATCTCTGAATAACTTCTTATTCACATATCTGAACAACTTCTTAACAAAGCAAACAAAGTGTGAATTGAAAAAGCACACAGATTGCCTCCTGGGGAAAAAAAAACCTATGCTGAAATCTCCAAAACACATAGTGATTAAATTGAATAATTTCAGTGACAACCAACTTCAAGTGACTAGAAAAAAGACCTTCGAATATAAAGGAAAGGAAACTCCAATGACACAAGATTATTCTTTACCCACCAGAAACTACAAGAGGGAATGGAAATGTATTCTGAAGATCAAAATAACTCAAGATGAGACCCAAAGGGACATACACTGCAAACTTTAGCCTACTCATCAAAAAAAAATGGCCATTCAATAGAAAAAAGAGGCATTTGAAATATTACTATCAAAAAAAAAAAAACAGACCTGAGCAAATTATTTTCCTTGAAAAGGTCTAGTAGACTATTGGCAGAAACACTGGACCCCTGAAAAGGAAGCCTTGGAAAATTAGCTTCCCAGTTCTGAGGAGGGAGTAATCTAGGAGCAGAGGTCCTGATTAAGGGAACCATCCCTAAGGGCTATAGTGAGAGTTGAAGGGATATCACAGTTTTAGAGATATAATCATTGCTAGTCTCCACAAGACTGGACTAGTAAACATACATGCAACATTCATAGACATAAATGACCTTATGACGGCTTTCTCCCCTCCACCTTGCTCTATTAGGAGGAGGACGAGAAAAACACAGTTCTGGAGAACTTCTCCTGAAGGCCATTGGCTTCCTCCTGCAAGTTTTTGCATAGGGTAAGCCAAAGAGAAAGGAATCAGAGGAAGTTATAAGGTTTCATTATGGATTAAAAGAGATTGTAGGGAATATATTGTCTCTCCTAAGTCCAAATGTAATCTTCAATGACTGGCTACTCCCTAAAGGATAATGACTAGAAATGCAATGGAAATGAAGTGGACTGGCACTATGACCCTTGAGTCTTATCCTGTAACATGAGCAGTAGCCAGTCTTTTCATCCCAGGACATAATACCATTCTCCAACCTTCCTCCATCCCAAATTGTGCTACCAGGTGGTGATTTTTTTTTGGTCCTGTAGCCCCACACAGTTCTTCAATCAGTCATATGATCAGACTTTCCATGGGACCTAAAGGCCCCTGTTAACAATCCAGAACTGACATCCTGGATCCAGCTAATATATAGGTTGAGGGCCTGAAGGGGGTATGCTGGTTGAATTTTGAGGGTCCAGTGGTGGGACCTTTTTACAATGGATGGTGTGCATTCCTGCTTTGCATTCTTGGATTGGTCCCTTCTACCAAAGGGTCAATTTAATTTTTCACTGATGGATATTTATGAGGACCAGTCTTCTGGGGTTAGTTCTGGAACTATCTGAGAAGGCAACCTGGACTTGGAAATGAGAAAACTGAACATAACCCATGAGTCTATGGCACTAATTTGAAGTACCTAACTTCTAATTGTTTCCATTTTAATCATCCTCCTTATCTCTGCATATGAATATAATGTGATTTTTGAGAAGAGGATGAGATGAAAGTATTCCAGATTCAGTACAATCCCTTAGGATTCTCTGAAATGATTCATGGACTGATGCTCACCTGCTATTTCCCTGTAAGGGGTCCTATCAACATCCATATCAACATCCTTCAACACATGAGATCACTTAAACTGTTGTACATACAACAATTATGAAAACGAATGGTTCTTACAAAATTCTAAACCTTTGTTCCCAGAGCTGAAAAGGAAAGGCATTGAAACTTGTCATAAGACATTTATTAGTCAGAGGAATTTATCGTAAGAGGGGAAGAGACACATTGCAAGGCGAGATTTATAGTCCCAAGGGATTCTACCTAACACAATAAATCCTATCGCTTACATCTTAAAGCAGGGTATACCTGATGCTGTGTTTGTATTAATAACATGAGGCATTGGGACTATTTCACATCTATAGTTCAAAACATAATAATGTAACACTGGAAACATCTTTTTTTGTGTGTCCACAGAAAATATAAAAGGTAATGTAAACACTTTTAACTCTTTGTTCTGTGCTACTAGCTCTACCCTACATTCATACCTCATATAACATGTCATATATGATGCATTTCAAAACAAACATCAATTTAAAAATCAATAATCACAAAAATATAACAATGACATTGAGAGATTTTACATAGGAATGTGTAATTTCACTTAAATGTGGATTTCACTCAAAATTGGAAAGACGCTGGCTCATATCAGCAAAGTGGCTCAAGGTTTCTGAAATTGAAGACCACATGTTTTTAGTTTCTTCCTTTCTCAGTGATGAATATAGTAATCAGCACAATCACTCTACCCTTCTAGAAGGAAAAGTCTTTACAGTGGGAGCAAAGTTGAAAGCCCAGAAATTTAGTAACGATGTGGGTGGTCTATGATATCTGGTGAGGTTTTTTTTTTTTTTTATCAGACAGTTTCTGTTCAGTCTCCCTCTTCTGTGGCTTTGAATGGAAATCCCAGTCTTTAAGATACAACAGCAAAATCTTAGAGTAACTGGAAGTTTATCAGACACAAATGCATACAGATAATCTGCAATTTCATTATTTTGCCCTACTTCCCAGCATTACATGACCATTGTAGTGAGCTACTAGCCCAAGCCCCTATCCATATTGAATGACTCAGGTCCCATATCACAGCTGACTCCTGCTTCTTTCATTCTACGAGCACCTCTGAGGGATTGAGGGTGATCTATCACAGGCCCCTAGCAGTGTGCTTCCTCCATTGATTACCAGTTGATTGCAATTAGCCAGACTTAATTAGCTTTTAGTAAAAATAGTGATATATCAAGAACAGCTGGCATAAAAGGTTCCCCCAAACTGGTGACAGAGGCTCATACAGTAGATATGGAATCCAAGAGAAAGTGGACTCAACTTCAACCATATGTGACAAAGTGCTAACTCCCAGCTCTTGGTGTTGGAAATCTTTTTCTCCTTCATGGAGTCCTCATGATATTCCCCATAGACATGGTGTAACTTTCTTCTCTGAATCTTGAAGAGTCCTAAAAGCTGCTTTCCCTCAGTGTTTGTAGTTTATCTTACACTCCCAATATAGACATTCCTATCAGCGTTCTTAGGTCACTGCTTGGATGCCCATGGGAAGTCCAAATTTTTTAGACCACTCACAATTTCCAAGGTCTTCCTATGGTCTGTGGGGAAGAGAAGACAGAGACTCTTTTTCATCCTGAGCAATTTTATCTCAAAGGCTTGACTGGAACTTGTCTTTTGATGACACTGGAATGATGGAGTCTGAACTGGTTTGTTATTTTATACAAGCCCCACAGGGTATGACTGAGTCTCCTCAACCAATCTCAACACAATTCCTATGTAGCATCATTTCATTTCACCCACTGACTGGAGGCATTCTACTTCTTTCTAACTTGCTTAGAAGAGCAGCTCTTCAGGCGAGTTTTGAAAGAAAGTAGAGGTTCTAGATGCAGAAGTGAGGAAGAGTGTATTCTAAGCTTTGGGAACAACAAAAAGTACAATTGTGCAAAAGGGAATTGTATAAAAGTGCAGAGATAGGAATTAAAATGTCATATAAGAAACAATAAGGACAGTTTGACATGACTGTAGAGTGTGAAGGAGAATGTATAGTAGAAAAATATATAGTAAGACTAGAAAGATAGATTGGAGCCGGGTTGTGAGGGATTGTAAATGCTAGTAAGTTTGTGTTTGATCTTATATGAAATAGGGAACTAATGGAGTTTATTGAGCAAGGGAAAGAGTCAAACTAAGCTTTGGTAGTTATGCCTTTGATAGACTGGAGAGGGGAGAGGCTCAAGACAGAGTGACTAAGGAGGGGATTATTGTAACAATATAGGCAAGAGATTATGTGGCCCAGATCTAGGAGATAATCAGCAGGAAGGATTTTGACCAATGATTAGATAAGTGGAATGTGGGTGAGTGAGGAGTTAGGAATGACTCATTAGACATCCTAAACATGCTACTTCTATTCCAACCATCTTCATTATCCTCCTTATTGCCCTCCCACCAGAACCTTTGAATACAGCCCTGGAATGCTGGGTTTTTTTTTTTACCAATGAGCATTCTCCTTTTCTCTTCTGGAACCCAATCTCCACACCACCTCTCAGACATTTCCAGACCATGTCAGTGTACACGTACCCCACACATCTCTAGCTCCCCTTTATGTGTTATCTTCTTTCATGAAAATGTAATCTTCTTGACAACAGGTAATGTCTCATTTGCTTGTATTTGTATCCCCAGCACTTAGCACAGTGCCTAGCACATTATAAATAATTAATAAATGTTTTATTTTCAATTAATTGGGCATGCAACTAAAAAAGCTAGAAAAAGAACAAATTTAAAATCCCCAATTAAATACCAAATTGGAAATTCTGAAAAGCAAAGGAGAGGTTAATAAAATTGACATTAAGAAAACTATTGAACCAATAAATAAAACTAAGAACTGGTTTTATGAAAAAACCAACAAAATAGATAAACGTTTGGTTAATTTAATTTAAAAAAAGAAAGAAGAAAACCGAACTACCAGCATCAAAAATGAAAAGGGTGAATTCATCAATAATGAAGAGAAAATTAAAACAATAATTAGGAGTTATTTTGCCCAACTGTATGCCAATAAACTTTACAATCTTAGTGAAATTGTTGAGTATTTACAAAAATATAAGTTGCCCAGGTTAATAGAAAAGGAAATAAAATATTTAAATAACCCCATTTCAGAAAAAAGAAATTAAACAAGCCATCAATGAACCCCCTAAGAAAAAATCTCCAGGGCCAGATGAATTTACAAGTGAATTCTATCAAACATTTAAAAAATAATTAATTCCAATACTATATAGACTATTTGGGGAAACAGGTGAAGAGAGAGTCCTACCAAATTATTTTTACAATACAAATATGGTGCTGATACCTAAACTGGGAAGAGCCAAAACAGAGAAAGAAAATTATAGACCAATTTCCCTAATGAATATAGATGCAAAAAATTTAAATACAACATAAGCAAAGAGATTACAGCAACTTATCTCGAGGGTAATACACTATAACTGGGTAGGATTTATACCAGGAATGCAGGGCTGCTTCAATATAAGGAAAACTACCAGCATAATTGACCATATCAACAACAAAACTAACAGAAATCATATGATTATCTCAATAAATGCAGAAAAGGTCTTTAACAAAATACAACAACCACTCCTACTAAAAACACTAGAGATGGGGCACAGTGGCGCAGTGGATAGAGAACCAGCCCTGGATTCAGGAGGACCTGAGTTCAAATCCAGCCTCCGACACATAAAACTTACTAGCTGTGTGACCCTGGGCAAGTCACTTAACCCCATTGCCTAACCAAAAAAAAAAAAAAAACAAACAAACAAACACTAGAGAGCATAGGAATACATGGAGTTTTCCTTTAAATGATGGGTAGCATCTATCTAAAACCATCAGCAAGCATTATATGTAATGAGGATAAGTTAGAAGCATTTCCAATAAGACCAAGGGTCCATTATCACTACTGTTATTCAATATTGTACTAGAAATGTTAGCTTTAGCAATAAGAGAAGAAAAAGAAATTGAAGGAATTAGAATAGGCAAAGAAAAAACAAAGCTATCACTCTTTGCAAATGATCTGATGGTATAGATAATCCTAGAGAATCAAGTAAAAAACTACTTGAAATAATAAACAATTTTAGCAAAGTTACAGGATATAAAATAAACCCACATAAATCATCGGCATTTCTATATATTACTAACAAAGCCTAACAGCAAGAGATAGAAAGAGAAATTCTATTTAAAGTCACTGTAGACATAAAAAATATTTTGGAGTCTACCCGCCAAGAAAAACTCAAGAACTATATGAACACAATTATAAAACACTTCACACAAATAAAGTCAGATCTAAATAATTGGAAAAACATTAGTTGCTCATGGGTAGGCAGAGCTAATATAATAAAAATGACAATTCTATCTAAATTAATTTACTTATTCAGTGCCATACCAGTCAAATCACCCAAAAATTATTTTATAGAGCTAGAAAAAGTAATAATAAAATTCATCTGGAAGAACAAAAGGTCCAGAATATCAAGGAAATTAATGAAAAGAAATGCAAGGGAAAGTGGTCTAGCCATTCCAGATCTTAAATTGATTTATAAAGCTGCAATCATCAAAACTACTTGGTACTGGCTAAGAAATAGAATGGTGGATCAGTGGAATAGGTTAGGCACACAGGACACAGTAGTCAATGACTGTAGTAATCTCCTGTTTGATAAACCCAAAGACTCCATTTTCTGGGATAAGAACTCATTATTTAACAAAAGCTGCTGAGAAAACTGGAAAATAATGTGGCAGAAACTAGGCATAGACCAACATCGTATACCGTATACCAAGATAAAGACAAAATGGATAGAAGATTTAGATATAAAGGCTGATACTATAAGCAAAGTAGGAGAGCAAGGAATAGTTTACTTATTGGATTTGTGGAGAATGGAACAATTTATGACCAAACAAGAGATAGAGAATATTATGAAATGCAAAATGGATAATTTTGATTACATTAAATTGAAAAGTTTTTGCACAAACAAAGCCAATGCAACCAAGATTACAAGAGAAGCAGAAAGCTGGAAAACAATTTTTGCAACCAGTGCTTCTGATAAAGACCTCATTTCTAAAATATATAGTGAACTGAGGCAAATTTATAAGAACATGAGGCATTCCTTAATTGATAAATGGTCAAAGAATATTATCATATTCAGATGAAGAAATTAAAGTTATCCATAGTCACATGAAAAAATATTCTAAATCAAGAGAAATGCAAATTAAAACAACTCTGAGGTACCACATCACACCTATCAGATTGGCTAACATGACAAAATGGGAAAATGATAAATGTTGGAGAAGATGTGGGAAAATTGGAACACTGATGCATTGTTGGTGGAGTTGTTAACTGATCATTCTGGAGAGCAATTTGGAACTAGGAACAATGGGCTATAAAACTGTGCATATATATATATTGCACTATATATGCACTATAAAACTGTTCAAAACTTTGACTCAGAAATACCACTTCTAGGTCTCTGTTCCAAAGAGATCATACACAAGGGAAAAGGACCCACATGTACAAAAATATTTATAGCAGCTCTTTCTGTGGTGGCAAAGAATTGGAAATTGAGGCTATGCCTATCAGTAGGGAAAGGCTGAACAAATTGTGGCATATTAATGTAATGGAATACTATTGTGCTACAAGAAATGATGAGTAGGTGGACTTCAGAAAAACCTGGAAAGACTTTACGAACTGATGCTGAGTGAAGTGAGTAGAACCAGGAGAACATTGTACACAGTAACAGCCACAATATGTGATGATTAATTTTGATAAACTTACCTCTTCTTAGCAATGCAAGGATCTAAGACAACTCCAAAAGACTCATGATGGAAAATGCTATCCACACCCAGAAAAAGAACTATGGAGTGTAAATGCAGATCAAAGCATACTATTTGCTCTCTTTTTGTTGTTGTTTCTTCTTTCTCATGGTTTCTCCCATTGGTTCTAATTCTTCTTTACAACATGACTAATGTGACAATATGTTTAATATGAATGTATATGTAGAGCCTGTATCAGATTGTACACTGTCTTGGTGGGGAGACAACAAGGGGGGAGAAAATTTGGACCTCAAAATCTTACGGAAGTGAATGTTGGCAATTAAAAATTAATTCATATTAAAAAATAAAT
This sequence comes from Vombatus ursinus, assembly GCF_900497805.2. Lineage (NCBI taxonomy): Eukaryota > Metazoa > Chordata > Mammalia > Diprotodontia > Vombatidae > Vombatus > Vombatus ursinus. The sequence continues at coordinate 58,851,354 of NW_020954585.1, forward strand.
GCTTTGTCTTTCATTCATGATTCCATTTAAGAACCATATTATACCTATTTAGATTTCTCTATTTCTAAAGGGGTATCTTAATGTTAACCATCCCAGGATCATTTTAATTTTGAAAGCCTATAACCAGAGAGCACAGAATTTAAAGGCAGAGCATAAATGGTGTAGTCAAAAGATCATTGGATCTTGAATCAATAAACCTGTGTTTGAATCCCAACTTTGCCATTTACTACCTGTAAAACCTTGTGCAATTCACTTCATCTTTAGGGATCTGGTTTCCTCATGCAAAGTGAGGAAGCTGTAGTAGCTGATCTCTTCCATCTTTAAATCTATATTCAAATCAAAAGTACTGCATTACCTGAGTAGAGGAGACATTTGGGGTCAATTGGGCCTTCCTAGCACTTCTCAGACTTTAGTAAGTGGTAAAACACTCTCCTAATATGTAGGGTAGGACTTCATGAGAAGTAGCCTATCTTTATTGGTTGATTGATTGATTAATAAATTTAAGGGTTCTTAATCTGGTGTCCACAGGGTTTCTGGAACTTGGATGAGAAAAAAAATTACATTTTTATTTGAATATAATTGGTTTGCTTTGCAGTCCTAAGTGTTTCTATTTTATGCATTTCAAAGCATTCTTCTGAGAAGGGATCTGTAGGCTTCACTAAAATTGTAAAGACATGCCATGCAAAAAAAAAAAAAAGTTTTTTAAAGCCTGGATTAATTAATTAATGAGAAGGTAGTTTCCTGGACCCTGCATCATACAGTGGACTTAGCAGTGTTTCAGAGAATGTTGTTGTTTCCTTACTTCTGTAACTTCCCCTGGAAAATTTGTTAAAGAAGACACTGATTGCATCTAAGTGCTCTACATAGTACATATCTATTGAGGCTTAGCAAGCTGTCCAGTAACAAAAGTTACTTGTTTATAACATCAGTATATCTTCCTGGCAGCTGTTACTCTGTAAGTACGCTACCCACCCAGTAAACCCTGTTCAGCCACCATAACAACTCACTGAGGAGTATTAACATTTCAACTCAACAGCCACCTATCAAAAGCCTACTATGTGCAATATGCTGGCTTAGATGCCAAGGAAACAAAGAAAAAGCAAGGAGCTTACATTCTGTTGCAAATACAAATTCAAATCGTAAATGCAGCAAAATTTGAAGAGAGAGAGCACTAATAGACTGTAAGATGAAGGTTAATGAACAGGGAAGGTTTTGCAGAGGAGGCAGCACTTTAACTGACTTTTGAAACACTATAAGGATAGGCAGAGATGAGGAGAGGTTACATTCCAAGCATAGAGACTAGATTGGCAGTAGGGTGTGTGTGTGTGTGAGTGTGAAATTCTGAGTTTAAAAACAACCAGGAGTCCAGTTTGGCTGGAATGAAGGGTACATGGAAGAGAATAGTATGAAACAAGACTGTAAAGGTAGGATGGAGCCAGATTATAGATAATTTTAAATGTCAGATTGATAGAAAGCCATTGAAGATTCTTGAGTTGGTGAATGACATGTTATAGCTATATTATACAACTATAATTTTGACAGCTATGTGAAAGATGGGTTAGAGAAAAGAGTAGCTGAAATGATGAGGTTCCTATAGTACTCAAGAGTCCTGATCCCAATGGTTTCAGATGGTCGATATAGAATGGGATGGTAAAAGCCCCAATCCCTTTATTAATTGAAAATGGAAGGTTGTAATGTAGGAGACTGTTACAAGGGTCTAGATGAGACATGATAACGGCTTAAAGTAAGTTCATGGCCTTTTGCATGGTGAGGTAGGGTTTTATTTGGCCATATCTGCAGTATCTATTCTCCCAGAACTCTATCTAAGGAAAAGGTTCTTGACCTTTTCAGTGTCATGGACCCCTTTGGCAGTCTGGTCAAATCTATGGAGCCCTTATCAAAGTAATCTTTTTAAATGTATAAAATAAAATGATATTGTACTTATGAATGAAACCAATTACAGTGAAAAATCATATTGAGAGTTATCAAATTTTTTTTAAAAAGATGACATTAGTTTATAGATCCCAGGTTGAGAACCCTTCTAGGGCTGACATTGAAAAAAATTCTTGTTGGAACTATGTATCTGGGGAAGACTAGCACCTGCTCCATTTGGTGACTGCTTCTTTTTCTATCTTCTCATTAACCTGTCTGTGTAGTTTCATAAAGGAATTGAAGTGTCTTATGTCTGGAGAAGAGTGTACTTCCCTTGTGAGTCTACTTCATAAAGTGAAAGTATAGTAAATGTCGAGTTAGAAGAAATTTTAACCGTCATCTAGTCCAATCACCTCATTTTACAGATGAAAAAACTGAGATCTAAATAAGGTAAGTGACTTGCCCAAGGTCTTACAGGTAGCAAGTGCTGAATCATGATTAGAACTCAGGATCTAATCCACTCCAACCTTAGCCCTCCAGGTTCACTGCCCTTCCCATTGTTTTACAGTCTGTGTCTCATCAGCACGGGACTGGAGGGGACCCAGAAATGTCTTCTGAGATAGTCAATCAATCAGAGGGCAGGGCCTCTGATGCTGATAGGCAGATGCTAGTAGATCACCAGGTTGGCAATGGGCTGAAGCCTCCATCTGTTCCTCTGATCAGAGAGAGTGAGGAATAGAAAGAAAAATCACCACAGACGAGTCCAGAGAAGAACTTCTGTTGATAAAGAAATTTGCTATTTCCAGGCCTAATTTGATCAGCCAGATAAAAAATGACCTACGTGTAAATAATAATTAGTGTCTGAAGCAGGTCCAAATACCATTACCAGGTTAGGTCTATTGGCTCCTAAGACTTACTACATAATAAGAGCTTTTCCATAGCTTCCATCTGTTGCCAGAAATTAAGTGATAAGGCTCCTATATGCCTCAAGAGTCCTGATCCCAGTGGTTTCAGATGGAGGATATAGAATGGGATGGTAAAAACCTCAGTCCCTTTACTAATTGAAAATAGAAGGTAGTAATTAAACTATAGGAGAGTAGCAAGAAGTTCTTGAATTGTCATGAATGAAACTACAAGTAAAGGTCATTAGAAGACCATCTCTATATCTAAATAACTGTGTTAAGGGTGCCATTACCTCCACAATGAGATGTGGTTGAATAGTCTATGATCACAACAGTTTGGAATTTTGCTGCAAGGGTTTGGAACATATTGTTTTCCTGGCTTGGGAGGGGGCGTGGAGCTTGTTGCCATACACATATTCCACACATCTAAGAATAAGTCTAGAAGTTAGGCCAAGGAAGTTGGATACAATCCTAGTCAATGAAGTTGGATATAGTCCTAGTCAACTGAGAGGAGGGCCCCAGGATTAGGACTGATGTCAACAGTGCAACAGCAAAAAGGTTGTCATTAATAAACATGATAGTCACAAAATTAATGAAATTGACAGAGGGAAATCCTTTAAGAATGGGGGGCTCTGCATACCATTTTCTCCTTTTTTCAGTTGTTTTTTTTCCTTTCTCATGGTTTTTCCTTTTTGTTCTGATCCTTCTTTCACAACACAACTAATGTGGAGATGTTTAATATGATCATACATGTATGGGGAGTGGGGAGTGGAGGGAAGGGGAAAATTTGGAACTCAAAATCATATAAGAGTGAATGTTGAAAACTAAAAATTAATTAATTAATTTTTAAAAAGAATGGTTGGGGGTGGGCTCTGGAACTGGGAAGAATAGATTACTCTTAGTTTCTTGATCACTTTAAGTAGCAGCATAGGGTCTTGTTTTTGGTATCCTGTTTCAGACACCCTTAGCAAATATAAATACACATTGAAGTGATTATGGTCCAGTGGCATTTAGTCTTACTTAGGATTTGGTTTTGCCCCTTTGGTGGCCCACATAGAAGCTCACATATGGAGCAGAGCCCCCAGCCTTTCCCAAGTAGCAAGGGGAAGCTTAATAGTCTCAAGTAGAGGAAAAAAACTAGAAGAGGAGGAAGAATCTCAAATAGAAGCCGTCATGATTGAGTCAGCAAGACAGGGGAGCTGGAACAGGGGATGAGCCTGGTTAATGTCAGGCAACTAACTGTTCAAAACATTTTTGAGTTCTTTCTCATTCTATAAATATGATGCTATGATTCTATGATGTAAAGCAGCTAGCTAAATGGCTGGACTTGGAATAATAGCTAACATTTATATAGTGTTTTAAGATTTGCAAAGAATTTTTTGACATTTGATCCTCAGAACAATCCTGAGGATATTATTATTAAGCCCATTTTGCAGATGAGGAAATTAAGGCAGGCAAAAGTTAAATGACTTTCCCAGAGTCACACAGCTAGTAAGTGTCTGAAGTCATGTTTGAATTCAGATTCAGCACTCCATCCACTGCACCACCTCAATGCCATATGAGGTCCTGAGTTCAAATCATCATTCATACACTTACTAGCAGTATAACTCTGGGCATCACTAACTCTCTTTACCTCAGTTCCTTCCTCTGTGAAATGGGGATAATGACAGCACCTATCTCACCTGCTAGAGCAAATGAAAAGCAAAGTAAATTGCTATACTAATGCTATTATTTGAAAGGTTATTGAAAATCTAGATGTATTCAGGCAATATTATTTGTGCATACCTCTACTAAGTCTCTTTGTAGTAATTTCCCTGTTAATAATGCAAGAAGAAAGATACCAGCTTGAAGAATTTGGGGATTTGATGGGGTGAGGCGTTGTCACATGTGATCATGTTGCTACCCATTGTTTCACTCCAAGCCTTAGGGGACTTAACCACTCTGGTTTCATTTCCTCTTTCAGCTTTGTCCTATTTCCTTTCCTTGGGCAAAGACTAACTAACTCATCCTCATTCCACTCTACTTTCTCACCTTTCTTTCTATCCTAATATATCCTGGGATCCTGCCTGTACCTTGTGAATTATTCCCTCCCTTGTATAGCTGCTATAGATGGACCATAATAAAAACTCAACATAAAAGTTTGTTACTCTGCATTTTTCCTGAGTTAAATTTTAGGATATTAACTTTCAGTTGATCAAAGTCTTTCCTTTTCTCATTATTTAACAACCGTTTGTCATTCATGTCAAACCAAAAACACCCTGTATTTTGGCATGGAACCATAGTAATCCTAGAATTTTTTTTAATCAATCCTATTAACATTTCATTTGTGTGAGCGAGGAAGGGACTCATCCCCATTGGCTGTTGTACATCCAGAATTGAACTTGATAATGATTCATCAAAGGGAAAAAGTACTCCCCGGTACAGGGGACAATGTTTTGTAGCAACTGCTTGAAGTCTGAATCCAATCCCCCCAGGGACCTAGTGGGTATATAGAGGGGACAGTATGCTCCATTTTAAATGTTCTTTTACTTCAGTCCTTGCTATACCTTCTCAATAAATATTCCTCTGTAAAAGCTACAGCAACCTTCAAATGGTCACATTATTCAAAATCTCACTGCATATTTCCATTGGCTTGGAACCAATAACTATATTTTATACAATTATAACTTAGAACAGTGTGAATTTGAAATGTGGAACCACTTCGTGGGATTCACTAATGCAGGACCTCAACCCATGACACAGTTTCACAATTACAAATAGCATCGGTAGGAAGAGCTTGCACATAACATAAGATACACTGGCAGGCATACATGGAGGAGACATTTATGTCCCAGGAAACTCACACCTCTCACACTACAGGGCCCCAATGTCCTTTCTCTTTTCATGGTATCCTAATACTCCCCCAGCAACTCACTTAACTGAGGCTACTTTGCCTGGTCTTCTCCACAGCCTGACTCCTGACTGCCAGTGCAAATCTTCTCATGAATCCATAGTTATCTCTCTTTTCAATTGTGTTAACTTATTTCACTTGACAAAGATTTCCTGCTTTGGCCCTCTCCAGAGATGGCAAAGTAGCTTTTTAGAGGCCTCCAGGAAATGGGCAATCTTTAGCCAGCCCTGAAATTCCATCAGGGAAAACGTTATGCTTGGTAAAGGAGTGTCAGGGCAAAGACACATCTTGCTTGGCATTTCCATTTAGCATTTCCATTTAACATATAATATCTCATTATATACCTCTGTTATTTGCCCTTTCTGTGATTTCATCATCTAGGCTGGGATGTGGAAATCAATTGATCGAGAGTGTCTTTACCAATCAACCCCTTACTATATGTCCATATAGGGATAGAGATAGGGACTATGTCTGTGATTTTATTGATGCTGGGAATTCTTAGGTGAGAAAACTCCCCATACCAACCCAGGTTGTCAACTTTTCAGCATCTTAGATGTCTCAGATAGTTGCCTAGGGCACAGAGAGGTTAAATAATTTGCCGAGAGTCAACCTAGATCTTCTAGATTCCAACACTGGCTCGGGGGGGGGGGGGTGGAGGACTCATGGACGTCATCCCATTCTGATTAGCACCGCAACTTTGAACTGTTCCATTTCTAACCTGGGTTGGTTTGCCTCTACTTAGGCAATCTGATAATGCCACCCTGCTCTTGGAGAAACATCATATTAACTTCAACCTTAGCACTTGACATTGGATCAGCTTAGCTCAGAATTCCTGAGACTAAGAGATCCAATAGCCTCAATCTCCCTGGTTCCTGAGATTATAGGTTTATCCTAACACACCTGACTAACAAGTATTAAGGATTTACTACATGGCAGGTACAATGCAAGGCACAGGAAAAAAAGGGCAAAAAATTAAACAACCCCTATCCTCAAGGAATTTACATTCTATCAGGATCTGAGGCCAAGGAGAATCCCATTGACAATGTTAATCAGGTGAAATCTGATTGTAAAGAATATCAATCACAGCCTTTTTTTCCCTTTTTTTGAGGCAATTGGGGTTAAGTGACTTGCAGAATCACACAGCTAGCAAGACTTGCAGAATCACATAGCTAGCAAGCATCTGAGGCTAGATTTGAACGGTCCTCCTGATACCAGGGCCAGTGCTCTAAACACTGCACCTTATTAGTGACAGTCTTTATGGGGGAATGAACCAAGGTGAGGTAACATACATCCTCTGGGTTGAGTGGAAATTGGGCCACTATTACCCCAGACTATATCCCAAAGCACTGGTTTGGAGATGGTGAAGAGGTTTATAGAACAACACCTTGGGTCTTTTTAGGACCAGAAAGCAAAACCATCTCCTTCTTCCTGCCAGCCACAACCTTCCTGAGTCACCCTTCTACTCTAATCACTTGACCCTCATAGTAGCACAAAGTAATTGTCTCCATTTCTAGGAAGCAACTTCCTCTCAGAAGGACTGATGTCATCTAATGAAAACTCCTGACAGTGCTAAGTTGGGAGAGTCTAGAAAAAAGATAATAAAAAATTTTACTGAAAAATCTGAAATTATTTGGATATGTGAATGAATTAACACCAAGGTGGCACAGACAAGAATTAGTCTGTTTTCCCCAAAAAAACCCTACAAAAATAAGACCTCAAACTCCTATCCCCCCACTCCACCTCTGTACTCTTCTAAATCCTAAAGGAACATGCTCCTTGAGGGTCCCCAACCCCAATCCTTAGTTATTTAAGTGACTCTTCTTTCCCATCCTCTTCCTAATACTGCCTGCCTTCATCACCCCATCCCCTGATCCCACTCCATCTGCCTTTGTACTCTTTTCACCATTAGTGTCTGTATTTTCTATGCTTTTTGCCCCCACATCCTCTGTGCCTAATTAAAATGTGACTGCCACCTTGTTTCCCTCCACCAATCATGGTCTTTCCCAACAAGTACAAAAAGAACTAGGTGTGCTTGTCTTCATTTCATAATTTCACAAATTATCAATTCAATGTCTAAGACCAGACTACAAATCAAGTCTTTCTGATTCCAGGTCTAGTGCCCTATCCACTGTGCCATCATCCACCTGAATGAGATAGGTTAAGATGACTCCAGAGTAAAGGCAATAATTAACTGTAATTTCTGTAAGGCAATCTGTCCACCTTGGGGGAACTTTTCCACAAGAAAAGTAGCAGCAGTATCCTAAGGCCTTCAAAGGTCTTCACGGTGGCCTGGCCTTTTATATGGTAATGTCCCTGAACATCATCATAGTAGTAAGCCTAGGCACTAGGTCCTCCTGTTTCTCTCACTCCTTATTCTCTTCCCATCAACTCAAAGCTGGACAATCTCTTCCCCAAAAGAAATAGTTTGAGCACAGACACAACAGATTCAGTCAGTCGATTAACAAGGCTTTATTCAGATACATCTGTACAACAGAATTTGACTTTATAATTTTCATTATGGCTACCACCTTGCTTGTATATCACCTCATGGAGAGGAGGGCCACTAAATCTCAGGACACCACCCTATTCCCCACAATTTCTCTCTCATATACATCAATACACAACTAGGGATCCCCAATTTCACATTTGCTAAGGGCCTTAACCAATCCAGCCACTCTCTCACTCTTCCACTTCCCAACCTCTAAAGCAATCACACCAAACCTACTGCCCAGTCTAACTGCTGGTTGAGGTCTCCAAGCTCTCAGTGAATGGCTACCACAAACACTTGCCTTCTAGCCACACACTTGTATCCACTGAAATAGCCTCACCATAGGCTAACTTTCTGACCTTACTGAAATATACAGATAGAGTCACTCCTTCTGCACACCCTTTATTACCTATCTCAGGACAATCTCTCACCATCCATGTGACTCAACACCAGCCCCAAAGCTGCTTTCTAATGCTCTTAAATTAGCCCATGAATTTGTATGGCCACCATCTCCTGCAGCTTCCAGGGTACAATTGCCTTTTTTTCATCTATTGGATCCAGAGTCCCTAGCTCTGGCCTCAGACTCTCACTAGCTATGTGACCTTTGGCAAATCACTTAACATCTTTAATCTGTAAAATGGGGATTATAATAGTACCTACCTTCCAGGGTTGCTGTGATGATCAAATGAGACAGTATTTGCAAAGCACTTAGTATAGTGCCTGTAACATAGTAGAAGTTACATAGGTGCTAGCTGCTATTATTATTATTTTTGTTGTTGTTATGGAGGGTTCCAGTTTGGGCCACAAAAGGACTATACCCATCTCTACAACAAAAAATAATCTTGTCAAACCCTCCAAAGACTTCAAGGTCATGTAGTACTGTGTCAAAGAACACTGGATTTGGAATCAGACTCAAATTCAAATACTGACTCTGCTATTACCTGGGTGACCTTAAACAAATCACTTAACCTCTCTGAGCCTCAGTTTCCTCATCTGCAAAATAACAACAAGGGTGGGTGAGTTGGATAAAATGATTCCTAATCATCCCAAGTCTCCCTAGGTCTCTTCTAGCTCTCAGTTCATGGACGTCCCTTTAGTCTAGCCCTAGAGTTCACGCTGCTCACTATCCAATGACCTCTAGGTTTCTCTGATCAACAGACAGTTTTTAAAAGCATCTCCCTACATATTTATCATCTGCTGTGCCTCTGCCAAACAGCCTCTTCTCCTCAGAAGATAGAACAGGATGTTAGCTTCCCTCCACTTGTCTCCTTCAGTGTTTCCTACCTGCCTGTGTAACTAACAATAGTCAATCCAGGGCTGTAGGTATAGTAGCTCTTATCTCTGTCATTAATGAGGGATCCTTGGACAAAGTGTCTCATTCAAAACATTACATTCTCTGTGGTTGTTGTGGAGACCAGCTAACAGGATCGCCCTAAGTTCTCAACGCTCTTCCTCTCCCCCCAGGAATCTCTTGCATCTAAATTTACTCTCACCTTCTTCTTTTAGGGTGGTTGTTATTGTTTCTTTTCTTGTCTTCCATTAATAATGGCCTTGGTGCTCTGCTCTAATTACAGTGATGATACAAAGACCGTGAGTTATTTATTACAGTGAGTTATTTCCAGTATGGAGAAGCTGTGCACATTTCAAATCAACTGCTCAGAAACCATTCTATTCTATTCTTATTCATGTTAAACCAGATGTATGAAGTTTAAATACTTTGGCCACATAATAAGAAGTCAAGATTCATTGGAAAAGATCCTAATGGTGGGAAAGATTGAAGGCAAATAAAGTTGGGGGCAGCAAGAGAGTGAGATGGATAGACAGTATCATGGAAACAAAGAACATGAACTTGGATAGACTTCGAGAGATAGTGCAGGATAGAAGGACCTAGCATGCCATGGTCCATGGGGTCATGAAGAGTCGGACACAATTGAACAACTGAACAACATAATTGGTAAGAAGAATGTGCTTCACCCTCTTCCCCTTCCTTCTCCATGAATAAAGGTGTGTAAAAATATCATTGGAAAGGATACATTCATGACTTTGGAAACTATACATCTGTAGGTATGAGAGAAAGCACAGGCTAGAGGATAGAGTTAGTCTTGGAGTCAGAAGGACCTGGGTTCAAGTCCCACTTCTGAAACATGCAGGCTGTGTGACTCCAGGCAAGTCACGTAGGCTCTCAGGAACCCCAGGAAACTCTCTCAGTTGCAAAATAGTTGCCAATCTGCATTGGTAAAGGAAGTTCCTCACCAGGAGTTCTCTATGCCAATGAAATTATATATCCTGTCCAAAGCAAAAATTAAGCAGAATTTGAGTATCAGAAGGCATTTACTAATAACAAGAAAAATAGAAACTGAAAATAATTTCAGTCCTCTTCAGGGGTCTGTCTTGCCCTTAGTGGCCTAAAGATATCCTAGTGGCCTTCAGTTGCTAATTTGCCAAGGCCAATGTGGAAAGGAGCAATATTGTATTGACTGGCAGACATCTCATTCAGTTCAATCCAACAAGCATTTATTGATTAGTTACTATGTACAAAACACCATGTTTGGCACTGGAGACACAAGGGTTTATTGAAATATTCCTTGCCATCAAGAAGCTTAGATTCTACTGCAATCTGTATCTAATAATAATAGTAAAAGCAATTTATATGGTACTTTAAAGTTTGCAAAGCTCTTCATGTATATTGGCTCATCTGATCCTCACCACAACCTTACTACCCTTTTTTTAAATGAGGAAACTAAAGCTGAGAAAAGTTTAGTGAGTTCCCTAAGTTCACAGAGCTGCTAAGTGTCTGAATCAAATTTATAACTCAAGTCTTTATGACTCCAGGCTCAGCACTCTATCTGCTATTACACTTAGCTTTCTTTCTCAGTAGAGAGAGTACTTCACTGATGTATCAATTTCCCACCAGCCATGCTTCCAATCTCCTGGATGTCACCACCAGGCCACCACACAGTCTTCTCCACTACTTTGCAACTCCCTTGTATTTTCCACCTTTAGAATGCAAGCTCTCTAGGGCCTGGTGGTCTTTCTTCTTGCTTGTATTTGTATCTCCTAGATTAGGACAATGGCTGACACATAGGAAGTGCTTAATAAATGCTTATTGCTTGGCAATCATGGATATTCGAAATGTTGAAGCACTAAAATAATTTAATGAAAAATCAAAGTAATGGGAAAGTCATCAGTAAGTTTATAGCTTTATTTCTGTAAGACATTTATCTCTCAAATCCCTACCCATATAGCAAATCTCATGAAAATGAAACCACTGGCAACCATGAAGGCAAATAAGAAAAGATATCATCAGTTGATCAGTCAATAAGCATTTTTTAAGCGCCTATCATATGCCAAGCATGGGACACAAAGAAAAGCAAAAAACAGTACCTGTTCTCAAAGAGTTTACAATCTACTGGAGAAGACAGCATGAAAACAATTATGTACAAACAAGCTACAGACAGGATAAATTGGAGCTAAGCAACAGAGGGAGGGCAAAAATGGAGGGGAAAGGAGGAGCAGAAAGGGAGAGAATGAGGAAAGGCTTCTAGCAGATGAGATTTTAGCTGGGACTTGAAGGAGCCAAGGAAACCAGGGACAGAGATGAGAAGGAAGAAAATTCCAGGCATAGGGGACAATTCAGTGAAAATTCCTGGAGTCAGGAGATAGAGTGTCTTGTTTGAGAAGGAGGCCAGTGTCACTGAATTGCAGAGCATATGGACGGGAGGAGTGTAAGACATAAGAAGACTGGGTCAAGGCTGTGAAGGGCTTTGAATGCCAAACAGGATTTTATATTTAATTCTGGACATGATAGGGAGCCATTGAATTTTACTAAATAAGGGCACTTTAGGACCGATCTTGACATCAAGATAGGTGACGGGTGATATTTTGACTGGAACATGAGTTGGATTTAAGTGAGGCAGAGTTGTACAAAGTCATCAACTTCACTCTCATTTCCAGAGTCATTGAAGTCCAATATCAAGAAAAAAGTTAGAACTACCTATGATGGCCTGGGATGCAGTAGGATGGCATTGGCATCTTCAATGTCTCACCAAGCTCTAAGCATCTTTGGAATAAATAGTCACTCACTCATTCCAGTCTTCATATGCTTGGGGTAGAGATCCCCCCTAATTCATCAACAGGTTTGAGGCCCACCAGTTAGCCTCAACCTGGTTTGGCCTCATCTGCCAAGATGGTTTCATGGGATGTGACCGCTGTTCATGCTGTAGCTTCTTGGTGCCACTGGGGAGAGTTGGGTGCCAAGTGGACACCAAAGGGGAATGAGCAGTCCTAAAAAAGGCTTAGCAAGCCCTCTTCACCAGAGGTGCTAGTTCCTGACAACTGAATGGAGATGGAATGGAATGAGTAAAGACTTGAGGCAGAGTATTGCAATAGTCCAGACATAGAGTTTAGAGGACCAGGACTAGGGGGTTGGTAGCGTTAGAGGAGAGAAGGGAGCATAAGCAAGAAATGTTATGAAGGTAAAATAGACAAGACTTGGCATTTAGTGCCACAGTGGATAGATCAGGGAGCCTGGCATTAGGAAAACCAGAGTTCAAATCCATCCTCAGACACTTACTAACTGTATGACCCTGGGCAAGTCACTTAACCTCTGTTTGCCTTCATTTCTTCACCTGTAAAATGAGGAAAATAACAGCACCTATCTCACAGGTGAGGATCAAATGAAACAAATACTTGTCATAAGTGCTTAGCACATTGCCTAGCACATAGTAGGCACTATATAAATGTTTATTCCTTTCCTTTCCCCTTGGCAACAGATGCATCCTCAACTTCTTTTCCAAGAGAACTCAACAAATTCAGCAGCAGCAGGATGGGTGGGTGGGAAGCAGGAAGTGGAGAAGAGCGATGTTGAAGGAAAGAAAAATATGGCACGGTGGAGGGAAATGCTTGTCCTCATTCTTTCCCAAAATAGTTGAACATCAGGAGTGTTATGATACACCAGCACAAAGCCATTAGACATATAATCTCTTTCATAAGGAGTATAGGAGAATTACCTGGAGCTTTTAATGAAATCATGTTCCCAGTTTCCCAGACTGAAGATTCTTCTGCCCTGGCAGCTAATTAATCTAAGTTGATTTAATGAATTGCTCTCCTAGCACTCTGCTTGGTGACACCCTCCTTCCACCTCATCTGATTTTTTCCCCTACCTTCCAAATGTATCCAACCTTCATTCTAGCTTAGCCCATAATAATTAAGGGCAGACACTTCAAAACTTAGGTGCGACATGAAGAAGGAACATTAGTTAGAAATTGCTTCCCCAACCAATAGCACCTTTAATATAATCAGGAAAATTAGTTCATGTTATTATTTCTTTTCAGACATGTCTCCTGGGCTCTTGGCTTCCATCCTGAGCAGAGTTGTTTTGTTTCATTTTGAGTATTGTCTCTAAAGAAATGCCAGTGTTAGGAGGGAAGAAAAAAAAAGTTGGACTGTAATGAAGGTGGAAATAATGTCAAAAGAAATCTGGGTTTCTTTCACTAAGTAGACAGACGTTTAAGAACTTTCCAAAGCAAAAGTGTGATTCCCTTAAGAACCAATAAAAGAAAATCTTTTTTTTTTGCCAAGACCAGTCTATTAATTTAGTTAAGTCTTACCAAGCTATTTCCTTGTATGGCTATTTTTCATGGTAATTGCACCAATGCCTTTTCCAGACTGAAAAGAACTTTAATTGAGCATTTTTAGTAGTTAAGGCAACACTCTGCTAATGATGGGGAGATGCCAATTTTCATAAAGGAAAAAGCACATGTCAATTAAAAAAGGAATTGAATAAAAGTGTTAGAAATTTACTCAAATGAAAGCTACCAGACAGCTAGCTGAAATTTTTCCTCACTCCTGTTTTCTTATTCATAAAAGTTATGTTAAAATAATTGTCTTCCCTCAAATTCTTTTTTTTTTCAAGACTCTGGTTATCTCGCCTCTTCAGCTAATATTTCCTATGAAATCAAAGGTCTCTATCCTCAAGGCCTAACAGTCCAGTGGTCCCCTCAAACTGAAAGTAAACAGGAAACAATGTGGCATAGTGAATAGGGCACCAGACTTGGAGTCAAAAAGACTTAGGTTCGATTCCTACCTGAAACACTTACTAGTTGTGTGGCCTTAGGAAAGTTACTTGATCTCTCTGGAACTCAGCTTCTTCACCTGTAAAATGAGGGGATTGGACTAGGTAGCCTTTAAGGTCCCTCCCCTTCTTTCCTTTCCAATCTTCTTATACTTTACTCAGTTCTATGCACACTACAAGTCAGTAATACTGACCTCCTAGCCATTCCTTGAAAAAACAGCCCTTGTTGCCTCCATGCCTGGCACGTTTTAAGCCACTAAATGTTAAAACTGTACTAAGACTTTTATATATAAATAGTAATATTCTCCAAAACATCTTGAGGTAGATGCTATATTAGGGTTGTATTTACATGAACTAAATGAGGTAGAAGTTTTTGTCCTTATCAAAAGGTGAAATCCTGTTTCAGGCTTATTTTTCCAGTTCTTTGTGCTGCCCTCTATCCTGGAGAGAGCTGACTTAAACCAAAACAAAACCTTTGAATTGTTCATACCAAAGTCGATAGAATCTCACGTGTCACTTCCGGGTTTTGCTATGTACAGTAAGCTCATGAAAAAAGAGGCAGGCATGTTCATGTATAAATGTGAGTTACTGTATAAATGTAAGTTACTATTATTACATGTGTTTTAATGCCGGTAGCAGTTATGATGTCTCACTGGTGGTCCTTGAAATAACCCCTTTTCTTTGTCTGGTTTCCTCACTTATGAAAGAGTTATGTACCCACAGTCCATCTGATATGATCTCATACTTAAAGGTACATTGCCTTGGACTTCTGCTTAAATGTCTGTGCCTTCCTTTATATGTCCAGTCTACCCAACTAGAAGACCAAGAAGGCGGTCACCATGGCTCCTACTTGAGAGAAGTTTCCTTTGTCTTTTCTTCTTTTGCTTCTGTTACCACCCATAGCACAGTGTTGGGGCTTTGGCAAGTGTTTACAAAAAATCTGTTGGCTTTGGAGCACTACAAAATGTGTTCTGGACTTGTTGTTTGCCTGATGCTTGGAGATCCTCAGATATCTCCCTCTAGTCACTCAAGAAACTACATTTTTAAAGGACTACAACTTAGTCCTCTGTTTAGTATTCTTCTGATGAGATGTATTGAGCATCAAGGAAATTATATGAAATATAACCAATGGGTATAAACCAGCTGTAATTGAATTTTTCTTTGGAAAAATTCCAGTTGTTTCTTGGTATTAATTCCTCATTCCATTACTTGAACTTTACACAGCCTTAAGGGAATAGCAAACCTTTCATCCAAGTCAGATTCATGATGAAGTTCAAATAGACCTTTGCCCCCTGGATACACAGAAGCCATGAAATGGGGTGCTCAAATTCTCCTGCTCACCTTGAGCTCTACTCTCAGAACAACAAGGCAGGCTCTGACTGTAAGGTATTAATTATTTTTCCACAGAAGTCCTCGAAGGCTGTGATTTAGATGGGTTATGCTCCCAGGCACTGAAACATTGCTCATTGTCTAAAGCCAAGCAATATGACAAATGAAAAATAGAAAAGTGCCTGAATATTTAAATGGCTCTTGTAACTCACAAGGATCAGATAGGGAACTAGCTACACTTGAAGAAATAATGTGCTCACTGTCTTTTTGACCTGGAGATTACATCTAATTGGGTAGTTGGAGCCTGCAAGCCCTGTTACAAGAGGAGACCAATGCTGGCAAAGTTCTATTGTGTGACTTAATTACATTCCATGAACACACCTGCCTCTTTTTTCATGTGTGTACTATACATAGCAAAACCCAGGAGTGACACGTGAGATTCTATCGACTTTGGTATGAACAACATGCAGGCTTTGTTCTGGCTTAACTCAGATTTCCCCAGGATAGAGGGCAGCACAAAGAACTGGAAAAATAAGCCTGAAATAGGATTTCAGCTTTTGATATGAACAAGAACTTCTACTTCATTTGTTTCATGTAAATAGAACCCTAATGTAGCATCTACCTCAAGACATTTTGAAGAATATTACTATTTATAACAGATATGTCCTGATTTAATAAAGCTTAATTTGCCCAAATTTATGGACTAGCTCATTTGTTGTTGTTCAGTCATTTTCTGTTGTGTCCAATTCTTCGTGATCTCATTTGGGATTTTCTTGGCAAAGATACTGGAATGGTTTGCCATTTTTTTCTCCAGTTCATTTTACAAATGAGGAAACTGAGGCAAACAGTGTCAAGAGATTTGCCCAGGGTCACACATCCAGTAGGTGATGACTGAGACTGGATTTGACCTCAGGAAGATGAATCTTTCTGATGCCAGGTCTGGCATTCTAGCTACTGTGCCACCTACCTACCCAATAGCTCATTTAGGGGATGATCATTCACATTAGAAAATAATTCAATGATTCCTTAATTCCTCCCTTTACAAAAGGATTTCCACAAGGTTCTTTTCAATAGTAGCTTCCCAACTACATTTAAGTGTTTGTTTTCAGTAAATGGTAATTATCATAGGAATGATGCAACCAAAAACAAAAACAGAACAAAACAAAAATCCTATAAGAGTTAACAGAAATGAGAGATAATTGTGGATGTGTTCACAGAAGATATAACATTTGAGCTGGGACTTAAAGGATGAATAATAATAATTATTAACATTTATATAGTACTTTAAAATTTACTAAGAATGCCTCTAAATATTACCAGTCTCATGGAACTGTGCTCCTGATTGCTATTCCCTAATAGGGAAAGAATGCTCCAAGCTATATATACAAGGCTTGACTCATTTCCCACCAAATGACAGTTACACAAAGACCACACAAAGAATAGCAACTGAACCTATTTTTCCAAGATGATACCAAAGAGAAATCAGAAAAGTTATACAGATGAGAATATACCAGACAATACACAGAATGAATGAGATCCCACAGTGGGAACAAGATGTCTCAGATCAACCAAGTAAAAGAGTCCCAGATCTCACCCAAGACAAAATTCTCCAAAGTTCTAGTGTAGGAACCTGGAGATAGGAACATAATCAAGGCTTCAGTTCATGTCAGCCTCTTTCCAGAGCTTTTCTTTACATTCAGATATCTCTCCTTGAAAAAAATCTGGAATTGTGCATCTTCTTTCAAAGCTGGAAGTCAGAAGACCAGGATCTCTCTTCCCCCAGACTCTCCCCATCTCCACCCCTCATGAAGGAATGGAGTCCCAAGCAATAAATCTACACCAATGAGGAGACTCTTAAGTAATTGGACTTGTGACCTTGATTACATCCATTTTTAATAGAAACAGTCAACATGACTTCATTATTTCCTCCAATTCTGTTCAGCAACATATGAATAGAAGAAAAGAGGTGGATGGTAGGAGTAATCCAGGGTTGAGGTTTGAGAGAGAGTATAGTCAGACTGTGGAAAAGATATTGAGCAAAGCAGTGTCATCAGGAGAGAACCTTAGGAAAGTCACTTAACTTATCTTGGGCTCTCAGTTTTCCTCATCTGGAAAAAAAAAAGGAATTGGAATCTAAGATCTCTAAGGTCCCTTCTAACTCCACATCTATAATCCTATCAAAAAATGTGGGGTTGGAACTCAGAGAGAGCTTAAGGCTGGAGATATAGGTTTAGAACATAGTATTTGAAACCATCCTCTTTATGCTTGACACTTACCTCTTCTTTCCTCCAATTTTTGCCCTACCATATCAAAAAAAAAAAACTACCTCTCCCCTTCTTTTTTCCCTTTTTTTCCTCTCCCTCCTCCAGGTGCTCCATTCCCTTTGTGGCCGCTAATTAGGAAAGGAATTGGCATCCAGAATGATGAAATTGCCAAAACAATCAATTAAGATGAGCCCCCCAGTCTAATTTTTAGGGGATATATAGTTCTCTAGTACACCCCCAAGTGAGGCTGAGATAAGAAGTTAGACAATAATAGGCGGCAAAAGGATGACTTGTGAGTCCCTGAGTAACCAAGATTTGACTATAATAAATCCTTCTTTGTGTGGCTACACTTGATGTCAGCATCATTCTTATCATCAGCATCTTTTAAGTATCTAGCTGCCTGGGGCTTTTTGCTAGGCACCAGCTAAAAACTAATTATGATCGGAATATATCTTTTTCCTTCATAAGATTGAGTGGTTTGAGATGTGCCTCACTGGAGAAAGTATCTGTATGATGAAATAACAGATTCACCAAAGCAGTATAGAAATATGATTTAAGATGATATTTTATATTTATGAAGAACTTTTACAGTTTCCAAAACACAACCTTATTCCAAACAACAACCTTAAGTGGTGGTGCTGTTAGATAGTGTGGTTGATAGAGTGCTGGACCTGAAGTCAGAAAGATCCAAGTTCAAATCCTGCCTTAGACACTCCCTAGATAAGTCACTTAACCCCATTTGCCTCAGTTTTCTCATCTGTAAAATGACCTGGAGAAGGAAATGGCAAACCACTCTAATCTCTTTGCTAAGAAAACCCCAAATGGGGTCACAAAAAGTCAAACATGACTGAAATGACTCAACAACAGTAACAACAAAATAAATGCTAGATATTACTAAGCAGGTACTGCAAATATCATCCAAGACCATACAGCTACTACATGACAGATCTTGGGACACAAATTCTTGTCTTCTTGCTCTTTCTATTATACTACAATGCCTCCCTGAAACAAACAACATGGACAAAGAAAGAGAGACAATGAGTATACTGCCAACTGCCAACATTGAACAAAACATAAATTGGGTTCGATTCATTTCAACAAGCATTTGTAAGTGCCTGCTCTGGCCAGGCAGTGTGCTGGGTAATGAGGATACAAAGCTACAAATGAAAACGGATTTGCCTTCAAGAAGCTTAGTTCCCATATGGGGAGGAGAGAGGAAAGGTAGCATATATGTGCAAGTAATATAACTCATCTACAAAGTAAATGCAAAGTAATTTGGGGAGGAGGTGCTAATGGGGTAGGGGAGTAGTAAAGGCTTCATGGAGGAGGCAAAAGATTGTTGATGCCTTTGGTAGAAACAGTTTTAGTCCAGTGATTGGGGCTAGGAAGCAGATTGAGAAGTGAGTGGGAGATGAGAAAGTTGAAGTAAAAAGTGTAGATGGCTTTTTCTAGGAGTTTAACAATGAAAGGGAAGAGAAATATCAGACAATATCTTAAGGAGGTGACAGGGAAATTGAAGGTTTTTTAAATACCAGGGGAATCTGAGCTTTTGTTTTTAAGCAGCAGGAAAGGACCAAATGACTAAAGAGAGATTAAAGATTAAAGGGAGAAGGGATAATCAAAGAAACAAGCCCCTGGAGAAGTAGGAAGGTATAAGATCAAGGGCCCAAATGGGAGGATTGGTCTAGGGCCAGAGATTCCCAAAGTGGATAATACTGCCCCCTGGGGGGTGCTGGAATGACGGGGGGAGGGATTGTAGTCTCAGGTGCACTTGGGGGGCATTATATAAAAATAAAAGGGTGGTAGAAGCATTAGGAAAGAAGAGAAGAAAATTTTGAAAAACCGCTCGTACATTGTTGTCAAAGAATTGTGTAACAGAGTTAAAGTCATAGTGAGTACCTTATTTCCCAAATAAACACACAAAATGCAAATTATAACCCATCAATGGTCAAGTCTGCCATCAGGTCTTATCAAGCAAGTGTTGGCAGATGAGCATGTCAGGCATCGTTGGAAAGTCCAGTATGTGTCAGCAGGAATATGTACGTGTAATGACTTGTTTACAACATGATACAATATAGTTACATGACACAATATTGTGCCATCAAAATTTCAATGCAGAAAAAAACCACAAATTTACAATAAACTATTAAATTTAAGATGTCATTTTTCTAAAAAAAATTTTATATTTTTGAAATGATGCAAATTTCAAAAAAAAACTGCTAAAGGGTTAAATAAAGTAGATTTTGGCTGGGGGAGGGTGGGGCAAGCCACTAAGTAATTTTTTTAAAAGGGGGATAGTAGGCCAAATAAGTTTGGGAACCTCTGGTCTAGGCAAAAAATGCCACCTCTTCATTAGAGACTAGTGTAAAGGAAGAGAGAAATAATGATACCGAAATGATTTGAGGAAGACATACTGGAGGGCACATAATGAATAGCTGCAAATTTATTAATAAAGTGTGAAGTAAAGACTTCTGCTGACAGGGAAAAGGAAGGAGTAATGCAGGAAGTTTGAGAGGAGAAGAGAAGATTTGGAACAGAATCTGTGGGAATTGCAATAGTCTATTCAGGTAGGAGTAGGAATGCTGAATTAACATATGAACTAGATAGATCCTATTTGGTATATGAGCAAAAAAGAAAGTGCTTTTTTTGTCACGACTGAAGAGAAAGTGATTGAAACAAGGCTGGCCCTAGGCATAGGAAAACAGAGTACCTACTTACATGGTTTCATCTGTAGAGCAACCGAAAGCCTTGTTGGTTGAAATTCCCAGTCATTCCTTTGAGCCTTTGAGCCAAGACAACCTCTCTCAGAATTACAGTTCAGATCTGGAAGGGACCTCAATGCACTCAATCCAAGGCATACTTGAAAGGCTCCATAATGATGTACCTGACAAATGGTCAGCTGGTCTCTGCCTGAAGTTGGCCAACGATGGGGGAAACCACTATACCCTAAAATATCCCATTATACTTTTGGACACAGATCTAAATAGATACGGTCTGACCACAAGAGAGCATAGGAAGATTATCACCAACTCATTCCTGGAAATTATGCCTTCTTCATTCCACTAAAGATCAATCACATTAATCTTTTTTGACTAATATCACACTGCTGATTCAGATTAAGGTTGTAGTAAATGAAAATCCCTAGGATTTTTTTTTCAGAAAAAAATGCTGTCTATCCATGCCTCTTAGTCTTATATTTATGAAGTTATTTTTTTTCAAATTATCAGAAAAATTTTCCTAGCATAAAACCTAAATATTCCTTGACAATTTCTACCCATTACTCCTAGTTTTGCTCTTGGAAACCAAAAGTCTAAAACCCCTTATACATGACAACATCCCTGAATGTAGCTATCATGTCCTTGAGACCTGACTTCTCTAGTCTAAATATCCTCAGTTCCTTTAACATCCTCATAGGACCTGGGCTTGTGGCCCTTCCCCATCCTGTTTTCTTTCATTCTATTGAGACCCTGCATTCTTGACTTCCTGGGGACTTCAAAACCACCACCCACTGGTTACTTTTATTCTCTACCCCACACTCACTTTTTGGCTTTCTTTTGTGTGTTTTCTCCTCCCCCCCTCTACATTTGATTGTAAGCTCTTTAAGGGCAGAGACTGTCTTTCTTTTTTGCTTGTATTTTTATTCCCAATGTTTAGAAGAGTGCCTGGAATATTTTCGGTCACTTTTTCAATTGTGTCTGACTCTTTGGGAGCCCATTTGTAGTTTTCTTGGCAGAGACACTGGGGTGGTTTGCTATTTCCTTCTCCAATTCATTTTTACAGATGAGGAAACTAAGCAGAGTTAAGTGACTTGCCCAGGATCACACTGCTAGTAAGTATCTGAGGCCTGATTGGAACTCACAAAGATGAGTCTTCTTGACTCCAGGTCCAGGACTCTATCCACTGTACCACCTAGCTCACCCTCCCCATCCCTATCCCCCCAATCCCCCAATCCCTGCCCGGAACATAATAAGCACTTAATAAATGTTTCCCTCCTTTTTTCCTTCCTTCTCCTTCTGTACACTTTCCAGCTTATCAGTGTTTTTCCTAAACCATGGTACACAGATCAAACTCAATAGTTCAAAAATCACTTACCCAGGACAGAATAGAGAGAGAAAAACTATCATTTCCTTGTTCCTGGAAGTTACGCCTCTCCTAATTCCACTGAAGATAACATTAACTCTTTTGGCTGCCACATGACACTGTTGATTCATACAGAGATTGCAGTATACTAAACCTACCCAATTTTTTTCAGACAAAATACTGTCTCTCCTTGCCTCCCAAGTCTTACGCTTGTGAAGTTAAAATTTTTAAACCCCAGTATATGACTTTCCAGAAGGCATTTGTTAAAATGCCAATGTGTTTTCTGGAATGAGTATGCCACCTATTCCAGATAATCCATTGAACCTATTAGCTCTGGTTAATTAACTAAATTAACTCAAAACAGCAACAGCAACAGCAACAAAAGAGCTGTGTCCTAAAATGATAGAATACATGATAGAAAGGAAGGAAAGGGCATAGGATATTGGATAGAAAGGACAGACATAGTCCAGAACTGCTATTTTGGATTCAGTTCTGATCAACAAGGAGAAATGTAAGGTCAAATGAGATAATGAATGCAGGAGGCTTTACAAATCTGTACAAATGTCAGCAGTTATGTCTAACTGATTGTTGAAGTAAAAGTGATCAGAACTTTGGGAGGAAGTAACCTCTCCATTTTAGATTTTGTGATAGAGTAAAAGAAAGTTGGGTATAGTCTAACCCAAACCCTAGATTTGGCAAAGATCTTAAGGAACAGATTTATAGGATTAAAATTCTGTAGTCCCTCTAGTGACTTCCATTTCTCCCTGGGACAAACGTCCTCCTTAATTATAACACTACCCTAGTACTGAGAGAACTGGGGAAGGAGGGAGATCACTAAAGAGTTGACCCCTCCCTCGCTCCTTAGACTTGCTTCTAGTGATCCTAATCTCCCTCAAGACCTATATGGTGATACTGATTTATAGTACTGCCCTACCACTGAGAGTCCCACTACAATGGAAAAGAATTAAGTCGGGGGAGTCGCTAAAGAGTTCACCCCCACTGCCCACACCCAAACTATCCATATAACGCAAATGGCCTTTGAAAGGCAAGATCAAGATCCAGGTTTATTCTTCTACATCATGGTTCTGTCTTTTGCTTTCTTCAGTTTTAGTTTCTACTTCGTTCGGCAACTCAGAATTATTATGAAATTGCACTTCTGGCCCAGAGAGTCCTCAACAATTCACCACTGCTTCTATCCATCCCTTTGTCTGATAGGTCCACCTGGTCTCTCCAAGGATTGCATGCCAAGCTGGCTTCTCTCTGGTCATCTCAGCTCGGGGGAGGGGGTGTCTCTTTCTTAAAAAAAAAAAAAAAAGGCCAAGGCCAAGGATGCAGCCCAAGTGCATTACTAGCCATAACTCAGTCAATCATCCTTAAATGTGATGATACAAGGTCAAGGAGTATGCAGAGCAAGGTTATTCACACCTTATCGACATAATCATCAAAACTAGAACAAAGACTTCATCTTCATTGATCTCATTGTCTCCCCCATTAGATTGTAAGATTCCTGAGAGTGAGGACTGTCTTTTGCCTCTTTTTGTATCCACAAGTTTAGTGCAATACCTAGCACATAGTAGTCACTTAATAACTGCTTATTGATTGATTAATCAACCAGGAGTTATCCTTGTCATCGAGATCACTTAGGACAGACTCATTACTCTCTGTATACAGGAAACCTTATGCCACAGGTGGGGTTGACATCATTATCCTCATACAATTAGTATGTGATGAGGCCAGGACATGAACTAAGGTGGTCTGACTCCAAGACTAAGGATTTTTTTTTTTGGCTATACCTACCTCATTGCCTAATAATCCACAATTTTGCTTAAGGCCAGTACCATTCCCTTCTTTTGCCCCTCCCCCACCCACTGAGAAAAAAGCTTCATGTTGAGATAGAGATGGTGGGAAGACTCACAAAAAAGCCAGAGCCTCAGTGCACCTGCTCTGACTGCTAAGCAATGAAAAAAAAAAGAGCCATGCAAGTCAGTCAATGCCCTGAAATTAATTTGTTGCTTCTCTTCCTCTGAAATTGATGAAAGTGTAATGGACGTGCCCTGGGGGAGAGGAAGGTATTTGGCCAAGCTCAGAATCCAGTCACACAGCTTTGGTGAGAGCTTTCCAACCTTTTGGTGCCTTTCTTTGTTTACTCTCAGAGAGATGACCTATGGAAATGACAGTCCCTGAAGCACAAGACTGGCAGAGAACCAGAAATCTAGTCTTATTTTATAAAATAGCACATTCAGGCCCAGTCGATTTGGCACCAAGGGTAATATGACTTATTACTTGGGGAGACCAAGTGCCCCCTGCTTCTCCCCCACTCAAAGGTACCTTTGCCTGGATTAATTGGGTATGTGCAGCTACACAAAGGTCAGCCAGAGTCACCGATGCTTTGATGAGAGTCGAAGATTTCATGTGATCCAGCCTCTGCCTTTGGGCAGGTCTGTGTCTAAACCATGAGTCATTGTTCCATACTTTTCTTAAAGATCTCAAGGAAAAGAGGCTCCAAAAACATCATTCAGAAGCCTGCCTCAAGTCTGTCCCCTCTAATCCATTCCTTGCATAACTGCCAAAGTGATTTTCCTGACACCCATGTATTCAATAAAGTCCAGTGGCTCCTTATTATACCTGCTGATCCAAAGAAAAACTCAACTATTTGGCATTAAAAGCCCTTTCATCATCTGACCCCTTCCTACTTTTCCAGTATTCTTCTCCCTTGCCTCCACGCTTTCTCCAGTTCAGTAACATTGGCCTGTAAGCTGTTCCTCGTGCAGAGCACTCCATCTTCTGCTTCCATGACTGCACTCGGTAGCTCCCATGCCTAGAAGGCTTTCCCTCCTTACCTCCTCCTCTATGTTTCTCTGCTTTCCTTCAAGACTCAGCTCAAGTTCCACCTTGTATAAAAGGCCTTTCCTAGTCCCCTCAGCTGCTAGAGTCTCCTCCTCTGAAATCACCTTCCATCTACTCTGTATATACCATTGTAAGCATTAGCCTATTGTTAGACCCTAGCTGACATGAGTGACTCCATGTTTGACCACTGATTGATACCCCTATGCATGGGAAGTTACCATGTATCCAATAATTGACTTGGTCTAAATAGGAGAGAATTTGCTCATTATAATCTGTTTAGCAAACTCCGTTTAATCCATGTATGCAAGGTTAGCACACTTTCTTAATCAGTTTATAAGGGGGAGAGTGGGGTTATAATGCAGATCATCCACTGATTGACTATCCCTAAAATTCCCCTCCCCACTCAATCCCAGTGAATCTGTACAGCAACAACAATCATTTGTAAGGGCAGAGACTCACAGATCTAGGTACGCAATTAGGGTTTAGATCCCATCATACTACTGAGCCACCAATTCATGAGTTACAGAACCATAGGGCAGGGAGAAGCTGTATGCTTGCATGCCTGTGAGTAACAATCTGCCTTACTTGTGAATCTTTGAGTGATTATGTTCCTTCTCAATAACTCACTCACAATGTCCTCACAATAATGTGTGTACCTAGGTTATTTACATGGAGTTTTCCTCATTCAAATGTAAGCACCTTGATGGCAAGAACTGTTTTTGCCTTTCTTTGTACCCTCAATGCTCAGTACCTAGTAAGAGATTACTAAATGCTTGCTGTCAACTGACCCTGAAATCCAAGAACTTTTTCATTGTGTCTATGCAGAATCTCTCCTATTTCAATTTGTCTATCAATCCTGAATAAGTACAGAAATAATCAGCATCTCCCACATTTAAAAATGGTGTATTTGAGATAGAGGTAAAAGTTTAGTGGCACTTGGCTGGAAATCAGGAGACCTGGATCTCATTATTTACTGTAAAACCTTAGTCAAGTCATATAACCAGCCTACCTTCAGTTTCCTGATATTTAAAATGGGATAAATAATCTCTACCTTGCCTCAAAGAGTTATTAGAGTATCAAGTATCAAGTATAGAGTATCACAGACAGTAAAGCACTTTGAAAAATATTAAAGATGATATGTATGAATCTAAGATATTATGCTACTTTTATATGCTACTTTTTACAAGAACTGTTGGATTTCCTGATAATCATCTTTATTATTCTCTCTAATACTTTAACTTCCTTATTTATAAAGCGTTTTATTAGAAACAACATTAGGCACCAATATAAATAACTAAATTTGATTAATGTGAATTTATACTTAAATTAATTCAATTGTGTAAGAAATAGCATGTTGTAGTGGCTAGAGAGTTGACCTAGGAGTTAGAAAGTTACACACTGGTCACATGACTTAACCTTTCAGTACTCTAGGTAACTTTCTAAGATTATGGTTTCAGAATAGTTGCTGGCTTTCACTGGTAAAGGGAGTTCCCTCACCTGGAGTTCCATACCCCAATTACATCACAGGTCTGGACCCCCATGTCCCACCAAGAAAAGAAAAAAAACTTTTTTTTTTTTTAACATACAGAGTAACTCAACTTTTTTCCCCTCCAGATCATTTTCTAAGCCTCCATTGGGATTCTTTGTCCATTAATTCTCATTCACTATTCCTCATTTTGATTGTAGTTAGCATGTACTCCATTTTTCTGGTTCTTCCTTTTTTGTTCTTTGCATTATTGCAACAAGATCTTTCCGATTCATACTGTTCCCATACTTCCACCACATTCTGTATTAGTCACATCCTTATTAGGGTATTGTGCGTAGTTTTAGTCATCATGCTTCAAAAACAATGAAAAAAGGCATTGTTGGGAATATACTCTGACAGTGTTTCTTTCATTGTTTTTGAAGTGAGGTGACTAAACCTGAACACAATATCCTAATGAGAAACTGACTAATACAGAGTACAGTGCGGTAAGGGGAACATCTCTACTCTTATAATGTTACTGTAGCTCCACTAAATAAATTGTTTGGAATAAGTCCAACCAAGTCATTTCCCTGCTCAAAAACCTTCAAAGGTCCCCTTTTGCCTCCAGGATGAAATATAGATAAAAATATGAAATATAATATGAACTCCTTATCCTGATATTCATGGTATTCTGCAATCTGGGTTCACTCTACTTTTTTAAACTAATTTTACATTATTTCCCATAATGAACTCTACAATTCCTCTTGAATCATATTATTATACTATTGACTATACCCTAAAATTAATGTACTACTTTCCACTACAATGAATTTGCACAAGCCATCCTTCACACCTGGAATTCCTGTCCTTGTCATCAGAGTCTCAGAGTCCTTATCCTCCTTCCTAGCGAAGGTCAGGTACTAATGCCTTTGTGAAGCCCTCCTTGATTTCCCTCAGTGCCTACTGTCCTCTCCCTCTTTAATCACCTTGTATTAAATTCATCTATGCATATTCTATATCTTCCCCTCCCCATGCCATAGAATATAAGCTCTTGGAGAGTATAGATTATAAGCTCTTTCTTTCCCAGAACCTATCCTTGCACATAGCTGGCGCTTAATAAATGTATTTTGAACTTGAGGGAAAAGTAGATCAATTTATAAATCATTAGAGCCAAAAGGGACCTTAGGGTTCAACTCATCCAATCCCTTTATTTTACAGATGAGGAAAGTGAGGCCTCCAAGAGTTGTGACTTAACCAAGGTCACACAGTGGCAGACCTGTGAGCTGAAAGTCAAATATAAGTCACTTGCTCCACTGTTCTTTCCACTAGGCAGTAACATCAGTAAGAAAGTCCTTCTTTCTGTTTCTTTTTTTTCCAGGGCGGGAGGGGGGAGGTGAGGCAATTTGGGTTAAGTGACTTGCCGAGAATCACACAGCTAATTAGTGTTATCTGTCTGAGGCCAGATTTGAACTCAGGTCCTCCTGACTCCAGGGCCAGTGCTCTATCCACTGAGCCACCTAGTTGCCCCTTTCTTGCTGTTTCTTGAGTATTTTAAGAACAAGGATACCACTTGGAGTCCATTTTAGAGAAGCAGGATGATGTAGAAAGAACATTGGAGTGGGAGTCAAGAAACCTAGATTCTAGTATGTGACAAGAGCTCCCTTCTCTCCAAACCAGTCTTTCCTCTTCAGAATTTCTCAGTACCACTAAATTCAATTCAATACATGTTTGTTAAACACCTGCTATGTACAAGGTACTTATCATCATTCTCCTCATTGTATCATCCATTCCCCTCAATCTTAGCAAAAAATGTATCCTTGCCACTCACTAAGACTAATCCCTCTTCCTGTACCCTTGACTCCATTCCCTCTGTCTCCTTCAAGCTTTGATTCAGCAATCATATTCCTCTCTCTTATCTCTCTCTCTCTTTCTCTTACCTCTCCTCTCCTCTCCCTCCCTCCCTCCCTTTCTTCTTCTTCTTCCTCATCTTCTTTTCTCCCTCTCCCTCTCCTTCTTTTCTCCCTCTCCCTCTCCTTCATTTCTCCCTCTCCTTCTCCCTCTCTCTTCTTCTCTCTCTCTTCCCTACCCCCACCCCTGCCTTGCATTTACCTACAAACATGTTAGGTCTACACAGTATGAAAAGAATTTTCTCTTGATTCATCCAACTTCTATTCTATCTCTCTTTCCTTCTTCACAGAGAAATCTTGAAAAAATAGTCCACAGCCAATGCCTCCATTTCTTCACTGTCTAATTTTGCCTCAGCCCCTTGTAATGTGTCTTTCACTCTTGTCTCTCAAATTGCTCTTTCAAGGGTCACCGATGACTTCCTAACTGTCAAATTCAATAGCCTTAGTTTATTCTTCACCCTTCTACACCTTTATGCATCATGTCACACTATTAAGTTATCCTTTGGGGCTCTTAAGACTCCACAGTCTCCTACTTGAACTCCTCTCTGACTGAATTCTCCTTTTCAGTTTCCTTTGCTGACTCTCAAGTCTTTATCCTAAATTTTTAAGGTAGATATTCCCTCAAAGTTCTGTTCTTAGCCTCCTTCCCTTTTTTTCTCTACACTGCCCACCCCCTCCACCAGGATTATCATTAATTCTTATTGGCAAAATCCCCTGACTTCTGACCACAAACATACCTCAAAGATATTGCAGGTTTGGCTCCAGACCACTGCAATAAAGCCAATATTTCAATAAAGTAAGTCATATGAATTTTTTGGTTTCCCAGTGCATATAAAATCTATGCTTATACTATACTATAGTCTAATAAAGTATACAGTAGTATTATGTCCAAAAAACCAATGTATATAACTTTATTTAAAAATATTTTATTGATAAAAAAATGCTAAGCATCATCTGAACCTTCAGGGAGTCATAACCTTTTTGCTTTGGAGGGTCTTGATTTGATGTTGATGGCTGCTGACTGATCAGGGTGGTGGTTGCTGAAGGTGGGGTAGCCATGGCAATTTCTGAAAATATGACAACTTTGCTGGGTCCATTGACTCTTCCTCTCACTTGAACACTTGGAGGCCATTGCGGGGTTATTAGTTGGCCTAATTTCAGTATTGTTGTGTCTCAGGAAATAGGGAAGCCTCAGAAGAGGGACAGAGACAGGAAATGGCTGGTCAGGGGAGTAGTTAGAACACACACAACATTTATTGATTAAATTTGCTGTCTTAGATGAGTACGGTCTATGGTATGCCAAGACAATTTTAATAGTAACATCAAAGATCACTGATCACAGATCACCATAACAGATGTAATAATAAGAAGAAGAAAGTTTGAAATATTGTGAGAATTACTAAAATGTGTAACAGAGATCTGATATGAGCACACGCTGTTGGAAAAATGGAGCAAATAGACTTGCTCAAAGTTGGATTGCCACAAACCTTCAATTTGCGGGGGGAAAAAAACAATATCTACAAAGCACAATAAAATGAGGTATTCCTATACCAGGGTCCCCTGGCCTCTGATAAAGGCTCAAAAGGTGTGGTCAAAGATGTAACTGTTGCTAACTTTGATATAGAATATCACTCTTCTCTCTGCCCAAGACTCAATATGATACAAAACAATAAGCAATGATTAAACACCTGTTGTGTTCTAGGCACTGGAGACACAAAGATAAAACAAAAAAGAGTCCTTGCCCTCAGGGAGCTTACTTTGTATTGTGGGGACATAACATGTAAACAAATAACCAAATACATACATGATAATTTGAGGAGAAAGTTCTAACAACTAAGGGAAGGCTTTCCTTAGGAGATAGAACATAATCTGAACCTTGAAGGAAGTTGAAGCTTCTCAGAGGCAGATGTGAAGAGGGAGTGCATTTCAGACACAGGAGACAAGCTATACAAAGGGAGAGAGGCAGAATGGAGTATGAAATTCTACAAACAAGAGGTAGGTGAGTTTGGCTTCAATGTAGGGTACATTAAAAGGAAGCAAGATGCAATAAGCCTGCAAAGAGGCTGGAGTATCTATGAAAGGTTTTAAATGCCAAGCTGAGGATTGTGTGTCTTATTCTGTGTGACATGGTCAAAATCTGCAACCTAGCAGTATTAATTTAGCTCATGTGGGAGGATGGATTGCAAAGAGAAGAGATTGGAATCCAAGGATCCAATTAGGAAGTTGTTGCAAGAGTCAGTCAATAAGCATGTATTAAGTGCCTACTAAGTGCCAGGCACTTGCTGGATGATGGGGATACAAAGTCAAAACTGAGATAGCCCCTGTTTTTAAAGAGTTTTTCTTCTACTAAGGGGATATAACATGTTCACAGGTAAGTAAAAAAAGGATATACACCAGATCTGCACAACATACAGTCCTAGGGCCAGTTGTGGCCCACCAAAGGATTGTCACATCACCCACAGCAACCAACCACAGTCAGTCTGGTGATTGGTTGTCATGGGTTACATCACAGCCACCCAAAATCCTTTAGCAGACTGTATGTTGTGCAGGCCTGATATATACCAATGAAATCATCCAGGTGAAAGGTGATGAGGGCCTGGAGAGGTCTTGTCCATCTGTCTTCCACTCTCACCTTACTTTTGGTTTCTTTGCTTCTAGTCTCTCACCTCTACAATTTAATCTCAATATCTGTCAAATTAATCTTCCTAAAACATAGGTTACCATTCTACTCAAAAATCTTCAGTGGCTCCCTATGAGTCATGGAATCATAAGATTATATGTTGAGAACTGGAAGGGACCTCAGACGCATCTAGACCAAGCCTCTCATTTTATGGATAAGAAGCCAAGGCCCAAGGAGGCTTATGACTTGCCTATGGTTGCTTAGGAATTAAGCATCAGAGGCAGGATTTTAACCTGAGTCCTTTGACTCTCCATGGATTCTCAAAGCAGGTAATGCCATCCCCTGGGGGGCACTGGAATGAGGGGGGCGGGTAGTATCCTGGGGTGATACAAATTTCAAAAAAAAATTAAAGGGTTAAAGAAAGTAGATTTCCAGGGGGGCACTGAGTAATTATTTTTAAAGGGGACAGTAAGCCAAATAAGTTTGGGAACCTCTGCATCTAGACCTTGTGCTCTGAATTCTGAATTCAGAGGGAAATATCCTTTGAAAGAACCTCCAAAAATACTTAGGAATAGTAGTACTCCCAAGACCACAAGTTCTGCTTCCATCCCAATCTCCACAGCCATCAATGAAAGGAGCAATTGCTCTGGAAAGGGGCCCACTTTCCTCACAACCACCAATACCAATTCTTATCAACTGCCACCATTAGAAGGTAAGCCCTTAGAGTGGCAGCATCCGTCCCACCTCCTGACCACTGGTCCTGCTTCCAATTTATTCCCCACAGGCATCATCCCAGGAAGCAAGACCCATGGAGATGTGGTCTGGCAACTGCTTCTGTGGGTACTAGAACCCCTGCCTCTTCAGCAGCCACAGCTACTAAAAACCCAGAAGATAAAGTTTGGTTTTTTTTCCCACCAAAGTTCTTGACACTGTCAAATGATTCAACATTAGAAATGGATATGATTATCAATAAAAATGACAATAAAGAATATTTATTCCCATTTGTTTTTCCACTGCCTCCTGGTCCATTTCCATCTGACCTGTAGCTGAAACCTATATGTGCTATTGGTATGTGAGCTCCTTGAAAGCAAGAACAGATAGAAAGACATGCCACCGATAGGAATATCTATCTTGCTTTTCTATTGGTTTCCCTAGTGCTTAGCACAGTCCTTTGCAATAGTAAGTGCTTAATAAATGCTTTTTCACTAATTCTATCTTCAGGATAAAAAAAAAACACTTAGCCTGGCATTTAGAACCCTCTATATTCTGATGCCAATTTACTTTTTCAGACATAGTTCATATAACTCACCTGTTACCACTCTACCTTCCACCCAAACTGACCTACCTATCTTTCCTAGATTTGACATTCCATCTCCCAACTCCCATTTCCATGTCTTTGCTCAGGCTGTTTCTCATGCCCAGAATGCACTCCTTCCTCATCCTCACCTCTTAGAATCCTTGGCTTCTTCAGAGATCAGCACAGGTGCCACCTCCTACATTGTCTTTCACAATCTTGTCCTCCCCACCCCATCCCTCAGCTTCAAATTCTTCCTCAAATTCTTTTGTACTTCTTAATCTAAGTATGTCACAACTCCTAGTAGAAAATGTAAGCTCTTTGATTGTTTTTTGTCATTTCATTTAGATTTTTGTATCTCCATGACTGAACATGGTCTTTCACATTAGGTATTTAATGAATGCTTGTTGATTTGACCTGAATTGAACACACACAACTCTGTAGTTGCAATATAATATACCAGCCTGAACACCTGCCCAGATCCTCTGGCTCATCCAATGAATGGCTTTAACTATTAGTTCTATATGTGTGGCTGCCCAATCTTTCTCCAATCCTAAGCCCCCTCCTGAGCTTCAGCCCCACATCCCTGACTTCCCACAGAAGAACTCTACCTGGATAACCCATTAAACACCTCAAAGTCAACATATACAGATCTGAGTTTATTATTTTTCCCCCAGTCCTGCTCTTCCTCATAACTTATGCCTTTCTATCAGAGACATGTCTTTCTATCTATCTATTCATCATTCACCCATTCTCTAATGTTTAAAAAACAACAACTCTGGAGTTATCTTTGACGTTTACTTTTCTCTTACCATTTGGATCCGATTAATTAGCTAGTCTGGCTGATGCTGTCTCTGCAATATTCAGTCATTCATGTTTCCGCTGGTGTATAGAGTTAACTATTGCTGTCAACAATAATGAGAATAGCAATTCTGGCAGGAGCTTTCCAACTTAAGAAATTTAGTAAAACTGCAGAATGGGGTTTGGCCTCAAACAATTGGGGTTAAAAAACTTGTATAAGTCCACAGTTTGGTGAGTGTAACAAATCCAAAAGCACTCTGTCAAGTCCAATATCTATTGTTTTGGTCCAGGGTCCAAAACTCTGGACTGACACAGATAAGATTCAATCTTAGGGACCTCTCAAAAGTCTTATCTCTTTCTCTTTGCCCCCATCCAAAGTTTTCTCTGGGAAATCTCACAACAGTTCTCAAACACGACTCATGTCTAGATCTTCATAGATGTGGATAGGATGTTTTGGGATAGCCCCAAAACAATAAATACAATTCTTCTGTCCTTCCAGCAAGTCATACCTTCTTCCTAGGCCCTATACAATTCCTCGGACTCACAGCACCAACTTACTGTTTCTATTCTTTTTTTTTTTTCAGTCAAAGAGAAGGTTTATTAAAAATCTGCCATATTAGCCAGACGCTTAAGGAATCTGAGAGTCTGTGAGGTATTGGCTAGATTATAAAAATCTGAGCAGTGGCTAAATTATAAGAATCAGAGCCTGTTTCTGTTCTTCTTGAAAGGAAAATTAGCTTCAAGTTGCTAGAAAGACAATTTTATGACATTCCAACGAATCCCACTTGTAATCACAGGAAAGCATACAGGATTCCAGCTTTAAAATATTATCCTAAGAGCATAGACTCCCCAGTGAAGAAAAATTAACTTGGGGGTTGTAAAGAGGAAACCATCCCCCTCTCCTATCCAACCTACATTGTTGAAATAACATACAGTAGCCATAAGCAGCCAAAGTCCAGTTTCTTTCCTCCTTCTTATTGTGACATGTCCTTTTATGCTTCTCCAAGTAAGGCCCCATGTATAATCCAATTTTCCTAAAGAAACCAACTTTGCCAAGGAGCCCCCACTTCTCCCACCAGTAAGCCGGATTCAAGGATCCTCTTCTACAAAGCTGGCACTTTCCTGGCATTCTTTCCGTACCTAGAAGATTAGGTCATAGGCCTCTCAAACCTGGGATTTTCTAATCTAAAGAGACACAGCTAAGGCTGACACTACTCAGGAATTACTTCTTCTTCCTTTACAAGGCTGAGTTTCCAAACTTGGTCAATAAGTATGTTTTAAGCATTTACTATGTGTTAGGCACTGAGCTAAGGGATAGAGATACAAAGAAAGACCAAAAAACAAATGGTGCCTGCCTTCAAAGAGCTCATGTTCTAATAGGAGAGACAATGAGACAACTGTGTACATACAAGTAACAGAATGTAAATGGGAAGTGTCTCGGAGGGAAGGCACTAGGAACTCAACATTGTCCAGGAAAGTCCTCCCTACTCTATCCAGAAGACTGGGGTTCAGGAATTCCCACCATTCAGCCATGTGGCTCCCCTTTCCATAGTTGTCATTTCTCTGTGTAAGAGATTTATCATTCTATCTCTATAGCTAGGGTCAAGAATTTGGGCTCTAGGAGTTCTCATCTAGGACCACATTTGGGAGAACACATGCAACTGCAGTGTTCCTCTGTTCCAAGGTAATAATGGCTTCCAAGAAGGTCATTTGCATGTACTTTTTCCCTCACCCTTTAACAAAAGGGCCCACAGCCACTCTGAACTCTGCTCTTCTCTGATACCTTCCAAGAAATGGAAAAGGGCAGCTCTGTAATGTATCTCCTCTTTTCATAGACCCAACACAAAGAGGTTTGTGGGTCAGAGCTGACAAATTTATCCCCATCCAGTGAAATTTAGGGAGGTATCCTTAAGCTAAAGAGGTGTCAGGATATACTGGATAGGAGGCTGAACTTGGTTCAGATCCCGCCTCTGACATTTAATAGCTATGTGACCCTTGACAAGTCATTTGACCTCTCTGACCTTCAGTTTCCTCATCTGTAAAATGAAGGAATTGGACTAGATAATCACTAAAGCCCCTCCCAGCTGTAAATCTATGATCCTATGATTCTTGCCCTCAATGAGCTATTGCTGGGCATGCCCCATTATCTCTTCAATAAGATAATCACTGGGAATGGTGGATAGACACTGGACTGAGGAAGGAAGACTTAACCTCTAACTGCCTCAGTTTCCTCAACTATAAAATGGAGATAATAATAGCAACCTACCTATTATGAGGAATGAATGAGAGAATATTTCTAAAGTGCTTAGCACAGTGCCAAGCATACAGTAGGCTCTTAATAAATGCTTGCTGACTGATTGGCTGAAATCCCCTGATTATCCTTGCCCTTAGTGGTTCCAAACTCTTGGTTCTTAAATCCAAAACCTCACTTCCTTCTTGTCCCCTCCTACATAATTGCGATCCTGATTCTGACTCAGCTCTCCTTCATAACTCATGACTATCTCTGGTCTTTTCAGCTCTACACAGTCTGCAATCCCTGCCATTGATTTTGGCTTCTAATTCAGACACTTCTACCTAACACCTCTATTCCCATCCATCCCAGGATCTTTATACCCCGCTACCAATCTCCATCTGCTCTTACTGCATACCTCTGCACTCCCCACTTCCCCTATCTGCCTGCCCAGGAACTTCCTCCTTCCTGCTCCCTTTGCTTCCTTACTTCTCCTAACCATCTTTCACACCACGGCTAGACAGACCATCCCTATGCTGAGATCTTATCCTGTCAATGTGGGGCTCAAAACCTTGAAAAGACTTCCCATTGCTTACTGAGTAAACTTAACAGTTATTTAGTGACCAGCATTCAAGACCTACCATCAAACCAAGAGTTAGAAAAATGAAAGCGGTACTTCAAGAAAATTAATATTTTGGCAGGATACAAGATCAGAGAAGGGAGATTATTGAACAGTCTGACGCTGGAGTAAGAGGACTGGGGTTCAAATTCTGCCTTCAACAAGGATAAGCTACGTGACCTTGGGCAAATAGTTTTATCTCTCTAGGACTCAGTTTCCTTACACATTAAATGAGGAAGTTGGAGTAGATGAAAGATTGTTAGCCTAGGACCAATGGACTTGGTTGTTGCTGTTTTTAATTGATAGCTATATTTTTATAATAATTGATTTGCTTTGTAATCCTATGTATTTTATTTTATGCATTTAAAAACAGTGTTCTGAGAAGGGGTCCATAGCCTTCACCAGATTGCCCAAGGGATCCATGACACAAAAAGTCCTGGGCTAAATGACCTCTGAGTTCCCTTCCCTGTCTAAATCTACAACCTCTGAGTTAGAAGGCTATTGAAATAGTCTAGTCTAGATGCAAAGGGACTGAATTGGGTGGTGACAGTGACAAAAGAAAAGAAGGCACTCATGAGAAAAATAAAGCACAATAATGAAATGATAACTTTTGTCAGAAAGTTTAGCTGCCAAAAACATATTTTTCAAGAGGCAGCTTTGAGAATATCTCTTCCAAATTTACTTTACAATTATTTATTTGAATTTTGGGAACCATCTCTGCTACCTGCTAACCAGAGCATCTATGTTTGCACTTCTCTGTGACTGAGCCCCGCGCTGTCTGCCTCTGAGTCTCTTGGCACCAAGTCCAATGTGCAATTATCGAATTCTTTGCCATCTTCAGACACTGCCTAATATCAAGTCTCATCGCATGACCACACATCCGGGAAGTGAAAGCAACTGTCTCTCACTAACTGGAATTTCATTTACAATTTGAGGTTGAGTCAATTTGGGAAAGGCACTACCATGGTGCCTGAGCAATAAAGTCATTTGTGGTAAAAGGATATGGCTATGCAAATTGCAGAGTTCACTGTTATTAGGTTATGTTTCTTAAAATAAGCTTTTTTTCCCCCTTAACTGGATGAGGGGTAAAAAATCTCCCCCATTTGGCCATAGCTTCATTTGAAGCACAAATGATAAGACATCAATCTTTTCCTTGCATTACTGTGCACTGGGTAAACTTCAGGTCTAGAAAGGAAATTTACCTTTAACACTTAGTCACACAGGAGATTTTAGTTATGCCTACAATGGAAAGTTGTGCAAATAAAAGAAGATATACAAGTATAGTAAGGAGAAGGAAGGGAAGAAAAGAGAGCAAAAGAACTCCCACTTAACTGGGAGTAAGAAGATCTGACTTTCCAATTGTGCTGCAAAACAGTAGTATGACCCTAAAAAAGGCAAAACTTCCCTGATTATCAGTTTCCTCCTTTGATCCTTGGATGATCATTGATTTCGAGCTGGAAGGGATCTTAGAAGCCTCCTACTCCAATCCCTTCATTCTACAGATAAGGAAACTGAGGCCCGGAGAGGTTCAATGACTTACCCAGAGTCACACAAGTAATAAAAATCAGAGGTAGGATTTGAATCCAGGTCTTATGATTCCAACGCAGCTAAGTATTCTTTCTGCTATACCAGGCAAAAGAGCACTTGTCCTTTGTCCTGCTGATTTAGCCCCTAAAGTCTCCACACCTTTTTATTCCTTATAATTCCCATCCGCATCTTTCCTAAATTCTTTATAGAGAAGCTACTTAACATTCTGAAGTCCTTCTCTAAACTATTTTGTGTTTATCTGTGAGAGGCAGCTTTGGATAATTCAGGAGGACTTGAATTCAAATCTTACCTCTGACACACACTGGTTGTATAATTCTGAGTAAGTCACTTGCCCTCTTAATTATTGTTGTTAAGTCATTTTTCAGTCATGTCCAATTCTTCATGACCCCTTTTGGGGTTTTCTCAGCAAAGATACTGGAGTCCTTCTCTGGCACATTTTACAAATAAGGAAACTGAGGCTAACAGGATTAAGTGACTTGCCCAGGGTGACCCAGCTAGTAATTGTCTGAGGCTGGATTTGAACTCAGGAAGGTAAGTTTTCCTGACTCCAGGCTAGGCACTTTATCCACTGTGCCACCTAGCTGCCCATACTCTCTTAGGGCTCAAGGGAGTTCTTTAAGATTATAAGAAAAGGTGCCAACTTGCATTGGTAAAGAATGGTTAAAAAAAATCTCAACACAAGTGCCTTATTTCATCAGCCCAGTCGCCAGTCTCTGAATATTACTTCTCACTTGTGACATGACTCAACCATCTCTTTCTCCAGTCATACTGATCCTTGATAATTACTTTTTTTGCTATATTGTGTACAAGGCATCTTTGGTAATACGTTCCTATCTGCTTCCACCCACCATGTGTCTTCTCCCCATTGGCCTTTGGGTCAACTGAAATTTGGATTCTACTGAGATTGTGTTATTCTATGATTCACAGCCATATAGCATCACTAAAAGAATACTGGTGGTTTTTTTTAAATGAACTGTTGCAGCAATATGCAACAAAGAATGACCAAAAGTTCTTTGCAAACCTTAAAAATACCTACATAAAGCAGGCTCAAGTCCCACATCTGACATATGCTGGCTGTATGACCTCCCAGACAACTCTAAGTCACAGAGCAATTGTCAATCAATTTATTCTGGTAGAGGATTTCACTTACTGGTAGTCTTACGCTGATGACATCACAGGTCTATCCCCTACTCCCCACCAAAGTCAGCCAGTATCTTTAGCAGAATTCTCCAATGAATCTATCACCTCATCAAGTAGGGTGAATATTCTTTTCATTGATGCAGATTGCTGCCCACCCATGCTCACCCACCCTGAGCAATTCTCATCCGTATCCTCTCACAAATTTACCCCAAAAGTTTCACAAGTGGTACACTGGTAAATATTTAACAACCTGCTCTATGGACGGGGAGCTGTGGGGAGGATAGCACAACCCACCTTTAGGTTTAGTCATTATTAACATTTTCTCCATCACTTTATCAAGTCTAGATAATCCACAAACAATAAATCAAACCTTGATTTATAGCATTTGCCAATTTCTGAGGTATAGGCCTACTCCGAAAATTGAACAAGCAGTTCTTGAGTTGGTTTGAGCTGGCTCCAGTACACCCTTAGGGTTCACCCAGTGTGGCGGACCCCTCCTTGAATTCTCTTGGCATTGTGTGGATCCTAGTGGAACATGCAAGGTGACCAAGAGTCCTTCACTCTTGCTGCAAGTTCAGTCCTTCATTTTGTTGTTGTTGTTGTTGTTACATATCTCTCTGATACCTCCTTCACCCAGCTTCAACTCTTTGGTATGTTTACACCATGTGGCAGCCTGCTCATGCAAGCCATCTCCCTCTCCATTGGCCCCCGGGTAATCCTTTCACTTCAATTGTTCAGAGGCTATATTACTCCATTGCTTATAGCAATACAATATTACTGGAAAAATACTGGTATTAAAATATAGCCCTATTATTATCATTATTAATTATATTAATAATAATAATAACATTAATTTTATGAGCATCATCTATACAGAGGCAGCACAACATAGTAGAAAGACCACTGGCTCAGGAGTCAATGAACCTGGGTTCAAATTTTGCCTCTCTCACTAACTACCTATATTACCTTGAAATATTACCTCACCTCTCTAGGCCTCAGTTTCTTTATATGTGAAATGAAGAAAATATGAATAATGGTTAGTCAATCTCAAATCTAGGAAGACCTGGGTTCAAGTTCCACTTCTGACAGGTACTCGCTGGGTGACCCTGGACAAATCACTTAACTTTTCAAGGCTGTTGAGAACTCTTATAGACTCTTATAGACTATAAGGTGTTAATCTGCATGGGTTGATGGAGGTTCCTTATTAAGTAGGTAATCATAGGCTCTATCCCAATCTATATTATTATTGAAAATGGTAATAACAATAACAATATCATCGAATTTTCTGAACATCATATGTTACAAAGAGACATTGTAGTAAAGGGGAAAGGGCGCTGGCTTTGGACTCAAGGTACCTGGACAATTTTGTCACTTGTGAGAGAATTATGGAAATTGTGTGATCCAAACCGAGTTCATGTTGTAAAACTGACACCATTTTGAGACCTCAGTTTCATTTTTCTGGTAAATTCCACCTGCTTGTTAATTGTGGGAATTGAGTGACAACTTGTTCCACATTCAGAAAAGTCCACCTGCTTGTTTTCCCCCATTCCAATTCTCAAACTCATGTATCCCCTTCCAAACTTGGAAAGCCCCTAATCTTTCCTCCAACTAGAAATCAGTTGAGCTAATCTTGTATTCTGATTTATATCCTGCTAATTTTTTTTTGTTTTTTAAATGTATAAAAACATGTCTCCACCTATATTCAGGGTCTGGTGCCAAGCTGAGGAGGCCTGGTTCCAATTTGTTATGTAATTGGCATACCTCACTTAATACTTTGGAAGCTTGAACCTTTATTTCCTCAGTTATTTCAGATTTCACCCATCACACTTATTACCTGTGTGACTCTGGGCAAATCACTTAAACTCTTTGGGCCTCAGTTACCTCATCTGTAAAATGAAAGAGTTGAACAGAATGGTTTACAAGGTTCCTTCCAGCTCTAAATATATAATCTTATGATTTCATTAACAGGCTAGATGATGGATAGATAGAAAAATAGATTGACAGAAAATAGAAAAATAGACAGAGATAGACAGACAGGCAGGCAGACAGACAGACAGAAAGACAGACAGACAGACAGACAGACAGACAGACAGACAGACAGACAGACAGATAGA
>NW_020954585.1:58891846-59011582 GCF_900497805.2 Vombatus ursinus
AGATAGATAGATAGATAGATAGATAGATAGATAGATAGATAGATAGATAGACAGATAGATAGGGGCAGCAAAGTGTACAGTGGATAGAGCACCGGCCCTGAAGTCAGGAGGACCTCAGTTCAAATCGGGCCTCAGACCAAACACCTGACACTTACTAGCTGTGTGACCTTGGGCAAGTCACTTAAACCCAATTGCCAAAAAAAAAAAAAAGTTCTGATAGATAGACAGATAGATATTCAGGTTCATTCCAGCTATTTGAGTACTTAAAGGAAACTTTCACCAAAGAGTCAGAGAGGTCATTAATATTTAAGGCATTAAGTCTTCCTTATGGTATTTTAACTCACATAACTTATGTTAATATATGTTAAAAACCTAACTTTAAAAGCCTAGGAGCAGGAGCCTGAGGGAACTAGGAGGAGAAAAGGACTTCACAGCAAAGGACATCAAGAGGTATCAGTCACCAGAGAGTTTTAAGTGCAGTAGTGTTCCAGCCACAGGAGGGTAAAGATGGTTGCTAAGTAAAGTTCCTGCAAGAGTTCACCTTCAGACTTAGCACTCTGGGCTCTGCTCATCTCTCAGTGTAATCACTGGCTGATGGGTGGGTTCTTTGCCATTTCCATTCCCAGGTGTGATGTGATATGTATGATCTCTGATAGAGGCTACGACCATGGGATTTATAAGGGGTATGGGAGTCGGGATGGGGAGCTGGCAAGTTTTGCATGTTTTGTATCACAAGGAGGGGATTGCCAGGGTAAGTCCTTCACTGTACAAGTATAGAGAATGGAAACTTCCAGATATTTACAGGGGAAAAAAAGAGGAAGAAAGGATAGGTCTAGAAGAGAGGTGAACGCTGCAAGAAAGATTAGACAGAGACAGAAAGACATAGACATAGGGAGAAACAGAGAAAGAGACAAAGGAGAGGAAGAGAGAAAGATAGA
Organism: Vombatus ursinus; assembly: GCF_900497805.2. Taxonomy (NCBI): domain Eukaryota; kingdom Metazoa; phylum Chordata; class Mammalia; order Diprotodontia; family Vombatidae; genus Vombatus; species Vombatus ursinus. Next base: position 58,892,785 of record NW_020954585.1, read on the forward strand.
GAGAGAAGAGAGGAACAGAGAGAGACAGAGACAGAAGAGACAGAAAAGAAAGGCAGAGATAGAATAATAGAAAGATATATATATGTATGTATATAGGGAGGGAGAGAGGGGAGCCAGAGAGAGAGAAAGAGAAAGACAGAGAGTGGAGAGATGTGGGGAGGGTTGTTGGACTATCACAATGGACTAAATCAATGGACTGTTCATCCAGCTGCATGTCAGAATATGGGCAATATGCATTTTTCATAGACTTTGTTCTTTTGAAGTGTGGACGATGATAACGATCTTTTTTTGAATAATAATGAATTTCCCTGAGGAGGTTTGATAGTACTCTGAGGCTCAATGCAATTAGTACAACGTCATCTGTACATGGGAGTACTCCAGTGTGACTCTGGGCAAATCACTTCACATCCCTGGACCTCAGTTTCCTCATCTGTAAAATGAGGGAGTTGAATGAGGCCCCTTCTAGATTGAAAGCTGGAATCCTTTGATTGTCTAAGAGATGGACAGGGAATTCTTCTGCTTGGACTTTACATGGGATGTTTTCTGTGGTTAAAAAATATTTCCTTCTACTATGTATCTTTCATCCAAATTCTTCTCTTCACTCACAACACCCAGCACCCTGGTTCAGGCCTCCATCATCTCTTCACTGGACTACTGCAATAGCCTCCTAATTGGTTGCCCTCCTTCTCCAGTCTCTTTCTCAAGTCAAGACAAAGAGCATTTATCAAGTGATTACTGGCATTCTAGCATTGGACTAAGCACTAGAGATACAACAAAGTTAAAAATACAATGTGTCCCCTCAGGAAGCTCACGTTCCAATGGAAGTGTGAAGATGCAAATGACTATGTACATGAAAGATATATGCAGTGTAAATGAAAGGTTATCTCAGAGAACTGTGAGGGTATGGCTACTGGGAAAGGTCTCTTGCAAAAGATGGGATTTGAATTGAATCTTGAAAGAAGTCAGGATGCAAACTCAAGGAGGGAAAGCAGACCACCCAGCTATTCCTAAAGTTTCTGTGTCACTCCCTTACCCAAGAAGCTCCAATGATTCCCTTTTGCTTCTAAAACAAAGTAAAATGCCTTTGACTTTTAAAGCCCTTGACAGTACGACCCCAGCCTCTCTGCTCCAGCAAAACTGGCCTGCTTATTTACATGCCATCTGTCCTTTGCAGAGCCCATCTCTCATACTTGGAATGCATTCCTTCCTCACCTCTGCCTCTTACAATCCCTAGCTTTCCCAAATTCCCCAAAGTGCTGCCTCCTACAGGCAGTCAATCCTGATTCCACCAGTTGTTAGTCCCTTCATCTGTGAAATTAGTTTGTGTCTACTTTATACATATTTTGCATTAAACTTTTTGTGTTATTGCTGTCTCCCCCTCTCAAAAAAAAAAAAAGATGTATGCCTTGAGGGCAAAGATAATTTTATTCTTGTCTTTGTAACAGTACAATACCTGACAAATAGTTGGTACTTAATAAATGCTTGTTGCATAAATGATCTGAATGCACAAACCTCTTAATTCTGAAATGATTGATATATTTCATTTTTAATCAGTTTCATTATTTTGAGATGTTGCTAGTTGCTTGCCACATCCAGAACCTTCCAAGTCTCTCCTTGAAGAAAGCATTTACAACGTAGAGCTGTGAAACTTCTGAGTAACTGATTAGCCCTTTTTAATTTTTTATCTCAAACAATATTTATCAACACAATTTTTGCTGCCTTCTTCCATGCCAATCTTTCCATAAAAGTCACCAAATAGTGTTGACATTCAGTTGTTTTTCAGTCATGTCTGAATGAGATATAACCTCTGTGAAGACTTCTCAGGGTGGTGAGGAAAAGACTGTCTCGAACCTAGAGATAGGTTCTGAGAGAACAAACAGGCCATAAGTTTAAGTTACCTAAACCTATAGGAATTCGACCCTAAACCCCCTCCTGATTGCCACATCACTGCCACATCAGCATTAGGTTTACTAAATAAGGACATGTATGTTTGGATTGGCTATAACCTGTTTCCTTGTTCTTTGTCTTCGAGATTTCTGCGCCTAGAATGTAAGCCCGCCTCCCAGCCAATGGGAATAAGGGATAGTGGTGGGTGGAGGTTTGTTTGTGTTAGGGTATATAATCTCATTTTGTTTCCTGTCTCTCGTCTGTCTCCTGCTGGTAGTGTACCGGAGGAGCAGACGCCCCTTCTCGCGAGATTGTAACAATTGTAATAAAAAGTAACTTTTGCTTCCACCTTGAGAAGTCTCTGAATTTAATTGTGTTAGAGTCGCCGTACCACACAGCTTTGGAGGTCCCACCGAGATTCTGCCCACTTGTGAGCGAGATCCCTATTTGGACCCTGGGGGCCGGCGCGCCATTGGAGCTTTCTCCAGCAGCCCTTGGGCCAGATTTAAGGAACTTTCGCTCTGGTTGGGTGAGAGCTCGAAAAGAGAAACTCGGGGAAGTGAAAGTAAAGTAGGACAACAACAGGATTTTGTGAAGTCAGCTGGCCACAGTGATTAGGGTGCAGGGTCATCAGATCAGTCACGTAAGTTGTACACGTACAGCCCAGAGATAAGCGGCTCTCGTGTCTCCTTATTAGTAGGTCTCTGACCTGGAGGGAAGGCGACAACCCTTGACCAAATTCGCTAGTTAGTGAGTCCCTGACTCGGGATCAGAGGTGACTCTGCCCGGCCAAAATTCTGGCGACACTGAGTGGGCACCTGGGTGACCGTGGGGAGAGGGTGACTTAATTGTTGAGTCTCTGACTCGGGGATGAGAGCTATCTCTCCTGACCAAATTCATTTGTGTATTGCCTATAGGTAAGAGAATTATGGGCAAACAACAGTCTAAAATAGCAGGTCAGAAGCTACCATTTGATATTCTGGAAGATAGTCCTTTAGGGAGCAGACTCCAAGATTGGAATGAACTGCCAAAATATAAGGGAAAGGACAAAAAGAAAATGATAAAATATTTTGTTTTGTGTGGGGTGGGATGTCATTCGGAGGAAACGTCTTCTGGCCAAAGTTCGGATCCTCCGAAGATTGGGTATGCCAAAAGTTAAATTTCTATGTAAACTCAAGGGAGCCTTTTAATGCGGAGGAGAGTTCACATGCCACTCTTTGGCTACCTGGAGTGCAGCAGATGGTGGTAAGAGAGGAAGAGGGGAAGAAGGAGGATGATGTATCTAAGCAGCCTCTCCATCCATGGGATCCCCTCCTCGCTCTCCCTCCCCCATATGCTCCGCCCCTGCCTGCTACAGGCGCTGCAGCTCCACTTGTGCCTCTACCATCGAACCTCAACTCGGGAAGCATTGGGGAGGATCTGATAAACTTGGATGAAGGGAGTTCCCCTCATGGTCCTCTTAGAAGAGAACTTAAACAGCTTTTTAAGGACCAAGATAATTTCCCTCTCCCTCCCAGGTCATCACAGAAGGGTTTATTTCCTCTAAGGGAGGTTCCTCTTGCCCAAGGGGCACTGGGTTTTGTGAATGCACCTCTTAGCACCACCGAGGTAAAAAACTTTAAGAAGGAAATGAAGCCGAAATGACGCCGCTGATAGAAGATCCTGTAGGGTTGTCTTAGCAAATTGATCAGTTCCTCAGACCTAAAGTATACACCTGGCCGGAGCTGATGTCTATTTTAGAGATCCTATTTAGAGGGGAAGAGCAAGGACAGATTAGGAGAGCAGTTATGTGGGTGTGGGATGATACGCATCCCCTTGCCCAAGGGGGACCACATGGAGACCAGAAATTTCCTTTGCAAAATCCTAATTGGGATCATAATAACGTGGCCCACTGAGAAAATATGAATGATATGAGATACGTAATAATTCAGGGTACAGGGAACACAGTTCCCCACAGTAAAAATATGAATAAAGTATCAGGTATAAAGCAAGAGAGAGATGAGACCCCCTCTGCCTTCCTGAATAGACTAAGAGAAAATATGAGAAAATATTCTGGGCTGATGGAGGAGGACCCTACTGCTCAGAGTCTCCTCCAAGTATATTTTGTTACTAATTCCTGGCCTGATATTAATAGGAAATTGCAGAAACAAGAAGGACGGCAGACTAAAGCATTAGATGAGTTATTAGAAATGACTCAAAAGGTCTGTGTTAGCAGAGAGAATGAGGAAAAGGAAGAAAGAAGGAAAAATTCTAAATTAATGTTACAATCTATAGAGCAACAGAAAGAATGAGATAAGATTCTACTGCAAAAGTGCAACCTGTTGCTAAATCTATAGAAAGAAGAGAAAAACAGGAAAAGAAAGGTCCTAGTTGGAAGGGTGGGCCTTGGGGACCCGGCCAGTCTGGATCTAGAAGGGCTATGAGTCCTAGAGCTCCTCATCAGAAGAAAGACTGGGGGAATCCCAGAGCACCCAGACGGCCCTTCATATGCTGGCACTGCAGAAAGGAGGGGCATATTCTGAGAGACTGCCCTCAAGCTCAGCGGGAGCAGAGGGTGTTCTCTCTCATGGAACTGGAAGATTAGGGGTGTCAAGGGTTTGTTGAGCTGACCCACTCAGAGCCCTTGATAAACGTGAGGGTGGGACCACATAAGGAGAAATTTATATTTTTAATTAATACAGGGGCTACCAGATCATCAGTGACCCAGCTACCTATTGGCTCCAAGCTATCCAATAAAAGTTTAATGATAACAGGAATGAAGGGAGAAACCTTTTCAGTTCCCCTCACTGAGGTTTTACAATTGGATTATCAGGGTGCTACTGTATTGGGGCAGTTACTTCTGGTTCCTGAAGCAGGAGTCAGTTTACTAGGAAGAGATTTAATTATGAAATTGTCAATATATTTAGTCCCTAGGGGTCCTCGCATAATACCCTTGAAGGTAGCCCTAATGAAGGAGGAAGAGGAAGCAAAAATTAATCCCAGAGTATGGGCTGGTTCTAATAACCCTGGGAGAGTTGACATTACCCCCATAAGAATAACATTAAAAGACCCAATCATGGTGGTTAGAGTAAGGCAGTATCCCATTTCATTAGAAGGAAGAAGAGGATTATAGCCAGTTATAAAGGGTTTGCTCAAAGCAGGGCTCTTAGAACCATGTATTTCTCCCTTTAACACTCCAGTGCTTCTGGTGAAGAAGAAAGATGAGTCTTATAGATTAGTGCAGGATCTGAGAGAAGTTAACAAGATAGTACTCTCTTCAGGTACCACAGGGTGGGAAGAAATGGTTTAGTATAATAGATCTAAAAGATGCCTTTCGGAGTTGTCCCCTTGATTTGGAGAGTAGAAGCATTTTTGCCTTTGAATGGGAAGATCCCAAGATAGGGAGGAAACAACAATATCGCTGGTGTGTACTACCTCAAGGTTACACTGAGTCCCCTAACCTGTTTGGGCAAGTGCTTGAGGGTATTTTAGAGGGGTTTAAGCCAACCCCTGGGACTAAAATCATCCAGTATGTGGATGACCTCTTGATAACGGGGGACAAGAGGGAAGAGGCTAGTGAAACCACAGTCTAGTTGCTAAATTTCTTGGAGGAACAGGGACTCTGATTATCTAAGGAAAAATTACAGTTTGTGGAAAAGGAAGTCAAATATTTGGGACATTTAATTAGTGAAGGAAGTAAGAAATTAGACCCGATCAGGGTGGAAAGGATTACTCAAACTCCTAGACCTAAGACTAAGAAGGGAAGTCCGCAAGATTCTTGGATTAGTAGGATATTGTAGAAACTCGATAGATTCCTATGAGGCTCTCACTAAACCTTTATATCAACATTTATTGGAGGAGGGACCAGATCCCATAGATTGGGATGAAGAAAGTAGTCAAAGTTTTGAGCAATTGAAAAGAGTCCTGCTCTCTCCTCCTGTGTTAGCTTTACCATCTTTGGAAAAGCCTTTTCATCTTTTTCTAAATGTGGAGAAAGGGGTAGCCTTTGGGGTCCTGACACAAATAAGAGGAGGGCAAAGACAACCTGTAGCCTTCCTATCTAAAATTCTAGATTCAGTGGCCAGAGGATGGCCTACTTGCATTCAAGCCATGGCTGCTACTGCTACTTTTAGAGAGGGATGATTTAGTATTAGCCCAGGATCATAATATAAATCCAGCCTCCTTTTTAACTGCTAGTCCTGAGACACATGGTGATACTGAACATTATTGTTTGGACTTAATAGAATACCAGACTAAAGTAAGGGAAGATCTTCAAAAGTCTCCCATTCCTGGGGGAATAAATCTGTTCATAGATGGGTCCTCCAGAGTCATTGAGGGGAAGAGACAGAATGGGTTTGCTATTGTGGATGGAGATAAAAATTCCCTGGTTGAGGCAGGGAGCTTGCCCAGGACCTGGTCAGCTCAAACTTGTGAACTCTATGCCTTAAATCAGGCCTTGAATTTGTTGGTAGGTCAGGAAGGGAACATATATACGGACTCTAAATATGCATGGGTGGTAGTACATGTATTTGGTAAAATTTGGGAAGAAAGAGGAATGATAAACAGCAAAGGGAAAGAACTCGCCCATACAACATTGGTGGCCCAAGTTTTGGAGAATTTACTATTACCCGAGGCTATAGCAGTCATTCATGTGAAGGGATATCAACCGGGAATGTCTTTGGAGGCCAGGGGAAACTGCCTTGCCAACAAAGAGGCCAAGAGGGTAGGAGAAGGAGAACTTAAGCAAGGTGACCCAATGTTGGTCCTGATCCCCTCTTTTCCTCCCAGTCTTCCCTCCCCATCCTTTTCTCAGGAAGAAAAACAGAAAGCTCAAGGACTTGGAGCACAGGAAGACAAACAGGGACAATGGTTTCTACCCAATGGTCGAGAGGTACTGACGAAAGCAGGTATGAGGCAGGTATTGCAACATTTACATCAAGGCAGTCATTGGGATGTCCAGAACCTGTGTGATGTGGTCTTCACTCGGTTTGTATCTCCCGAATTATACACCTTTGCTCGACAGTTGGTAGACGGCTGCCTTGTTTGTTGAAGGACAAACAAGTAGGCTCAATGCCAAGCACTGAAGGGAGGCAGACCACCTGGTATAAGACCTTTCCAAAGAATACAGGTGGACTTCACTGAATTGCCTCCTGTTGATCGCTTCAAATACCTGCTGGTCGTAGTGGACCACTTAACCTCATGGGTGGAGGCTTTTCCCCTGTTGCAGGCTACTACTCAGGCAGTTGCTAAAGTCTTATTGGAACAGATCATTCCTAAATATGGGATGGTGGAGAGAATTGACTAGGACCAGGGGACACATTTTACTGCCAAAGATCTTAAGTCTCTTATGCAGGCCTTGGAAATATCCTGGGAGTTTCACACTCCCTGGCACCCTCCCTCCTCAGGAAAGGTGGAGAGAATGAACCAGGAGATCAAAAGACAACTCACAAAATTGACTTTAGAAACTCAGTTGCCTTGGACTAAATGTTTGCCCTCAGATTTAATTAGGATTAGACCCAAACCTCATAGGGATATTGGCCTGTCACCTTATGAACTTCTATATGGTCATCCTTGCCCACAGGTGGGAAATGGCCAGAGTTGGGATCCAATCTTTGAGTGTAAGGACCAATTCCTTCGAGAGGATGTACAGAGTCTGGCAAGGCACCTTCATATTTTACAGAACAAAGGCCTGGTGGCCCAGACCCCTTCCCTTGGATTCCTGGTGCATTAGGTCCAGCCTGGAGATTGGGTGCTGATCTGGACATGGAAGGAGGAAAAACTTACTCCCTCTTGGGAAGGGCCATTCCAGGTTCTCCTCATTTCAGATACTGCTATAAGGACTCAGGAGCATGGGTGGACTCACCACACGAGAGTTAAAGGACCAGTGGATCCCCCTGCTGTATGGACTGTTGCATCTGGACACCCCAAGAAACTGAGACTGCACCTCCGGAGGGGACCATCTACAGGGTGGCCACACGACCCATGAAGGATAAGGGTTGGAGGTGTTTGAGTTGTTTTTGGGTTGTTTGATTCTTGTAGCTATTACTCCACTATTTCTATTTGTGTTAAGCATCCCTCTCCCTGTCTCCAGTTGTGTAATCACAATACAACATCATGAAAATTCCCTTAGTTATTTGCTTAGTTATTTCTCTTATAGGTTTTGGACTTCCTGCTAGCTCAGCCTCCATTCTCTGGTTACTTTCAGAAGACAACTTCGAACAGTATTTTCTAGGGCTTCTGGCTCTAATTTCCCCCGTAATGATAGAGAGGCAGCAAAATTCCCTTGTACAATTGGGACAGGCAGTGGCCAATAACGGACCGCAGGATTGCTGGGTATGTCAGATACATCCCCAGGTGAAAAATGGACCCCCACGATGTAGAGGACTGCAGAATCTCACCATATGGCCAGATCCATATCCCTCAACAAGATATGCTATATCTTTATTCCAAGTACAACCAGACAAAGATACTTCTCGATCTATACCTTGTTTTGATACTGGATACTCTTTCTTTAATAAGACTTATAGTAAGTCCCAGCATTATGGTTCTATATTGATAAGTTTAGAGGGACCAGCACAAATTGGACCTCTCACCTATATTTGTGTAAGTGGAAACATTACTACTTTTACCATTCCTAATTATACTCATATTATGTGTGACTGTTGTACTGAGAGTCCTACATTCTTTAATTATACTGGTGTTAATATGTATGTTCCTACTAATTGTAGTTATTGGTTCCCTAACTCCACTGTTTTAGTACAAGGAGATAGTCTTAGGAATATTACTATGGAACCTCCCAAGCCAAAGCTGCCATTGTGGCATGTATTTCGCAGATTAAATCAAACGAATTTACATTCTTTCTTTCTCCCCACTTGTAATAGTCCAATATCTGGGATCAGAATGTTGTATCTTTACTAAATACTACTAGACTAAATTCAGTGTGTGCCGCATCAGGATATATATTTGTCTGTGGTAGATCTATGACTTCTTTAATTGTATATGAAGCCCGGCCTAATCACACTCATTGGGATACGGTTACTACTCTCAATGCTTTCCAATGTTTGAGTCCTTACAATGGTCAATGTACGTTAGGTGTCATTAATCCTGGTATGCAATTATATGGGTATACTACTTCTTCTGGCCAGAGTCTACACTGCACTAAGCAAAGTTCATGGGACAATTTCCTCTGGTGGATTAGGAAAACCACAGCATTCCTTATACCCTGGGTAGGATATATTGACCATGAGACAGTCTTAACTAATATTACCAAAACTTTAGAAGTAATTGCTAATGAGACAGTTGCAGGTCTGCAGAATTTACAGGAATCCCTGGACTCTCTAGCACATGAAGTTTTAGATAATCGAATAACATTGGATTATTTATTGACTGCTGAAGGGGGTGTATGTATGGTGGTGAATACTTCTTGCTGTTTGTATATAAATAAATCACAACAGGTAGGAACCAATATCCATCACCCACATGAGGCAGCTACATGGATGGAAGAAACTCGGCAACAATTATTTCCTATTACATCTATGTGGGATAAATGGAAGTCAATGATATATTTGGCTCTTTTCTTTGTTGTAGTTATTATGCTGTGCCTCTTATTTGGTCCTTGTATACTAAACTGTTTGGTATCTCTCATTTCTTCTAGACTACAATCTGCTGCTTATTCTGAATCTGTTAAATTAAGGGTTTTAAGGGCTCCAGGGAATCTAGGAAAAAGGAATAGATTTGGGGGGAATGATGATGAAATAAAAATTATCGAAGAGAGAGTGTGGTATGAAAGTATAAGAGAGAGTGACAAACTGGTTGATGAACTATATCAGCAGTGGTGTGAGAAGTCTTCAGGCACTATGAAATAAGAGGAGGGGCTGAATGAGATATAACCTCTGTGAAGACTTCTCAGGGTGGTGATGAAAAGACTGTCTAGAAACTAGAGATAGGCGAACAGGCCATAAGTTTAAATTACCTAAACCTTTGGAATTGGCCCTAAACCCCCTCCCGATTGCTCAGATTCCTAAAATCTAGTCACTGCTCAGATTCTTAAAATCTAATCACTGCTCAGACTCTTAAAAATCTAACCACTGCTCAGATTCTTATAATCTAGCTACTGCTTACCCATGTTCAGACTCCTTAAGAGTCTGCCCAATATGGCAGATATTCTAATAAATCTTGTCTTTGGCTGAAAGAAGACTTGGGTCAAATTTTTTTGGGCAGGACCCGCTTGTTGTGATTTTGGGGTCCCAGTACCCCTGAACCCTTAAACTGCACCAAACCCAGAGTGACAAACCCTTAGCTTTAAGCCATATTCCCCAGAAGTGGTCAGGACCTAGGCTCACACTCCATGGAGGTGTGCAGTGAGTCCTGCTATATTTACTCTCCATTATACCTCTTTTTTGAAAACAAATTTTTGACACCTTTTGTTTTTACATTACCTAAATTCCCTGTTGTATGCCTCTCCTTCCCCCTTTCCAGAATATCATCCCATATATCAAAGAAAATTTAAAGGAAAAAGAGGAAGAAAAGAAAAAGTCAGCAAAACTGATCATTACATCAAAAAATCTGAAAATATATGCAGTGGTGTACACTATGTACCCATCTATACTTCTGCAAAGGAAAGGGGGGAAATGTCTTCTCATAGCTCTTCTTTGAGGACAAACTTGTTCTTTGCAATTTTTCAGCATCCATTTTCAATTTTTTTTATCGGCTGTTCTTTCCATTTACATTGCTGTAGTTCTTGTGTATTTTGTTTCCTTAGCTCTGCTTGCTCCCCTTTTCATTCATTCCTATGAGTTTTTCCATGGTTTTCCCTATTCATCACATTTATCATTTCTTGCAGCTCATTATACCTCTAAAACAAAAACCAAGAGGAACTCAGTTGCCCATGACTCAGATACACCATGTTCCATAAAATGTGTTTTCTAACATTTCATCTATTTCAACAGCCTACTGTTATATCTTGGGTAGAGGATACTAGCAATGAGGGCACAAACCCTACTAGCCCTGTATACGTATTATATTGCTCGTGCAAGGGAAGGAGATGCTTGGCAAGCCCCATGTCACAAAAGAATGTTTCACTTTCCTCTTCTTTCTTTCACCTGGTAGGGTATAACTACACTTACTCACCCTCAAACCAATCCCAATCATGTATGCATTGGAACCACTGTTACCCTCTCTGAGTGCCTCCAATCTACTCTGTTTGTATCTACCTATTCATTTACATATTGTCTCCCCCATAAGAATGTGCACTCTTTGAGGGCAGTCTGAATCTTTTTCCTTTTCTTTGTATCCCCAGGGCCTAGCATGTAGAAAGTGTTTAATATATGCTTGTTGATTTACTCTAAACAGCTCATTCCCTAATCTCATCCAAATGTACCATAGCTGCACTCTCATTTACCCAATTTGACTTTAATCTCCTGAGAACAAACACTGAGAATACATTCTTGTTACTGCTTCTCCTTCCATTCTGTAGTGCTCACAGCATCCAGCACATTCTCTTGAGAGAAATGGTTGTTTCTTTCTCATATTTATAGCCAATTATTAATATTGGGGAGACCCAAGCTTTTTTTCCCTGCTCTATTTCCTTGTCCAATATCTCAAGGGCTGGTGAAAGATAGGATTAATATTCTCCTCATTCTGGGTGGAACCACCTCTAGGCTTGGGTTGGCGATATAGATTCTTTGTCTAGATTGCCCAATGCCGGGAGCCATCTGAGTATAGTCTGGCCTAGAGTGACAGCCCCTCATTGGAGTAAGCTCACTTCTCTCTGTAAAGTCCACTTCTAATTAATTATTAACCAATCAGAGTTGATTGCCACCCTCAGGAACACTCTTCTTCCTAAAGGCATATAAGCTGTGAGCCTGCTGCCATTATTGTCTTTGGTCTAAGAGAGAGATAGCTAAATGACCGTCCTTTCATTAATAAACATGCTGGCATTATTAATAAAATGATTAAATTACCCAAAAATTGTCTCTTAAACTTTTTAAACACCACACTCTCACACCACCAACCAACATATTCCAGCCATAAGACTATTTTCTGATACTCCTAAAGATCTTTTTGCTTAGAAGGGCTCCTTCAACAGGAAGACACAGGAAGTATTTTGTAGTGGGACACAACTGCATCTTCCTTTTCCCCTCTTAGACCCACAGCATCCTAAGCTCCTAATAAAAGATCATGTTAAGAATACCAACAATTAAATTCATATTTGTTGGGGAATTGTGTGATTCTCAACACTCTCTGCCCTCACTGTGGAAGTGAAAGTGGGAGCACTGCGCAGTTTTGTACTTTTGTCTGTTCATTGGGTTGCTATGACTCTAAAACTTCATGACTTCTGGTAATGAGTCTCTTCTATCCTTAGCTAGAGTGATACTTAGAAAGAAGGCACAGTTCATCAGGAAGTTCATACCCAAAACTTTTCCACCTTGTGCTCTAATGGTATAGCTTTCAAGAACCCAGGGCCACCCCTATGTCGTAATAGTGTCAGAGTCGGACTTCTCTAGAGCTTGTGGATTCTTCATGGTAAAGAAGGAAAGGGAAAGGAATGGGGATAGAGAGAAAGGAAATAGGGATGGGAGGGCAGAAGGGAAAGAGGAGAGGAGGGGAGGGAAGGGGCTTGGGTTGGGGAAAGAAGGGATGAAAAGGGATGAGGAGGTAAAGAGAATGGCTAATAAATAATACCTAGCTTTTCCAGTCTGCGCTTGGATTTCTATATACAAAGATAGATCACAACTCTCAGTTCCTCTATTTGGTTTATTTTAAAGGATTTTTAATGATGTCTTATTTTTACATCACCTACATTTCTTCATATGTCCTTCCCTCTTGCCCCTCCTAGAGAGACCTTTATAACAAAGAATTTTAAAAAAAAAGGAGGAAGAAAAACAATCAGCAAAACCAATCAACCCATTGAGAAAGTCTGACCTTATATGCAATTTTCCACACCTGTGGACCTCAGCCTCTACAAAGGAAGGGGGAAAAGTGTCTTCTCATATCTTTTCTTTGAGGACAAGCTTGTTCTTTATAATTTCACAACACTTCATTTCAATTGTTTTGTACTTTCCATTTACGTTGTTATATATGTCAATGTATACATTGGTTTTTTTGGCTCTGCTTACTTCACTCTGAATCAGTTCATGTAGATCTTTCCATGCTTTTCTGTATTTATCACATTTGTCATTTCTTACAGCACAGGAATTATACCATTATATTCACATACAACAATTTGATTAGACATTACCTGACTTGTGGGTGGGAGGAGAGGAAGAGAGACATCTACTTTGTTATTAATTCTTGGCTACCAAAAAAGATGGTAGTATAAATATTTACTAATATATCTAAAACCTTTCTTTTTGTCATTTGCCTCCTTAGGATATAAGCCTAGTAGAAAAATCTTTGGGTCAAAGGGTATGGACATTTTAATCACTTTATTTTTACATTTCAAATGGCAGCAGCCTCCTTTTAATACAGCAATCATGAGTAAGTCAAATAAAAGAAATACTGGTTGATAGTATTCCTTTGGTATCAAGAGCTTCACTTAGCAAACTGATCAGTAATTCTAGTTAAAAGATTCTTAACCTGTTGCCCACAAGTGTAGATTTCAAGGGGTCCCTGAATTGAGGGGAATTCCTTTATATTTTGATCATTGAATTTCAATGCATGAGGTATCTTTTATAGGCCTATGTGTTTTTATTTTGTGCATTTAAAAACATTATTCTCATGAGGAGTCCTTAGACTTCACCAGATTGCCAAAACAGGAACCAAGACACACACACACAAAGGTTAAAAATCTTCATTCTGGTTTTCCTGAAGGCAGACACTGTTTCATTGCCCAATGATTAGGAGCAATTTGGAGCTGGAAGAAAAAGGGCTTCTTGGGGAAAAAGGTTAGGGTCTAAGTAAGTTATTCTGGGTTCAGACCTCTGACAGGCCACATCAGTGAGTTAGGGGGATGACTACCCCAACCATGTGAAGACTTCCCCCAGCAGAATGAGCAGATAAGGCTAAAGCAGGTGCTATGGAGCAAATAAAGACTAGTCACACATCAAAGACGCCAAGGTCACCCACTGCATTCTGAGCCATCACCAGTCATCTCAACCTTTGTCTTACCACTGGACTTCAATGGCTATGGAAGAAAGAGTGAGGCTGATGATTTTGTGCAATTTTGCCTCGTTGAAATCCAATTCATGCACAAGTCAATACATCACCCTATGAAGTCATTAGTCCTCTTTGAAATGAAGGATGAACATATCCCAATTACTACCTTTGAAGGGGAGGGTCTGGTCTAACCTGATTGTGCTTGTTACTCTACCACCGGACTGTTGTGCAGATCAAATGTGCCTGGTACATAGTAGATACTTAATGAATGTTTGTTGATTGATGGATCTTTCACTTAAATATGCTTCACAAACCATATATTACTACATAAATGTAAAGTGGTATTTATTATTAGGTACATTTCATCCTTTTTTCGAATACACTGACCCCCCACCCCCATCTTCAATATTTTGGCTACCTGTGGATTTTTCATCTGGAAACAGATTTCAAGTCAAAATTACTTAGACCCCTTTTGAGAGTTTGGACAAACAAATAGCCTGGCTTAGATCCTAATCATTCAGTGCCAGTGTTCTGATGGTCAAATCTGAATCCAATTCCATAGAGAGTAAAATACTCTGGAAATGTACATGCCCTCCTTTAAATTCATTTTACACACTCTTATCATTAGCACTGGCAGCTAGTTGGCTCAGTAGATAGCATGCTGAGTCAGAAAGGCCTGAGTTCAAATGCAGCCCCAGACACTTACTAGCAGTGTTACCCTGGCCAAGTTACTTAACCCGGTTTGCCTCAATTCCTCGTCTGTAAAATGAGCTGGAGAAGGAAACAGCAAACCACTCCAGTATCTTTGCCAAGAAAACCTCAAGAGTCGGACATAATTGAAAAACGAATGAACAACAATCATTACCCCTGGGGTGGGAGATGGGGGAGGGAGAGACAGCATGAATATTGAGTGATTCATATTTTCTGCAAATGAATAGCTTTTGTAGCCAGAGTAAAGTTTAGCTCTTTTCCCCAATGGGTGGTTCTCTTCTATGCAGTTTTTTCCAGACAACTTTATTCATAATAAGGAAATATTAAGGCCAAGCTTTCTTTGTAGCACATTTTAAGGACATTTCAATGCCCTGTGTGCACATTAATATTTTAAATGCAGTGTAGACAAAACATAATTGAGACTTGTCTGAAGCTCATGTTTACTTGAGCTATATGCCATCCTCAGGTCTTTGTTGGCGCTATAGGTGATGAAGCCTCAGATCTGCTAGATTTGAGATCTACAGCAGCTGCCAAAATAAATCTCACAGTTAAACCAGGCCTTTGCAAATGTATTGCTCCCAAGGACTCCTTCCAAGAAGAGGAGAGTCAGAACACTTCTCATTTACAATTTTTAAGACCTATACTTCACTAAGGTCTATCCATGGAGGATAAACAGCATGGGGAATGCTAGACCAACAAATCTCATCATTATATAGAACTGACAGAGTACACAGGAAATTGCATTAATTCTTCTTCGCCATGGTTTTAGAGAAGAATGCCAGATTTGAATTACAAGAAGAAATGTTCACCTTCTTGATGTCATGGGTTCTCTTTAAGAAGGAAGAACAAACAACAACAACCTTTAGCACGTCCCAACCCCACCAAAGAGATTTCATTTTAAAACTCCTTGTTGCCATTAGCTTTTATTGCCAACTTCGGTTGTTTTATTCCCCTGAATTTTGATGTATCAGAGACTTTTCTTAAAGGATTGTACCATTCATTTGTATTCATCCACAGTTACATCTCCTAGCTCCCATCTTCTACACTTAACTTTTATAATCCAAATTAGTTGCTGAGATGACTTCCCTCATTTCTTCTTTATCAAAATAAATTTTTGCCTTCAGAATTTCATCCTGGAGCGCTTCTCAAACTCTTGGGGCTGATTTCCCATGTAAAATTTTAGGCCCTGAGGTTCTACCTTGAGATCCTACTTCTTCAAAATTTTGGATAGAGATCAAACTAGGCTTGACTTTTCCTTCCTTATCTATTAACACTTTCCCGTAAGAGTTTCATAATTTCTGCTTCAGCAGCTAATTTTTATTTGTTGGTCAGATGCAAGTCCAGGATAGCAGTTTCTTTCATCACATTTTCTAGCTTTGATGAATGAAATTATCATTAAGGTAAATTAAGAATTTAACCGAAATAAGCACCAGATGTCTGGAGCGTGCCTGGCACATAATAAAAGCCTAATAAATGATTGTTGTTTTGTGGATTATATCATGCCTCAAAGGCAGGTTTGTAATTTTTCACTCCGCTCCTCATTCCTCTGGTCACTCTCCAGACTTCTACTGTGTGTCTCAGCAGCCTTGTAACTCTGAAAGATACCTCTACATATGTGACCTTCTCACCCTGGAAGATCCTTCTGCCCCTGCAGTCTCCTCCTCTGATTGGTGAGCTCCTCTTAGAATCTCCATTTTCAGGAAATCTTCAGATCAGCCATGCTCACCCCCTTGCTCCTCTCAAAGCTCTGCTCCTGACTTTCCATATCTCTCCACCATACCTCCATGTGGGTACCTCCCCTAAGCCCATCCCTGCTACTTTTCAGCTCCCTTTTCTGTGTTCTATTTCTCTATCAGAATGTAAGCTTGGTGAGGGCAGGGGGACTCCTAGAATTTAGTACAGAGCCTGGCATAAAGTAACTGCTTACCAAATGCTTATTGACTTGATTTGTTGATTAATCCATTTCCTGAACTCATTATTGGCTTTTTTCTTCTAGACAGGTAGTATATAATAAATTCCTACTATAATATTTCTTCTATTTTGTTTTCCATTGACCTTTGCATAATTATATATACTTATAATTACTGAAATCTATATAGTGTTATAACATTTGCAAATTTCTTTATATAGATTATCTCATTTGAATATCAAAACAAAACAGTGAGTGGGTACTATAAGTATAATTATTCCCATTTTACAGATGATGAAGCTGATGATGAAAGAAGTTACATAACTTGCTCATGATCAAATAGTTTGCAAGTATCAGAAGCAGAATTAAACTCTAGTTCTGTCTTCACTCCAGGTCCAGAACATTTTTCACTACACCTATGATTTCCACACATTTCTCATGATCACTATCTCCAAAATATTCTTATAGTATGTTTTTCGGCACTGCTTTTACACCTTTTTTAAATTTTATAATATATTATATTTATTTCTGTGCATGTGACAATGGTTCCCATTGTTACAATATAAGCTTTCTTGGGGCAGGAATATTTTTCATTTTTGTCTTGCCAGTACCTAACCTGGTACCTTGTGTATAGTAGGCCCTTAAACATTTATCAAATTAAAATGGGAAGGACCACCACTAATATGAAAAGATACCTACTTTTTCCCCCTGAACCAAACTACAAGTAGATATAACTACACTACTTAAGAGTATTATGAGCTCTCACCTCCCGCTTCTCCAAGCTAAGGTAGGAAAGGTATAATTAGGGGGGGAAAATGTTACTGTGAAATGTTACTTAGAGTCTAAATGTTGAGATCAGGTTTGAGAGAGAGGTTCGGATGTGAAGGAATTCATTTAGACCTTCTTTGTAGCCATTCTTTATTTAACTTTATTTAACATTCAAGCAACACAGGCCCTATTATCGAGAAGCTAATGAAAGGCCCCAATATTTGGGGGAGTTACGCTTATTTAGAGGTTTCAGAATGATGATGTAGTTTTAGGATTTTATGGTGGTTGAAGTTTAAGGAAGAATTTTATGACACAGGATAAGGAAAATGGTTGACAAGACAAGAAAGACAGGGAGACACAGGATAAGAAAGAAAAAAAATTCTTTTGGTCTTAGAAGATAAGGAGAAATTTTGTGGTATTTCAAGATAAAGGGGAAAAGGACTTTAGGAGGCCCTCAAGTTCAGGAGGGGCCTCACAAAGTACTGGAAAAGCAATCCTTAATATTCTTTTTAATCCTGAGGGTACTGTTTGTACCCATATCACAATCACAAAAAGCATTTGCTTAAGACTCATCAAAAACAAAAAAAAATTTTCTTAATCTAACATTATATTCTGCCTACTTCTTACAGTATATTGTATGTGCATGGTTATTTGCTTGCTGCGTACTCCATTAGAATGTGAGTCTCCTGTGAACAGGGACTGTTTTTGCCTTTCTCTGTACTCCCAATGCTTAGTACATTGCCTGACACATAGTAAGCCCTTAACAAATGGCTATTGATTGATTAATGAGATTAGTTTGGCACACAGAAACCAGAAATTTCCATTCTGTGAGTTACCTTTAAGCAAACTTGACTATAAGTGGAATCAAAATCCCAAAACAATTATGTACTTCAGCATTTAGGGACAAATAACCCTGTCTCTCCCTGTATATAACAAGGTGAAAATTATGTGAATTCAATTCAATTTTGCAAGCATTTATTAAGCACTTATATTCAAGGCATTGTACTAGGCACCAAGGATTCCTACAAGGACAAAAATAAAACTGTCCCTGCCCTCAGGGAGCTTACATTCTATTGTAAATGTTCTATTATGAAAACTACTTGAAATTCTAAGTTTGCAAGCTTCAACAGAAACATCCCAAATAAGCAATGATCTTCCCTAACATTTTTTTTAAATCATGAAAAGGTTTGCCTCAGCTTGCATTTAATTCTACTGGGCCTTGAGCTATTAAAACTTTATGGAACTCTCTGAAAAGCATCCCCTGGGATCTTCCTACAGATGCTGGCGCTATGCTTTAGAATTTATGCTCTTGGCTTTCACACTCTCAAGGTTTCAAGCTTTTTCTTGCTGATTCTAACCTGGGCCAGATAAGAACAAATTACCCTAGTAAGATAAGTCTTTACCAACTGGTGACATGGTAGGAAAGTAAATCTATACTTGAGGTAAATCTGAGTGGAATATTTTTCAGGGTGATCATTTATCCTTCAAAAATAAAGCACTTTTTTCTTAACAACATGGCTAATATGGAAATATGTTTTGCATTATTTCACATGTATAACTGATATCAAATTTTTTTCCTTCTTAATGGATGGAGGAGGGGTGAGAGGGAGGGAGAGAATTTAGAACTCAAATTTTTTTTTAAAATGTTAAAAATAAATAATAGTTTAAAAAAGCATCGCTGATATTTGTTTTTATTTAAAATGTATATATATATGAAAAAATGTGAAATATATTCATAGATTAGATATGTATGAATGTGCACATTAGTTTTATATATGTGAAATATACAAATGAATATATATGAAAAATACACACATATGTACATATACTATATACATATAGTGTATGTGTGTGTGTGTGTGTGTGCGCACAGCAGCTACGTGATGCAGTGTATAGAGTGCTGGGCCTGGAATCAAGAAGACTCACCTTCCTGAGTTCAAACCTTTCCTCAGACACTTACTAGCTGTATGACCCTGTTTGCCTTAGTTTCCTCATCTGTAAAATGAGCTGAGGAAGGAAATGGCAAACCCCTCCAGTATCTTTGCCAAGAAAATCAAAAATGGGGTCATGAAGAGTAGGACACAATCAAAAAACAACTGAATAACAACAAATACAGATACACACACAAGTATATGTGTCTTCTTCCATCTAACAACTTCATACTAAAATATTCTGATCTGGATCTGACTCAATATTAAAAAAAAATTAGCCACTCCTAGATCATTCAGCAGTTAAAAAGAAATTTGCTTAACTATGGAAAGAGAAGGATATTCATTAATGATAGGCAGTGAGGATACTCTGAGCTGATTCAAATGATAGAAGATTTTGAGGATCATTTCAATATCTTTTAAAGGAAAAACTACTCTAACTTGCATGGGGTCAAGGGATAGAATATTGCTCTTACCACATAAGATCAAAGCAATAAGCAATACAACCTCACAAAGAAAAATTGAAGCAGTGACAAGTGAGTTGCAGAAGGTCCTATTGGAAATTATTAACAAAGTTGGAACTAGAATTAGAAACTTATAGGCTAGTGAATAAAAATTAAATGTTTAATTTCTGTCCCTAGTAACAAGCTATTTTAAACGTTTGAATTAATTCAAACAAGTGACAATTCAAACATTTTTTTTCCTTCCCAAGAAAAGGTAATCGAACTATTTTCAACCATTTTTTCTTTCAAACCAGCTTTTGTCCATACACATAACCTCAGACTCACATAAATGTGTCCCTTCCATGCAAGAAGAGGAAAATAGAAAAAGAATCTCAATGGAATATTACGCCAGTAGAAGTTCTTATAACAAATTATACTTGTATAGTGCTTTTAACTTTTCTAAAGCACTTTTGCATCCTTTATATCTTCTTATCCCCACAATTTCCTGTTGAAACACGGAGGGCAGATAGGATACTCCCTATTTGACAGATGAGAAAATTGATACAGAGAGATTGTTACTTTATTTTAAAATTATTTAACTAGTTACTGGAAGAGTTGACACAGAAACCCAAGTCTTTGGGTTCCCAGCCTCAGCTTCTCTTCTCTCATCCAGGAGCCCCCAACCACATTGGAATACAGCAGGAAATCACAAAGCGATTTGCTATTTGCCATGTTCCTCTCTCTCTCAAGTGATGTCGGACTTTCCAACAGTGAAGAAAATGCAGATGGAAGCGATATCCCACCTCCCACCCTGCTCATGGACTTCACTGCCAATACCACCGCTCCTATTACTCATTTTCCACTCTCTCTCATCTGTCTCAGTGACCTAAATGTGAAAAGTAGTTCTCTTTACAAAAATGTGTGTGTGTGTGTGTGTGTGTGTGTGTCATGCACTAGACCATTAGTCTCCAACCTACCCTGAACACCTATAAGTAAAGAATTTTTAGGCATGCATTCCAATAAATACATATTTATTTGTAAGTTATGTGTATATATTACTTTACTAATAATTATGTTCAATATAAAAATGAAGCAAAAAATAGACATTTTTAAAGGATGAGGCAAAGATAAAATAATATTTTACCTTAGACTCAATAGAGAGCTACTGGAGTTTCTTGAGTAAGGGAGTGACAGTTGTACCTGTGCTTTAGCAAAATCACCTTGACAGCTGTGTGTTAGATGTAATGTAGTGGGAAGAGACTTGAGGCAGGGACTGATTAGGAGCCTTTTACAATAGTACAGGCAATAGGTGGTGAGAGGCTGTACTAAGGTGATAGCTATATGAGTAGAGAGAAGGGGATTGGTGAAAGAGATGTTTTATAGTTAGAAACTGTAAAGGTTTGGTAAGTGATTGGATATGGGAAGAAAAAGAAAGAGGTGAGGACAGAAGGAGGGAAGGAGAGAGAGAGGATGATAGCAAGTTTACAAATCTGGGTTATTGGAATGATGGGGATGCCCTTGGCAGTAATAGGGAGGTATGTAAGAGGAATGGGTTTGGAATGAAAGACAATGTCCTAATATCCTCAATGCAAATTGCAACCTCAATACACGTGCTCATCCTGTGCAACTCACTCTGTATCTCCAAACGTATATATGTGTGTATGTGTATACATATTTCCTTCCATCCAACAACTTGATGTTAAGGTGTTCTAGGATGGATTTGACTAAGGTCAGTCCCTTGGCAGTTTATGTTCAATATTGGAATAAAATGAGACATTCCTACGTCATTTAGCAGTTAACAAAAGGAAATGCATTTAACCATAGGCAGAGAAGGTTATTCAAAATGAGAGGGATGAGAAACAAAAAGTTGGGGAGGGTAAAGGGAAGAGTACTCATACTTACTAGCCACTGTCCTGAAGAGCAGAACCAGCCTAGGAATGCAGAGCCAGTCAAAGGGTTCCTGATGTATACAGGAAGTGATCTATGAGTATATTAACATTGGAAATAGGGGTGAATTTTCCTCACAGCACCTGTGTACCTACTGGTATGTGTGTCTGGCCTAAGGTTAAGTCAAAACCAAGCTAGGCATAAAGGAAGAGATTGGGAGCTTGTACAGCTGCATGAAGGGATAAATGAAGAGAGTGTGGTCATGGAAACAAAACTCCAATTCGTTATCATGGGGAGGGTTGGTTTGATCTATCTTGCAATTCCTGATCAGTACTCAATAGGGTTATATCATGATTCTCACAGAGCCACCACTTTGAGGATCACTGCACTAGACTGTGCTGTCTTCAATAGAAGCAGGAGTTGAGATCTTTTAAAGCATGTTCTTTCTTTAAAAAAAAATAATAAATTAATGTATAGGATTTTGAAGTCCTCCAAATGTTCCAGAGAAACTTCTCCTTAGTGCTGCCTCTAAGTAAATGGGTCCTGGCTGGAGTTTTTCAATCTAGTCCCTTAAATGAAATGGCAGAATAATAAAAAGAGCTTAACTTGAACTTGGGGAATAATAAATCTGTTGCATAAAATGGGAAATGGAAAATTAGCATGTAAACCCTGGGCTTTCCCCGTGTGCATAGCTATAAATCAGGTGTCATAAGAATACAGAAATTAGCATATTGATGAGCTTCAAGAATATATTACCGTGACTTAAACATTTGGAACAAAGATGTACTTGTCAAGAATAGAAAATTTGAAACACTTGTCATGACTAGCAAAAAAAACTCACATCTTAAACTTCTTGGGAAATACTTGGACAAAAATTACAATTCTCCTCTTTCCCACAGAATCTGAATCTTCATTCCTCATCTTTACTCTCCCCCTAGTAAAACATCTCCATGGCAGCCACATCTGTCCCAAAACCAAATATGACCCCTTTTTTAAAAGTTCTGCCAAATGCACACTGGAGGAGAAAGAAGTAAAACATGAATTTCCCACTAAATCATCCAAACTAATTTATTTATTCATAACCTGCCAAGCTATGAGAGAATGACACTGTTATTTATTTTAAAGAACATGCAAAATCAAATATTATAATGATTATTAGGTCATTTTTGATGAATGTTGCTGAGCACTGTTTTAATAAAAACTGGATTCCAATATTGAGTTATTTAAAAGTTTCTGTATTACATTCTAGATACATTTAGACAATCAACTTTCCCAAGAGACTTCAAATTCAAATACTATAGGGGTTTAATGAATATTGAATAAAACAAAGCAGAAATAGAGAGACAAAGAGAAGCAAAGAGACAAAGACTTTAATCCATGACTTACCCCAAGCAGGAGTAGAGCAGGCAGCTTCATAGGCTCATAGAATTCTAGAAATGGAAGGGACCTTCAGCCACAACTTTACAGAAGAGGAAAGTGAGGCTCAAAGATGGGAAA
The DNA here is from genome assembly GCF_900497805.2 of Vombatus ursinus. Taxonomy (NCBI): domain Eukaryota; kingdom Metazoa; phylum Chordata; class Mammalia; order Diprotodontia; family Vombatidae; genus Vombatus; species Vombatus ursinus. The sequence goes on from NW_020954585.1 coordinate 58,915,890, forward strand.
TAACTTGATCACATAGATAATTTGAAGATCATCCCAAAATCTTTCCTCAACTAGCCTGTTATATAACTCCTAAAATTTCCACATAGCTTACTTGTTTGTGGTAAAACATTTCATCCCTGTTGAAATATGAATGTTACTTGGGAGATATTACATATTGAAGGATTTTTTGTTTTTTTACTGCACTTGCAATTTCATTGGATTCACACTTCTGCAGGTATTGGATTGGTAAGTAGAAAACAAGGTTTTCAGAGAGTAGAATACAAGACAGGTAAATTTTGATAAAAGGGAAAGAAACAGCCAGGAATGGGGGGAGGGGGCATGGGAAATGATCCAGGGCATAGAATAACAACCAAAAGGCTGAGGAAGTTGGTTCATTGAAGACCCCCTACTCTATTCCAATCAGTATCAATCTATTTGATGTGATTATAAGTTCTGTATATTTGGCCCCAGAGCTGTGAACTGCAAATGGTAAGATCACTTGCATAATCATGGGAAGCTGGCTGGAGGCCCTCTCCCCTTCTTTTTCCTTGTGCTGACCAAGCCCAGTGTGGCAGACGTGACTCAACTATATGGAAAGTTCCTAAAGTTATTTTCATACCTCTGGACCATTCTCTCTTATCCAACATGAGCAGGTACCCATCTTATCACCATCTTATGAGCACCTTATGACCACCTACTCAGTGGAGATATTCCTTGCTTTGCCCAACTTGTGACCCTGCTGATATATTGTTTTGCTTATGTTAGCTTATATGTCTATGTCAACCAATGGAATTATTCTGTATCTCGTAGAGCTGCTTTTGAATGTTTGCTTATCAGCCACTATAAAAATAGGGTCCTAGAAGGAGGGGGCATCTCAGAGCATGAAGAAGATCTGAGGTCCACTTCATTAGAGGGGACCATGGACCCTTTAATAAAGTGCCATTGGCTCAGAGCTCTGCCTCAGTTTCTCTTATTGTAGGTTGGATAATTTTTATCCCCACAAATCATTGCAGGGAGGTGACTATATAGTTTATCTGAATATAAGGAAGAACTTACAATCGCCAGAAACTTTGAATGGATCTGTGATATCAGCAATGTAAATATTGCTTCCAGCAGTATGGGTTATAGCCCATCTATATTTTCTCATCCTATTCAACTCTTATCCATACCCTCCCAATAAATCTTCTACAAAGTTGGGTCCACACAACTTGCTGAAGGACATTCTCTAGATATCTTGACATTATATGCATACCACTGGAGTACAAAGGCATTCATCATCCCTCACTCTGACTGGAAGAGGATCCACCTCATCTTCCAGTCATACCTGTTTCTGATAATGTCCCCTATGTTACTTCTACTATACAATTATTTGTTATCAGTATGTTGCAAACTCTTCAAGCATACTATCTCCATTGTCCTTTGAATGATCTGCCACTCTAATTCTTCAGAGACCATGGTATTTCATAACTAACAGCCATATAGCCCCACTGCAGGAATACTGATATTAAAAAGATTGGCCTTAGTTTCAGAGAGAAACTTGGGTCATTCAAAACATTACACAGTTTTCCAAAGGCAATGATGTAGAATTCTCTGTAATCTTCTGGGGCTTGATCCAATCAGCACAATGGCAGCTAGAAATAGGACTATCTGGAAAACATCTTAGTCAAAGTCATTCTTCCTTAGACATCCTCCATGAGAGTGACAAATACTTGGGTTTAGCATGTGTTTTCCTACTTTATGTTTCACTTATTAATAATTAGATTCTCAGTAAGCAAAGTTATCTCTGTTGTTACATCTTTCAAGTTTATCATGTATGCTTTTGACATATATATGAGTGATACCTTGTATGTGATATTTTGCTATACTAAATGAAATGCTTTTTTCTAGTCACCAAGAAAAACACAGTAGGATCTTGTATTCTCTCCAGATTACAATCAATAGTGGGACTATAAAGATAAAGCCAACTGTAGAATATTGCCACCTGCCCATTACCTTCTCATATTTTCATCAATGAAGCCTTAAAATGTATGTAGATTATTCTGATTAAAATTTTTGTAGAAATAAGAGAGTAAGCATAAGAGTTAGGAGTTACTGGTACTTAATTGATCACTTTTTTTGTTTTTGTAATAAAAAAGTCTGATAGTATTGTTTCCTCTTTTATGTAAAACAAGAATTAACTCCCACCTTATATTACTACCAGAGTAGACATCTGTGTAGCCTTGATCTAGTTTTGTTCCTCTTCTCATCTTTATTTTCTTGAGTACCATTTCCACTTCTTTAGGCAATATTGGAAGTTGTGGCATAAGAGCAAGTATAGAGGCTTTACTTCATCAATGGAAAAAAACTTGTTATAGAAATTGCCAGATCTTTTCTATTGTTTGTTTATTGTCTACCTTCCAATCTATTATCCTTAAATGCCCTAATGCTATCTGTCCTTGTTAGGTCTCTTGCCAAATTTTCTGTAAAATCATTTTTCCTTCACTGTTTCTTCTTTCTTTAAGAGATAATACTGCTCATAATCTTAAATCATTCTCTTCCATAAGATCTTATAAATATATTTATATCTCTAAACTAATGTTGATTTACCTACTACATCTCTCCACTCATCAAGGAAATTAAAGGTTTTCTGGTCAAGGTGGCTCCTAAGTGCTTTTGGTCTCCTCATCATGGAAATTGATTTACATCAGTTAGATTTCTTTCAGTAATAGTGGTAAATCTACATCAATTTCTGTAATTTTATCAATTCCCCCATTCTTGTATAGCAACAGCTTCTTTAAATATGGCAAAGTGGAATTACGTCAGTTACACACCATAATGTTTTATTTTTATTCTTTCTTTTAATTTGTTATTTTATCTTCACTCAAGCTGATGAACTGAACATATAGAGATGGATCATTCAGAAATGACCCCCAAACTGGTAACAAGATATTTTAGTTGCACATGGGCATGGTGTGTGCTGAGCAACATTGAATAAATGAATTAAATGATGTGTGTCAATCTATCAATCAATAAACATTTATTAAACCAGGCTCTATGCTAAACACTGGGGGCACAGCAATTGCTAATCTGCATCAGTAAGGGATGATTCCTTACCGGGAATTCCCTACAGTAATGAAAAGTTACAGGTCCCAAAAAATCTCATTATCTCTCTCTCTCTCTCTCTCTCTCTCTCTCTCTCTCTCTCTCTCTCTTTCCCTCTCTCTCTCTCTCTCTCTCCTCTACTTTGGGACTTCTCCAACTTTTCAATCATGCCCCAGGAAGCTCATTTTTGGGAAAACCTCATCACCATTCTCTGTCTTCTTATTGGAGGATGAAGCTATGGTCTCCAAAATCTCCATTTAAGCTCAGCTCTGAACATCTCATTTCTCATCTGACTTTTCCACCAGGCCCCTTTGTCAGGTGCCTTCTCCAGCCCTCCCTCCCCTCCACCTCAGCTTTTCAACTTCCTTTTGCCTTTTGGGTGTTGTCGTCCCCCATCAGATTGTAAGTACCTTAAGGGTAGGGTCTGTTTTTTTGTTTTTCTTTTTGGGCCCCCAGTGCTTAGCACAGAGCTGGCTTAATAAATGTTTATTGACTGATGGACTGACACACATCATTTAATTCATTTATTCAATGTATTCAGCATACACCATGCCCATCACCTACCAGCTGACCTTCTTTCTAAGTGTTGTTGATACCTTTTTTCAAACCACATTCATATTCCAGTATACCACAAAAGGAAATTACACAGACAGGAATGAAGGTTCTATTGTATTTTTCTTTGTTTAATAGGTTGTTATGGTCAAAGAAATAGGGATAACTAGCTGGGCAGTCTATGGCAGATGAGCCTCTCTATACCTAGCAAGGCCAGTCTTCATAATGCAGGCAGTCTCCTGCCAAGAGTCTACACAAAGCCTTTCCATCATGATGTTGTTGTTGCTCAGTCATTTTTCAGTCATGCCTGACTCTTTGTGACCCCATTTGGAGTTTTAAGCTTTTGGATTAAGAATTCACTGTTTGGAGGCAGCTAGGTGGCACAGTGGATAGAGCAGCGGGCCTGGAGTCAGGAGGACCTGAGCTCAAATACAGCCTCAGACCAGTCATTTGACACTTACTAGCTGTGTGACGCTGGACAAGTCACTTAACCCCAAGTGCCTCACAAAAAAAAAAAAAAGAAAAAGAATTCACTATTTGGTAAAAATTGTTGGAAAAACTGGAGAACAGTCTGGCAGAAACTAGGTATATACCAATATCTTATATCATTTACCAAGATAAAGCCAAAATGGATGCATGATCTAGACATAAAGAGAGATATCATAAGTAAATCAGAACATGAACATATTACCTATCAAATATATAGATAGGAGAAGAATTTATGAATTAAAAAGAGATGAAGAGCAATATGAAATTACAATGAATGATTTTGATTACATTAAATTAGAAAGGGTTTGTACAAATAAAACCAATGTAGCCAAGATTAGAAGGAAAGCAGAAAATGGGAAGAGAGGATTTTATAGACAGTTTCTTGGATAAAGCCCTTATATCTCAAATATATAGAGAACTTTTTTTCTTTCCTTTGATTTATCAACAATCACTTCCATAAGCTTTTGAGTTTTAAATTTTTCTCCCCCTCCTTCCTCACCTTCCTCCCCAAGATGGCATGCAATCTGATATAGGCTATATACATATACATTCCTATTAAACATATTTTCAGATTAATCATGTTGTAAGGAAGAATTAGAACCAATAGGAGGAACCACAAGAAACAAGAAACAAGAAACAAAACAAAACAGAAGAAAAAATAGCAAATAATATGCTTCAATCTGCATTCAAACTCCATAGTTCTTTCTTTGGATGTGGATAGCATTTTCCAACATGAGACTTTTGGATATGTCTTAGATCCTTGCATTGCTGAGAAGAGCTAAGTCTATCAAAATTAGTCATTGCACAACATGGCTATTACTGTGTACAACATTCTTCTGGTTTTGCTCACTTCACTCAGCATCAGTCCATACAAGTCTTTCCAGGTTTTTCTGAAGTCTGCCTGCTCATCATTTCTTGTAGCACAGTAGTATTTCATTACATTCATATGCCACAATTCCCCAATTGATGGGCATCCCCTCAATTTCCAATTCTTTGCCACCACAAAAAGAGCTGCTATAAATGTTTTAGTACATGTAGGTCCTTTTCCCATTTTTGTGATCTCTTTGGAATACATCCCTAGAAGTGCTATTGCTGGGTCAAAGGGTATGCATATTTTTATAGCCCTTTGGGTGTGGTTCCAAATTGCTCCCCAAAATGATTGGATCATTTCACAACTCCACCAGAAAACTTTGTCAAATGTATAAGAATGAGTCATTCTGCAATGGTCAAAGGCATGAACAGGCAGTTCTTGGAGGAAGAAATCAGTTATACTCTGTTATACAAAATCATACTAAAAATGTTCTAAATCATTATTGACTAGAGAAATGCAGATTAAAATAACTTTGATATATATCTCACATCTATCAGATTGGCTAAAATGATAGAGAAAATGACAAATGTTGGAGGGGTTGTGGAAAAATTGGGACACTAACACACTGTTAGTGGAACTGTGAATTGATCCAACCATTTTGTAGAGCAATCTAGAATTATGCCCAAAGAGTTATAAAACTGTGTATACCCTTTGACTCAGCAACACCACTATTAGATCTGTTTCCCAAAGTGATCAGGGGAAAATGAAAAGACATATATGTTCTAAAATATTTATAGGAGCTCTCATTGTGGTGTCAAGAGCCTGGAAATTGAAGGGATGCCCATCAACGGGAGAATGGCTGAATAAGTTATGGTATGATTGTGAGGGAATACTACCATGCTGTAAGAAATGATGAACAGGTTGATTTTTAGGGGAAAATGGAAAGACTCACAAGAAATAATGAAGAATGAAACAAGTAGAACCAAGAGAATGTTATATACAGTAATAGCAATATTGTTTGAAGAGTAAATGTGAATGACTAAGCTATTCTGAGGTTTATGAATATTCAAATCAACTACAAAGGAAAATATTATCCACCTCTAGAGAAAAAACCGATATATGGGACTATATATTGCATAATTTGTGACATATAAAAAGGTTTGAGAAGCATAGTTCCTGGGTAATTAATCATTTTATTAATCATCCTAGCAGACAATTAATAAAGGAGGTCAGTGGCACTCTCAAATGCCAAAGACCCCTCATAGAACTACTAAAAACTTATATGCTTTTGGAAGAGGGGATGTTCCCAAGGGTGGCACTCAACCCTGATTGCTCAACAATTAATGAGAAGAATGACTATTATAATGAGAGGTGGGCTTATTTTAATGAGAGGCTGTGGGATGTGACTTTGATCATTCAGTCTTGGATGAAGAGATTTATCTCTCATCCAGACTACCCCCACCTAGGGCAATCTAGACAAAAGGGGGTACCACTGACCCTTTTTATTAATTATCTATTAGCATGGATTTAAAAACGATTAATTACCCAGAAACTATGTCTCTTGAACTTTTTATATATATCACAATTTCACATATATATCTGTGTCAAATGTTGGCTTTCTCTAGTAGAGGATTGGAGCGGGGAGGAGAGAAGCAATTTGAAACTCAAATGTAATAAAAAATAATTTTTTAAAGCATCAGTGATGAGTAAGGGTGCACAAAGAGAGTAGTTTGTTGTTGTTTTTTTTTTTTCCTAATTCCTTGGTTCTTGGTAGTTACACTTAGGATTCATCAGCCATTCTAGCTATTTTGATCTACAGAGGTCCTTCCTTTCTCTGGGAAGGCTGACCACACTGCTTCAGAGACCCTGAGCAACCAAGGAGTAGTGAAAAAGGGATCTCCTTTAAATCAGTTAGTATTGATTACTCTGATTTATTTTTAGTTTAATTCTAGGATTGTTTCCTTCTGTATGAAAAGCTAGCCCTAATAACTAAGCCAAACCAACATAGATACTCTCTTAAGTCTAGGTTACCTATAGATTTAGTGAACAGATATCATTTAGTAGCAGATAATTTAGAGCAAGACATATAACTATGTGGGGATAAAATAATCATAGAATTGTAAGACTCTTTTTAAAGATTAAAAAGAGCAGCTGGAGAAAGGAGGGGGGTTGTCTAAAGGTTAAGTTTCTCTTTCCAGTCTTAGTGAAAAATCTCTTTTTTTCCTTGAGCCAGAGGTTAAAAGTCTAAGTTGAATAATGTAATCTTGGCAGCTAGAAGATGATTGCTAGCTACCAACTACAAGTTACCCTTTAAAAAGTGAGCTTTCTGGTTACAAAAGGCATCACCTGTAAGGCAAGGACTTCTCGGGTAATCTCACTTTGGCAGCTAGATGTTGCCAACAGTAAGAACCTGGGTTGAGAAGTCCTGGGAGAAGTGAATTAGTTAGATGATCTGTCTTGTCCAGTTGAACCATGTTCAAAACAAGTTTCCTCTTTTTTATTCTTCTTTTCTGTTATAAAAATAAGCTCTGAAAAAAATAAATAAAAATAAGCTCTGTAAATCACTCCTTGGTCACTAATTACTGAGGAATTGGTTGACCTGATTTAATGGTAACTTGCTAGCCCTGCTATTAAATCACTATTTATTTTCTTGGTAACTTTGTACCTCACTTTTTTTTATTTCAGATAATTAATTTTAACAGTAGCATTATGGCAGAGAGGGACCTAGGGTAGAGAAGGACACTGAAAAAGAGAACTAAAGGAAGGAAGATAATGAGGAGTACGGAAAACACAGTTCTCCTAATTTACATTTCTACCTCCTTTTGGAAACTACACACTTTCAGCTCTACATTAACAGAACATTCTCTTCAAGTGACAATTTCTATATTGTTCTGGTCCTCGAGATGAATCAATCCCTTTCTTCCACTGTACAGAACTCTGGTCTAAATAGATGACGATAGAATCTTATAAAGTAGTTGCTCACATAAAAAGACCCCAAACATGCAGTTGATAACAGAGTTTTCAAAGAGCTAAAGTATTTAGCACCATAGGACCAAATACTCAAGCATTTAAAGTGAAAGATGGGGGGAGAGCTTTCCATTTTTTTATTCACTTGTTTAATGTCCATTAGACCCAGGTCAAAATGGCCAGTTAAATTATATTTTATTAAATTGAAAAATATTTTTATTCTAATCTTTCACTGACATGAGAAATGAATTGTAAAGTATTGAATTTTTTTTTAATCAAAACTAGACTCCAGCATTGGGCTGACTAACATTTGTAATGAAACAGCCATTTATATGTCAAAAACCACAGATTCTGCATGCTCAGCCTGCCTGCAAAATGTCCTACATTCATTATATAATATGTGCGTTAACTTTATCACTCTACCAATTCCAGGCTTCCCATCACTGACATAAATTTGCACTGGGGATAAGGAATAAAGAAGACTTCATTCAGCATCTTTAAAATGCCTATGTAAGTTTACCCTGTGGCAAAGCCAGAGCTAAGGGCAGGCAAAGTGAATCATCACCAAAGGTACATCATGCAGCTTGGTGCAATGAGGGACACTTTTAAGTTTTCACATATTTTCAGTGCCAGAAAATTCCACTCTTTGTGGCATGTAAGTATTTATCTTGTGATTTAGTCATTTTACATGAGGAATACAATTTACAAACACCAGAGGGTGAGGCCACAAATTTCAAATCTTGCCTAAGGAACCAAGGACTTAAGCCTAGGTCTCTCCTGACTCCAAATCCCATGCTCTTGCCCCTCTGATAGGATCACAGGATTTAAGGTTGGAAGGGACATTAGATATCATGTAAGCAAGTGGTTATTACTTTGAGTTAGGCTCTGAGGTGAAGGAGCAAAAAGAACTGATTCCTCTTGCTCCTTTGGATCTAGCATTCCTTCTAGCTCACCCATCCCTTTGGAAGAAAACAGCATATGCCTTGTCTAGTTTCTGCTGTATTTTGACCATTAAGGTTCATTAAATAAGAACCCATTGGGAATAGGTAACTGAGTAATTTCTTTAATATTTTTAACGGGTATAGCATTGGAGATTCAGAGCTAGAAGGGACCTTAGATGTCATCTCATCCACTATACCCCATCATTTTGCAAATGGGGAAACTGAGGCTCACCATGCCTATGCAGTCAAAATTTCTTCCTTCTAAAGTTATCAAAAGACAAAAAAAAAAGTAACTGGACCAAATCAAGTGCATAGAGAAGAAAACAGTCTTAGAAGAGGTAAAAACTGAAAACACAGAGATATCAAATTTCAAAATATTTGAAAAAGGGCAAAGAAATAAAGAAATGATAAAATCATAGACCTTATTATCCCCCAAAAACACACTATCAGAAGGAGCTCAGTACCTCTGACCCACATATCTGTTTTCTAATCTCTACAAAATATTCATTAGAATAATCTACACACAAATTGAAGGTATGCTTGATGAAAACCAAAAAGACATGCCATGAATATACCCCTTCAAGGCTTGCACTTTATGTATGTTATCTCACTCAATCCTCATAGCAACCTTGTGAATGTAGGTACAGCAGATATCATAGGATCATAGATTTAGAGCTGCAAGAGACCTTAGAAGCCATATATAATTGATTCCTTTGCAATCCTAGCTTTTTTATATACATTTAAAAACATCCTGGGAAGGGTTCCATAAGCTTCACCAAAGATTGCCAAAGTGGTCCCCCATAACAACCTTCTCTAAGCCTCAGTCTCCTCAGTCTATAAAATGGGAATAATCAACCTAAAGGTGCCTGATCTTCATCCCAGAAGATCATTTCAGTTCCTGAACTCACACCTTGGAAGTACTCTCTGCTTCTGGTGCCCCCAATCTTTTATTAAACCATTCTTCCCAGAATTTCCATTTAAGCAGGGCTCCTATACCAGCCATTTCCTCATTTATCACTTGGCTACACTTCTCTGGACCATGCCACCTTTATACTTTCTTCCTGCTTACAGCTCCTTTTCAGCTTCCTTTTATGTGTTATCTTCCCCACTCAAAAGTATGCTCCTTGAGGACAGGGACTATCTTTCTTTTTGCTTATATTTGTTTTGTGGTGCTTAGCATAGTCAGATGCCTTCAATGAAGACCACTATATCAAGGTCAACTACCACACTGATGACAAATTATTTAATTTGAAAAGGCTACAAGCCAAGATTAAAGTGGAGGGAGAGTTGGTGCATGATTTCTTTGTTTGCAAATGATTATGCACAATGCAGCCTCTGAAGCTGAGATGCAACAAAGTATGGATGGATTCTCTGCTGCTTGTGTTAATTTTGGATTAACGATTAAGTTGTACAACTTACAACTCAACCAGCCACCATCACACCATCCATACATGGGGGAGTATGACATCAGGTCCAGTTAGCTAGAAAAAAGACAAAGTTCAAATAAATGTTTATGGGAAGGAAGGATTCATGGGAAATGTCTGGAGCATCTAGAGTGGGGATTCCAATCTGGACAAAAAGATAATAAAGTCAACAAACTAAGATCCTGTCAATAATAATAATGGGTAGGATTTATACAGTATTTTAAGACTTACAAAGTGATTTACATGTTGCCTCATTCAATCCTTATAACAAAGCTTTGATGCTCTTATTGTTTTCATTTTACAGATGAGGAAACTGAGGCTGGCAGAATTTAAGTGATTTGCCCAGGGTCATACAACTAGTGTCTGAGGCCAGATTTGAAATCAGGTCTTTGTGACTCCAAGTCCAGCACTTTCTCCACTGTGCCACTTAGCTCCCTATGATGTAATATGCAAAGTTTAGAGAGCTGTCTGAGCCTCAAAGAGGATGATGCATCTAATAAGTATCAGAGACAAGATTAGAAACCAAGTCTTCCTGACTCCAAATCTAGTATTCTACTATGTCTATCTGATAATAATACCATTGTAATAACAATAACAACTTTTAGAGTTCTCTACATTTTTATTTCTTAATATTAAGAAAAGAAAATACTCCAAGTCTGGGCAAATTCAGAATTTCCTTGCTCCTAAAGTTATCAATAACTTTGGCCTTCAATCTGGCCCAGGAGTAAGTCAAATAGAGCTAAATAAATACTGCCTTAAAGGTGTGATACACTCAGCTAGAAGCATAAAGACGCGGCCACCTTTGGACTGAAGATGACAGAAAAGTAGGGATTAAATGGAGTCTCAATCAACCACTTACGTGATAATTTTACTTAGGTCAAGCCTGATCTGAAAACAACCTGATAAATCAAGCTTTTCTTAAACCTTTGGTCAATATAAATCCAACTCCTGGAAGAGCAGATTGTAGTGTGCATGTATAATTTATACTGTAGCTAGTTCATTATTAAAGTTCATTAAATTCTGATGTGCCCTTCAATGCTTCAAGGATCTGTGGTTTCACTCCTGTGGTTCTCCTTCTATTCATGTTAATAGGAACCTCCTGAATACCCTGTAGATGATTTAACAAGTTGTTGGGACTAAAAATATTCATCCTCTTGGTGATCAAGTCTCTGCTGATAAAATGCACCAGACTTAGGTATGCTGATCCTTAGACAACAGACATGCAATCTGTCACTGGGCTGATACTCAGAGCCATTTCAGTACTTGGTAGGACTTGCCAGAACTTATGTTCCTCTGGTATAATCTTTGGGAACCCAGAGTCACCTCCACAATACAGTATGATGTTATAGGTCTTTGGTAGAGGTAAATACTGGTATGCATTAAATAAAAAACAACTAATGTTGGAGTGGTCTTTTGAGTACTGACCACAAATCCTTCCATACCACAGGATTCTAGGACTGGTTTTGGTTGGTTTGTTTGTTTAGGTCAGGAGGCATTGATTTTCTTCATATTTAAGTACCAGACAAGATTCCTCTCCTAAGCAAGTCACATCTTAAATGCACATGTTTTAAAATATGCAATTTTCTTGTTTGAGAATGGCATTATCTCTAGCCAACAATACTATGTTGAATGGCTGAATTTATCCTACCTCAAGAATGGTGTTTCTCAAAGCACTCTGCAATATTACCACAAGTTCACGTTTAGTTTTAGTGAAACTTGTATTGTTTCTTAATAGTTATGAAAAATAATAATTTTAGAGGATTTTACAACAAGGATTCTGTCAAAGTTTTCTTTAAACTGAAGGGGTCTATCTAGTGGTATGCTAGTGAATGTTTAATAACCAGCTCTCCAAAAAACAATGTATACAGGACATGCTTTTTTCTAGTTTAATTCACATTATTAACATTTTCTCCATCACTCTCTTAAGTCTATACAATCAACAAAACAATGAATCAAGCTCTGATTTGTGGGTATTTGTCAATTTTCAAGGAGTAAATGTTCACACTGAAAATTTACCAGTCAGCTCTGCCATTTTGAGCTTGCACATACCTGGTTCTACCACCGTGGAAAAGTTTGAGAACCACCCCTCTAGGGCGACACAAAGTTCCCTCCAAAAGACAAGCATCTTTGGAGGTTTTGTCTAATCAGAATTCTCAACATGCACAAGTAACTCTCTAGGGAGTTCATGGCAGTTTTCTGGATCCCAGGCCCACACTACCCAAGCAAATAGAAGTGTGGCTTGTATGAAGATCAAAGTTAGAACTGAACCCAATAGACTAAAGGGGTGCCTGCCTATATTCTAGACTTTTCCTAACCTCTTTGTCTTCTTCTTAACCCTACCTTTCCCTGGAAATCTACCTGTCTTAACTCCCATTCTCTCAGGACCCTATTCTAGCTTAGCCATTTCATGAACCAATTCAAGCTAAAGTGCTAATGGTTTATAAAAGCTCATTGTACTACCCCTCCAAGATAATATTTGCATCAGTGTCTTATCCCAAAGAAGGGTTCTAATTGTTTAAGGAAAAATATTTCAGGCCAGGGGTGGACACATTTGGGAAATGTGATAAAGGCCAATTCAGGAAGCACCTAGAATCTCAAATGTACTATTATTTCATATGGTATAACATACTATGTGTGTGCCTAACCAAGCATATTTTAGCTTTGATCATAGGTCCTCATTGCCATGGGGACATTTGAAGAGCAGATCTATTTTAGAGAGGACTAGAAATTTGACGTAAGTTCATATTTTATGGAGAAAGAGTAGACACCACTCTCTGCCATAGAATTTCTTTTCAAAGCTCTGCTGCTCCATTGTGTCTGGATGGCTCACAGCATAATAAAGGGATTGATCAAATTAGCCTGGCAGGCCTCAAAACTTGAACTGGATGCTGGCTGGGTTGGCAGAAAGGGTCTAATCATCAGTATCCATTAAAAAATATTTTCAGCTTAATGGAGATAATTGCTCATGAAGTGCCTCAAAGGGGAAAACTAATTAGTCTTCCAGGTTGCAGGACCACATCCTGGTGAGTGGAAGTGCCTCCACCACCACTCAAGGTGGCCCTGATTAAAACCATTCAAGGAAACAGATCCAGACACTACCTTGGATAATGAAATCAGCTCTGACTAAAGTCTTGTCTGAAAGGTGCAAATTCTGAGAAATAATCTTTAGCACATGGACTTAGAAAGCTCCCATTACACTTTGTAATCTCCAACAACTCCAACTTGCTTTTCATCTAAGCCTTTCCTTCAGCCTTTTTTTCTGCAGTATCTACTGATTACATACACTTTTTACCAAGCTAAATAATAATAGTTAAAAATTATACAGTTAAGGTTTGCAAAGCAATATATGTGTGTGTTATGTTATATAATATATATGTACATATATATATATATATAATCTTATTTGATTCTCACAACAAGCCTGTGGTATAGAGGCTATTATTATCCTCGTTTTACAGATGAGGAAACAGGCTGAGAGGCTATGCGATTGACCTAAAGTCAGTACACAGATGAAATAGGATTTGAACTCAAATCTTCCTGGCTTCAGGAATCCAGCACTCTCTCCACTACACCAAGCTACTTCCAAATACTACAGGTAAAAAATTGCATAAGGAATTATTTCCCATATCAAGGAACTTTTACCTTTATGTCTTCCTCCAAAGGAAGGTGGGTATAAAAAGGTATTCAATGTATGATATGAATTAGGCACAAAACTATTTCCTACACAGCAGAGAAATGCTTTGTATTAAAGGTTCCCACAAATACAAATTGATAAGATTTAAATAATCAGTAATTTATACCTCTAGTTATACTCCTACAGGAAGAAACTTAAGACCATCAAAACAGAAAGCATTTGGTAGGACTGAATAGATACTTATATTTCACCTTGACTCTACATTGTCCAAACACGTCCCTCCAGGTCAATGTTATCTGGTAAGACAGGCTTGGGTTCATCCTCTTTGCAGAGGTCACGTTCTCTGATACAGAAACTCTCTGGTCACCAATTAGCTCTTACCAACAGGCCCCACATCTCCAACTTTTAGAGTTCACAAGGTTGCCTCCAATCCTCCAAAGCCCAATACTGGATTTGTCCATCTCAGGATCACTGTTCAGTCAGCTGTGATCAGGCAAAGAAACACAAAGTAAGAATAGCCAGGGGCCTAGGCTCAATGTGGCTTAATTTAGCTCTTCTGTGCTAGTTGCCACAATGAAGAGTCTGGGGCATAGGGAAAGGTGACAGCCCCTCCCCCCATCCCTCTAAGGATGGATTTGAATAGTGATCTTTAGCTCAGAAGAGAAGAGAATCATCATGGTTAGGTCACTCTCTTTCCAAAATTCACTATAGCTTTTCATACTTAATGGCCAATAAGGAAACTATTTCCTCATTTCAAATCCCAATCCCTCCAACACTAAGTCATACACATCCCTAGAGACCTTGAAGGCTTCCAAGGGTGCTCCAATACAGACTCCCTCGCATGGCCCCTACAGACCCATTTTCACACGTGCTCCCTGGGATGAATTATCCAATTTACTCCTCCCCACATGAATTCAACAAACATGAATGAATCTCTTTAGCTTTTCTAAAAAGTGTATGAGTTAGGTAATAAAATAAACCAAGCAAGAGCCAAGCTATCCTACCCTTGCTGACCCTGGGGTAAGTTTGAGGATTTGAGTAGGAAAAGGAGGATATAATCCTGGGTGGCAGGTCCAGGGAAGATCAAAGAGAAGTAGAGGGAGCAGTTAGTTAGCAGGGCAACCTAATTGGAATGAGGATCAAAGTCAAGTTATAACAGCAGGCAAAGGGCTTATCCAGCAAGAAATCAGCATAGGTTATGAAAGCCAGGGGAAGATCAAAAGGCATATTTCTTCAATCCAGGCAGACCCCCTACTGTATTTTGGAGAGAACAAACCTGGGTAAGAAGCATTGGTATAGAATCTAAGAAGTATGGCTACTGGCACTTGATAGAACTATGCCAAAACCATTTGTGTTGGAGAAGAGGCATTGGCCATGACCCTGACCTAATTATCTCTTCCACAACAGTTTCCATGCTGGTCAGTAACAAGAACCACTCAACTAAATTTTTGCAGGCTCTCACTGCTCATAATGTGTAGACTCAAGGTAACCACAGAACTCACCTACCACTCTTGCTAAAAATTTGGCTAAATTGAGTGATGATGGGGACTAGACCTAGTCTCTTAGTATAGGGAACTCCTGAATGAAGAAACTCTCTACCAAAGCAGGTTGGTACTTCTTCACAAATCTTATTAAAGAATTGCCTATAGAACTAAGAGGGTAAATAACATGCCCAGGGTCAAACAGCCAGTATATCTCAGAGAAAGGACTTGAACCAAGGTATTCCTGGCACCAAGACTGACTTTATCTACTAAGGCATTTAGATGGTACAATAGATAGAGCACTGGGCCTGGAGTCAAGAAGATCTGAAGAACACTAAGCCTGGAGTCAAGAAGACCTGAGTTCAAATCCAGCCACAGATATTTATTAGCTGTGTGACCATGAGCAAGTCACTTAACCTCTGTCTGCCTCAGTTTCCTCAAACTGTAAAATGATAATAATAATAATAAAGCTTATGTTTCCAGGGTTATTGTGAAGATCCAATGGGATAATATTTGCAAAGTGTTAAGCACATTGTCTGGCACATAGTAGGTGCTTAATAAATCTTTATTCCCCCCAAATTCTTACTCACTCCCTTCCATTACCATGATGACTCATAGGGAGATGGCTACTCAAAAATCCCTGATAGAGAATAAATATAGGACCTTACAGTCTTGTCTCATTCCATTCTAACACACTTCTGCAGGAGTAAGGACAACGTGGTTATTTGCATATCATGTACCCATTGCTAGAAATAAAAGGGAGAGTCAAGGTCCATAACGATGTTCCTAAGAAAACTAATCCCTCTCAGCTCCAACTACAATCTGTATTAGACCTCATATATAGAAGAGCTGGTAACATATGACTTCTAACATCAGACCTATAATACAAAGTTGGAACCAAAGGGCACAACTGACTTGAAACCAACTTCTTTAAAGACCTGCTCAAAATGTTAACTAAATGCTTTGCGGTAATGCTGCAAATGGCTATGTTTACAAAACAATTCTCTGAACTTTGGGGGCTAGGGTTTGCAAGACACTTTCAATGTTTGCCAAGAGCATCTGTTATTTTTTTAAGAGAGAGAGAAATTGTAATAAATAAATTTTAAAAGCCCCCTGTAATAGACAGCTCTTCTGCTCATCCATCTGGAAAGCAGATGCCATTTTGGTCTAAAAGAGAACTAACCAAAATTTTGTCTATTGCTGGTATGAATTGGCTAGTGATTTTAGTCTGCTATAAAGTTATTGTGGTAATGCATTAGTGATAATAATTAATAATAATAACAATTATAACAACAATAATATTTAAGGCTTGCAAAGCACTTTACATATTATCTCACTCGATCCTTGCAGAAACTTTGTGAAATAGGTACTGGTTTACAGATCCTCATTTTACATCCCCCTATATAAAATCCCCATTTTACAGATGAGGAAACTGAGACTGAGAGAGGTTGTAACTTACCCTAACCTCACATAGTTAAGTAAATGTCTGAGACAGGATTTGAACTCAGGTCTTCCTGAGTCTAAGACCATAGGCTATATGAATAGAACAATAATATTCACTAGAAGTCATCCTTCCACTGGACACTGAACTAGTTAGAATAGTGCCAACTGTGGAACTACTGGGTTCAATTCTAGTATCATATTTTTGTTTTGTTTTGGGTTTTTTGGAGGCAATCAGGGTTAAGTTATTTTATCTCAGGTCCTCCTGAATCCAGGGTCAGTGCTCTATCCACTGCACCACCTAACTGCCCCTGGTATCACATTTTAAGAGACAGGTTAATAAGCTCGAGTAGATCCTAAGGAGGGAGTCCATGATGGCAAAGCATCTAAGAACCATGGAGCGTAGAAAGAATGGTGGAAAGAACTGGGGGTGTTGAATGTGGAAAAGACCTAGTAAGAGATGAGAACTGTCTTCAGATGTGTGTAACAAATGGAAACCTCAAGAAACAGAATTTCTGGGTAATTAATAATCAATTTATTAATTAGGCTAGCTGGCAACAAATAAATTAATGGTCAGTGGTTTCTTTCAGTAACCAAAGAAACCAAGGGAGACCCTGAATCTCCTTAAATTCATTCTGAAAGGGAACTCCCCTGACAAGTGAAAATCAACCCTGATTAGTGGATATTTAATGAGGAGGTGGGCTTAAAGTCTTCAGCGCCTCCTGCTGAGAACATAGCTTGATCATGAGACTCAGCAGCCTCAAGACATCTGGGCAAGGGGAAGCCATCTCTGTCTGGCCCTCTCCAGCTAGTTTTCTCCTTTATGAGCTGGGCTGCCCTAACTCTCTAATGGAGGGGATCAAGGACAAAGGGTTCTTCCCCTAGGCAAAGACTCACCTAGACTTTGGGGTTTTAACAGAAATAGAAGAAAAAGGGTACATCACAAATTAATAATTATTTATTACTATTATGGTCTAATATTAATTTCTCTCATGTGTGAATAGCTGTCATGTAGAAAAGGGATTATTAGACTCATCCTTAGATGCTCCAAAAAGCAGAACTAGGAGTAAGGAGAGAAAACACACACTGGTAACACAAGTAAAACAATTCTTGATCACACCTTGAATTGCACAACAGTTGTAATCCTGGATGATGTGAGTGTGAATAGAATCACTTAAAATTCATAAGAAAGCCTACCATTTTAAAGGAACCACCTTAGTGAAGTGGAAAGAGCACTGAATCAGGAATCAGAGGGCCTAGGTCAGTATCCTGGCTCTGCCACTTACTTATCTGTGTGACATTACACAAGCAATGTCCTCTATATGAACATCAGTTTCCTAATCTTTAAAATATTCTCTTTCCTTGTCTCCACCTTTCAGCTTCCTTTTTTTGGTGTTTAGTTCTGTTTAATTCTTATGACCCCATTTTGGGTTTTCTTGGCAAAGATAATGGAGTGGTTTACCATTTCCTTCTCCAGGTCATTTTACAGATGAGAAGACTGAGGCACACAGAGTTAAGTGACTTGCCCAGAGTCACACAGCTACTAAGTGTCTGAGACCAGATTTGAACTCAGGAAGATGAGTGTTCCTGACTCCAGGCCCAGCACTCTATCCACTGTACCACTTAGCTGCCCTGGCTTCCTTTAAGTCTCAGCTAAAATCCTACCTTTTGCAAAAAGCCTTTCCCAGTCCCCCTTACTGCTAGCATCTTCTCCTCTGAAATTACCTTCCATCTACCCTATGTCTTTCTTGTATGGTCAAAGTTATTTGTCTGCTGTCTTGTCCATTTGAATGTGAGCTCCTTGAAGATAGGCACTGTTTTTACTTTTCTTCGTATCCCTAGCACTCAGCAGACTGGCACATAGTGAGGGCCTACTAAATGCTTATTTACTGATTGACTGATTGAGAGGGTTGGACTAAATGATCTCCAAAGTCCCAGGATCATATGAGCACTCATTTTGAATCTTTAGGTGAAACAAATAATGTCTCCTTAATTTAGCTTCTGTGCAAATCTGGGTTTTCATAAATAAAAGTTCCTTAATTTCAATTACCATTCAATTTGGGAATATTTTTGAATGTCCACAATATCCAATTGCTATTCAGAATGTGTCCTGTTTTTTGTCAATCTAGTTCAGTGTTTCTAAACCATCAAATTTAGATATGTGGTGGACTATTAACAATCATATGAAAGATTGTTTCAAATCATTTATAATAAGAAAAGTGAAAAATCAAAAAAATTCTGAGGTTTCACCTCGCATCCCAGGAAATTGACAGAAGTAAAAAAAAAATAGAAGTAGTTAATGTCAGAGGGGCTACAGGAAGATACATACTAATACACTATTGATGGAGCAATGAATTGATCTAACCTTTCTGGAAGGTGATTTGGAATTATTCATTCTAACTTTAATAAAATATCCATAGCCCTCTGACCCAGAGATTTCATAGCTAGATATATGCTTCAAGGAGATTAAAAACTGAAAGAAAAGAGGTTTCATCTATACCAAAATGTTAATATCAGCATTTTTTTTAAATCAGCATTTATGTGGTAGCAAAGAATTAGAAAATAAACAGGTACCCATTAATTGGACAGTGACTAAACAAAATAGAGTACATGAATGTAATACAATTACAATGCCATAAGGAACAGCAAATATGAATTCAGAGAATCATTGGAAAGACATTTGAGCTTCATATAGTGAAGCAAGCAAAACTAAGAAAAAATATACACAACAACCATTAACATAGTAGGAAAAATGAAAGTGAACACTATTTAGTTTTGATGACTAAATTTGGCAGTAGAAAAAAAACAGTTTTAAAATTGCATTCTTTCTTTGTAGAGAACTAGTGAGGGGAGCAAGATCTGGAGGCAGAGTATTGTATATACTGTCACATACAGTTGAAGATAGTCATTTTTGCTGAACTGATTTTTTCCTCTTTATTTTAAATCTTTTTTATAAAAAGCAGATCACTGGATACATCAAAATAAAAAATCAAATTTTTTTTAAAAAATTTAAGATATGTATTCTAATGACATTCTTCAACCACTTGGTCTTTCCTATGTGGAATCCATGAGGATTGCAATCATTTATTAAGTGCTTATTACATGTCAAGCACTGTTCTAAGCACTGGGGATACATAGAAAGGCAAAAACATGATTCCTTTCCTCAAGAAGCTCACATTCTAATGGATGTGGGGAGGAATATAATAAATCTCTCTCAAGATCTCCAAAATATCTTGGGGCTTGATGCAATTAGCCAATGTCATCTGCAAAGAGAAACATTTGCAGGACCTCACCATCCACAGGGAATCCATTTATTGCCCAGATTTCATTGTACATTTGGATGGACTCCATATAGGATTTATTCAACAGTATATCTATTGGGGAGGAACAGTACAGATGGTGAATGATCTGTGCCAATAATTAAAAAAGAAAAGAAGAGTGAGATGAATTCCTTTAGGGATATTACACAGCTCTTCTACTGATTCCAACCTTCCCATGAAAGCAAATGTGCATTTTTGCAATCCAAGCCTTTTACCAGTACTCCTAAATGAGAGTGACCTAGAACACCAGGGCCTCTGAAGAACTAGAAACAAGTATCAGACAGAAGCACACAGTGGGTATGAGCAGCCTACAATATATAACCAACAAGGAACTCTGAAGAACAGGAGTAAAGGATTTCATCAAGGAAGGAAAGGAAGAGAAGATGGACTGGCCATCTAGTAAGAGTGAAGAATGCGAGAAGGATAGTCAGAGTGCTCCACTAATACCTTTGACCTCAAGCATGTTGGGTATACTCCCTCTAAGATGAACTTCTGGGAAACCATGGATGAGAGTTGCACAGTATGGACAGGCATGTGTGGGTTGTGATCTGCATGATTGAAAGGAAGTCCTGAATTGATGAGATCACAGATCCACTTGACTATTTCAGCATAATAAAGATCTTCTGAGTGAATTGTGACAAGTTGGGCACTTTCCACTACCTTAACCTCTACTCCAGCTCCTACACAGAACATCATTAGAGCCTTGCCACTTTCCTCTTCCTTTCTTGTTCTCTTCAGCCTCACAAGTGTATTCTTTTCAAAGACTGATCCCTGATTGTACCATTTGTCATTAGTAAGTGTAGGACATTCCCTATCTCAACTCTCCTACTCTTCTACTCCTTCTCAAATATATCTCAAGTATTCTGTGGAGTGAATTAGACATTTACAAATGTACCACCAGTAGGGCCCTCCCAAGATAGTTAAATAGATAAAGTTTATCTTCAATATCCTCAACCTTCTTTTCTCCTCCTTTCAGGTTTATATTGCTCCTTGATCTCTCCAATATGTGTGATGTGGAACTGTATTAGAGCTGAAAGGGATCATAGTGCTCATGCAATCCAACTCCTTTTCATGTTACACATGAGAGAAAAAAGATCCAAAGACGTGAAATAATTTGCCTAAGGTCATACGACTATTAAGTGATGAAGCCTAGACTTGAATCCAGGTCTTCTGGTTCCAAATTCAGTGTTCTTTCCACTATACCACAGCCTCACTATGAGCAAACACATAGCATTTCAAGTATTGTCTATATATGTAGAGGGAACAGATTGGTCCCCAGTTAAAGAGATATCATACATCATTGCAACAATTTGTGAGGAGGGGATTGTTTTTTTTCTTTGGGGTGAATGGGCTTTCCCTCTACCCTGAAATAAACTGGTACTGGACACTGGAATAAAAAACAATCAGGGAGTAATGATTTTTAAAGATCATCTGACAGACTCTACACCTTCCAGTAGCCATTGCTTAGTTCCAGAATTGCTCTTCTGAACTTCATTGTATTCTGATACTATTTTCTGGCAATTTGCTTTCTCATTTATTGTTTCTACTTCAGTATGATGAATTTCTTTCCTGACTATTGCTTTCAGCTAAGTTGCAGTCTGGTTTTGTTACTTCCAATTTGGGCTTCTGTGTCACATGTTTCTATGAAAAACTTAATTAAAGCTGTTTTAAAAATTCTGTAGCCAGTGAGGCATCCTGACATCAAATTGGGTTTGT
Source organism: Vombatus ursinus (assembly GCF_900497805.2). NCBI lineage: Eukaryota > Metazoa > Chordata > Mammalia > Diprotodontia > Vombatidae > Vombatus > Vombatus ursinus. The sequence goes on from NW_020954585.1 coordinate 58,937,725, forward strand.
GAGTTATTTCAAGCATCAACTTTATGAATATGAGGTTATATTAACCTAAGGTTACTCAGCCTTTTTAATCATAGGACTCAGATTCAAATCCTATTTCTGCCTTAAGTAAAATTATTATTTTACAACTTGTGAAGAAATTTAGGATTAAAAGAGTTGTCTGGAACATTAATAAAGAGAATACAAGAAGAACCAGACAACCTAAATAGAGCCATAGTCTTTGAAGAAGGAAAGTCGACATTGTGGGTACCAAAGAGACCTTGCCCACAGCAAGCTGAGTTTAACATTTAAGGCAGCACTGCGGAGCTGTTTGTGGTCCTGATCTAGCCAAGTCTCAGTAACTCCTATACCGGGTTTGAAAGCCCTAAGAGTTATTAACAAAAAACTCTTCTCTCCTCACCCATAATGAGTAATAGCAGCCAAGTCAGTGTAGCCACTGAAATTAGTAAATACGTAACATATCCACAACTATGAAGTTGTAGCAAGAAACTCAAAGCCTCACTAATTGCAATACTTGTTCTCTCCTTTTCCCCAGTCTCTGATAATGAAGTGGCCTTTCTCCTTGACAGAGTCAACTTCTCTAAATGTGTTCATTGTCCTATCCCATTTTTGAAATTGTCCCCTCAAGCCTTCCTTCTTATCAAACTTTCAACCTCTCCCTATCTGCTGCTTCCTTCCTTTCTACTGTCAAACATGGCCAAATCTCCCTTCTCTTAAAAAAATGCAAAAAATCCCTATCTGGGTCCTGCCATCCCCTAAAACTATCAACCTGTATCTCCTCATTTTCTCAGAAAAATTCTTGAAAAATATTATCTATGCTCCTTCTCTCTACTTCTTTCTATCACTCACATAATCACTGAATTAGAGAGTTGGAAGGGAAGTCAATGGCCATCTGATCTAATCAAAGCGTGAAAAGAAATCCCCCTATAACATACAGGAGAGGTGCTCATCCAGTCTCCTCTTGAAGATCTCTGGGTGGAGGGGAGAATCCACCTTCTTTCTAGGCAACTCATTCCCTTCTAGAACAACACTTGTTATTAGAAAGTTTCTACCGACACCAACTCTTTGCAACTTCCCCCCATGGTTCCCAGTTCTGCCCTTTGCAGCCAAATAGAATAAGTTTAATTCATTCATCACATGACAGCCCTTCAAATACTTGAAGAGAACTACCATGTCTTCCAACACACACACACACACACACACACATCTTCTCTTCTCCAGGTTAAGCATGCCAGCTAATATTCATATGACCTGCATTCAAAATCCCTAACCATCCAGGTTGTCCTCCTCAAGACACTCTAAGGCTTATCCCAAGATGCCTAAAACCAGACAAAACTTTCCAGATGAAGTCTAACAATGGCAAAATGCAGTGGGATTATCAGGTCCCTCTTCCTAAAGGGTATGCTCCTCTTTAAAGTAGCCCAAGCCTGATTTAGCTTTTTGGCTTCCACATCACACTGCTGGCTCACATTGAATTTAAGTCCACTAGAACCCTCAGATCTTTTTTAGCACACCTACTATCTATTATTCATGCTTTCTCTAGCTTATCTGAAGTTAATTTTTTGTATCCAATTGCAAGACTTTACATTTTTCCTTACTGAATTTAATCTTATTAAATTTAACCCAGTGTTCTAGCCTTTCAAGTTCTTTTTGGATCCTAATTCTATCTTACATTGTGTTAACTATCATTTCTTGAAGAGTCATACTTGACTGAAATGACTGAACAATAATAAAAATCATTCCTAACTTTGTATCATCTGCAAATGTGATAGGCATACTATCTATACTTTTATCTAAGTCAGTTTCAAAAATATTAACAGTGCAGGGCCAAACATAGATCCAGGTTCTTCATAGTAGTGCCTTGTGAAATCTGGCTTCTGACTTCATCACTCAACTGAAACTTCTTCCTCCAAAGTTTTCAACGATCTCAATTATCAGATCTAAGATCCCTGTGAAGCATCTCCTCCAGGACTAATTTCCCAACTCCCACTCATATTGTTGGGCCAGATCCACAGAGTTTGGCTGTTTCTCCCCTCCAGGTTCTAGAAGTAACCATCAGGTGCTTAGTTGTCTAATGCTATTGCTCACAAAGCCCCATTGGTGTGCTTTCCGTTGGTTATCAGCTAGACAATTGGCTTTTAGAAAGGATATTTACTAAACAGGGATGGTAAGGACCATTGTGACAGAAGACTAATGAAGCATTACTAGTTCTTTTTATCCAAAAGTAAGATATATCATGTGAAGTATCATCTGCTTTCATCCAATAACTTAAAGTCCATATGATGCTTTCAAATTGAGTAAGGACTTATTCATACCTAGTTTACTTTGGTTTATTTGATTGATTTAATGAAGATATCTTCTCTTCTGTGATTAATTGGGAGTGAGGTATATGGGGTATTCAAGGAGGACTAGCACTTCTGGCATGAGGGCTTGCTAAACCTTTCACTTTTGGTATCCACCTTTCAACAAACTCTCACCAGCAGCCCCAAGAAGCTATAGCATGCACAGCAGCCACTCCCCAAAAAAACCATCTTGGCAGATGGGCTAAACCATGTTGAAGATAACTAACAGGCTTCAAATCCCTCAGTGAGTCAAGGGGTGTCTACCCAAAGCATGGGAAGACTTTCTCCCAGCTATTATTCCAATAGCCATGAAAGCAGCTGAAGCAGCTCTCCGGAGCACTTAGAGTTTGGTCAGACATTGAAGACACCAAGCTCATCTACTGCATCCTGGGCCATCGCCTGTGGTCCTGACTTTTGTCTTGCCACTGGACTTCAATGACTCTGAAAGAGAATGAGGTTGATAACTTTGCAACTCTGCCTCACTTAAATCCAATTCATGCACAAGTCAAGGCATCATCCCATGATGTCATTGATCTTCTTTGGAAAAAGAAGGATGAACCACAACAATTGGGAGTTGGGGTTAATCTGATTATTTCAAATGAGTTTTCTAATTAACCTGATGAGATTACAGGGTAAGGGTAAGACTCTTGTTTAGAGGCATTTGAGGGGGACCTTCCTTTAGAGTGTAGGTGTGCCACTGGGAACTCAAGATGAGTAGATAACTGAAACTCAGAAAAATAGTTTCTTGTGGTTCATAAAATCAAGCTAACAAACCAGGTCATTGTCCATTTTTTGAGAAAAAAGATAATATAATGAAACAGAGCAATGTTCTAGGGGATTGGGATTTAGAAGACTTGAAGTTTGTGCACAGTTTTCTCCCTCAAGAGTAGAAGGTGGGAGTTTATGACAGAAGCACATGACAGTGGTAGACATGTGTTTCCACTTAACCTGAGAGTGAGCTCCTGAGCAGAAGAGATGGAGATTTGGGATTCCTTGGACAGTGATATCTAACTTTTTTATCAAAGAAGGAAAATTTTCTAGAAAGAGTGTCACAGCTAATCTCAAGTTTGAGTTCTGAAACTTCAAAAGTTCAAGAATCAGACCTTATAATGCAAGGGTTCTTTTTTGTGAGTCACCTAAGCAGCTGCGTGATACAGTGGATAGAATACTGACCTTGGAGTCAAGAAGAAATGAATTCAAATCCAGGTTCAGACATGTTCTAGCTGTGGGATCCTGGGCAAATCACTTAACTTCTTTCTGCCCAATTTCCCTCAATTGGAAAATACAGATACTAATAGAGCACCTGCCTCTCAGAGTTTTTGTGAGGATCAAATGAGATACCATTTGTACAGTACTTAGCATGGTGACTAGCACAGAGTAAGCACTTAATAAATACTTCTCCCCTTCCTTCCTTCTTCCCTTCCTTCTTTCTTTTCTTTATAGGCCTTTTTGGCACTCTGTTGAAACCTGTGGACCTCTCAGAACACTTTTTAAATACATAAAACAAATTATATAGCATTGCAAAGGAAATTAATTGCATTGAAATAAAAATAAGATTTTTTTTTCCCATCCAGGTTCACAGACTCCTTGAACTCTGTCTGTCAACCCCTTGGAGACACATGGATTCCAAATTAATAACCGTTGTTCTAGAAAAAGAAAAGCATTTTCTGATGCAGCATGCTCCTTGGAGGAAAAAGAGTTTTATCCACATCATTCCTATGCTGTGAAACACTGCAAAATACCTTGGAGTTTATGGGCTAGGTTTCTTTTTTAAGGACCAGGCCTTAAATCCGAGTCACTCTGGCTCTCATTGATTGGTCAACAATAGGTCCCAAATCCACCAGGTCATTGTTTGGGCCCTGATTGCTCAGAGTGAATGGAAATAGTAATTGTTTCTGTTTTGGCCGGAAACCTTGAGAGTCTTCCCCTCCCAGATTGATATTTTTTTTGACTAGGCAAAAAAGGCCATTCTTTACCTCATTTCTTACCTAGCCTAATCACTGAATGGGTGTTGCCTCAGTCAAACTGAGACCTGGGAAAGACCTTAGCTTAAAAAGGCCAAGGTCTCTCAATGCATTTGGGCCATCTCCAGTCCTGATCTATATCTTGCCACTGGACCCAGATGTCTCTGAAGGAGAAAGTGAAGCTGGTGACTTTTCAACAACCTCCTTCACTTAAATCCAATTCACTTGCATATCATACCATCACCTCACTGATGTCCTGGTCCTCTTTGAGAATGAAGGACAGACAACAATAACAACAACCAACTTGTAGGACAAAGTCAATGAAATACAATGGTGTGGAACTGATTGAAAGAAAATTGCCTATTCAGCAATCCCCAAAGTATGCTTACCTTCCAAAGGGCAACTAAATTGCATTATGATAATATGAATCTTAAGGGAACCGTGTAAGCCTATGTAAGAAAGTACTCACAAGATTGTGAAAAGGTTGCCCTGATATCAACCACAAATCCATTTCCCTTAGGCAGAGAGCTAATGGACAATTTAAGCCCTTTACCCATTGTTCTACTTTGCATTTTCTACACCTCTGTGAGTTGAAATAAAGGTTGCCCCGCATACAATATAAATCCATTATCTTGAGAGTGTATGACAGGATCTAGGGACATTTTGGCCCACATTTGAGATATTGGGCTATACCCAAGAATGGCTGCAATTTTCTCTTAAAGGGCCTCAATGAATTTTTTTAACCACCTACAGAATAATGGGAAAAACCATTGAAACTCTGGACCTAAGTAACAAGTGTAAGACTCTTCATATAGACCAAGGGTTTTTAACTATTTTTGTATCATAGATACTTTTGGCAGTCTGGTGAAATCTGTGGATCCTTTCTCAGAAAAAATGTTTTTAAATGCACAAAATAATATGCGTAGGATTGCCAAGGAAACAATTATATTAAAATAGTTATTAATTAAAAAAAAAAACAAGTTCATGGGCCTCCAGGTTAAGAACTCCTGATATAGACACTCTGAGGAAGAAGCAACTTCTCATACTCCTGGGAATGTTAAGGAAGATCCACAGATCCCAAGAACAAAAATATCATCTAGCACTAGTCAAAAAAAGAAGACATGTAGTGGTCATTAGCAGCTGCCTGCTGAAATACCAGTGTGAATTGAGTTGAAAAGTAAGAAAGTATTCTGGCTTCCCCAGGTATGTATCAAGGACATAACAGAGAAGCTTGCAAGATTTATTGGACCTAATAATCAATTTTCACCTCTAATTATTTACTTTAGGAAAAACAATACCATCAGAAGGAATCTAGAATGAATTGCAGAGGATTATGAAGTCCTGAGCAAGGCACCAAGGACCTTTGGGAGCACAAGTGGTGTTTCACTATTGCTGATTGAAGCTATAGGCTTCAGAAGAGAAGGGCAGGTTTGAAAAGTAGACAGCTGGTTAAGAAAATGCTATGTGAATGAATAAATAACATAAATGAAAAGTCATTTTTAAGTACTTACTATGGCCATGCCCCATGACAAGTGCTAGGGTTATATACAGACAAGTAAGATAGTACCTATTCTCAAGGAAATCTCCCATTTCTAATGGGAGAGAAGACACATAAAGGAGAGTCAGCTGTAGCGTAGGTGACAAGGTGCAGGAGCACTTTAGATGTGTTTGGCAGGTCAGATGGGAATATCTACTGAACCACAGAGTATAAAAACATGAAAGACCTTATGGTCCTTAGGGCACAGTGTCTTCTTACTGAAAAATTATAGTTGATGACTCCCTGCTCATTGAAGTAGGGTGAGTGGCTGTACCTGTCCCCAGAGCCTTGGCAGATCTTCAGAGGCTTGGCCCATGATCATCAGGAAGAAGGAGGAGCCCAAGGGTTAATGGATTCAAGGTTCACTACCATTGGGCTGGAAGATGAGAAGTTAGCATCCAAGGTAGAGGGAGAAAGGGGAATAAAACATTGTCAGGAAAATCAGGGAGAAGGCTCCCCCTAGTATCCACTCTACTGAGAGGATATGTATATATATGAGATTAGGATCTGGATGGGGGTTGAAGGGTCACAATTTAAAATATAGAAATGGTGACAGTGATAGGATGCATGTAAATATAGCTAGTCAAATTACATTTTTTCTGAAAAATGCAAATCTGATCAAGGACTCTAAATAAAAACTAAGAGAGGAAGGGAAAACTTTCCACATGTACAGTGTGTCCCAAAAGTCTTAATGCAATTTGAAGCTTTAATAGCATAGACATTTAAGCTTTTAGAGCTTAAAACAACACCAAGACTTTTGGGACACACTGTATTTGCCCAGCCAGATACCATAGAGAATAGCAAACACAACAGAGGAAGAATAATATTAGTGGAGAGCATCGGTAATTCATATGAGACAATATCCAAAACAACACACAACCACAAATGTTTATACACGAATACACAAAGGATAGATCTTAAATAAAATGATCATCTTAACACCAAAAAAAGTAAATTTGACCCCATAGGTGTTGCTAAGATTTGGTGGGAGATAACCAGATATGACTATTGAAGCATATAAGTTAATGATAAGAAACAGAATAGATTGAAGGAATAGCAGATCACTGTTGTATATTAAGAAGATTTCCTAATATAAGGACATTAATAAACCAGATGAGAAAGTATTGTAGTAAGAACCAATGAAAGGAGAAGCAAAAGTAATACTACAGTAGCTAGAAAGAGGAAGGGGATGATGAGTTTGAGAAACAGATCATAAACCAGGCATTAAGGCATGATGTTGTAGTGACAGGGAAGTTCAAGTGTTCAGACATCTCCTGGAGCTCTCTGCAGAAGCAATGAAGCTGGCAAATTCTTGACTTGCCTTAATGATCATTTCACTATTTGAAAAGATAGAGGAAATAATGAGGAATTCTAGACCTGATTTAATATGGCAGAAACTGGGTTATTTGGGGAAAATAGACCAATCCATCTCAAAATTTGTGAAACATAAGAAATAGAAAGCAGAGTCTGACACGCACCTTAGATTTGGAGAGAGCAGATTTCAAGGAGTTCCCCCCCAAAAAAAAGAATAAAATTCCATGGCCTAAAATTTTACAGAGTAAGTTGGCCTAAGACAGATGGAAACTATCCCCCCAAAAAATTAGATTCTGGTGACATGAACAATTCTGATAAAAAAAAAGAAAAGGAAGTACTGTTTCAAAACAAATGTGGATGCACATAGAATTCATTGAACAACTAAAGATACTAAAAAACATGTATTGAAGATGGAAATGAGGACAAGCAATTGAGTGCAAATATCAAAGAGTGGCACAATTTAAAAATATTGTCATTGGAAAAACAGATATTGTAGTATTTATTTTTCCTAAAGCAAATAACCACAAAACCCCAAACCAAATAAACTACTAAACTAAACATTTTAAATAGAGGTTATGAATAATTTTACATGCCTGAGTATACTGCTGTTATATACCTATTGGTACAAGAAATAAAGACCATCTCCAGTAACTTTAATTAGGTAACAACAAAGTTGTCCATTGTATTTACTATTAGTTTTGTTGCTCTTTCATATTATCTTCCTTTACACAGATGAAATTTACGTGAAGACTGGCTGTCTTTTTGGTTCTGTTTGTTGTTGTTGTTGTTGTTTGATGCTGCATCATTTCAATAAATCTTTTCATTGTTTCATTGTGTTCTTCAAACTCATCATTCCTTACAGTGCAATAATATTCTATGACATTCACGTTCTCTTCTTGGATATTGTCTCCTATGAGTTACTGGTCTTCACTAATTGTAATGTAATTATTTTTCTACTGTATCTAATATTCTCTAGTAAATATATATAGGCGGTTTTTCTCCCTCTCCCTTCAATTTTCAGTTTAAAACCCTTCTGAGCAGATACGTAAGTCTTCAAAAAAATATCATTTTACTGACCCTATTTTGATAGATTCCATTAGAGTCCCAAAACCCAACATTGCAGTTTATCTCAATTTATTTAGCTTTCTCTGATTACTGGGTATAGCTTGTTTTCTGTTTTTTGCTATTATTAATGTCATTATGAATATAGAATATATGGACTGTGTATACAGAAGAGACAGTATGGGATGGTGGATAGTTAGCCTTAGAGTCAAGAAGACATTTCTTTAAGGCCTACTTATGACACATATTTGCTGTTAAATCACTTGACTTCCCAGTGCTCTAAGAAACCTCAAAAAACATGAAGTGCAAAGAAGGTTCTGATTTGTACTGATAAAAGGAGTTTTCTCACCCAAAAGTTTCCTTTTTCATTGAAATCACAGGTCTAGTCCCTATCCTGTACATATATCCCTATTTGGAACAATGGTGTCTATTTTTAGATTCTTTCTTCCTGTCATTAAATTTCTTAGAATATAATCCCAAAAGTGGAATTGCTGAGTCAATCATAGTTATCACATTTTATTATAATAGTTGTAACTTAATATATCATAGCATAATAATTGTTGATTTTGTCATGATTGTATTATCATAATTTATTATAATATATTATAATATTTGATAATAATATATACTAATACCATTCTTTCCAAAATGATAGAATGGATGTGTACTTTTACCACTAGTAAATTAATGTGGAATTACTAACTTAGTAGAATAGTATCAGAATAAACTAGGGTTGAATGAGGAATACTAATAATGACAAAAAGGATTTTTTTAATCTTTGTTACAGGAATGAAGAGAATCAAAGACATGATAAGAATGAAGCTCAGGTAGATGGGACAATGATATGGACAATGAAGAAAGGGCTACTAAATTCCAGTTTTACTTCTGCCTTCACTAAGGAAAATAGTCTCCAGATCTGGAAGGATAGAATAAAATTTATTATGAGTAAGTGGAAGCCCAAGATCAGTGAGGAGATGGTAAGGGATCAGCTAACTGCCCTCAATAAATTCAAATTACCAGGCTCAAACTAAATCCCAGGGTACAAAAAGAATTTATTGCTTAGATGTGACTGATGAACCACTGTTGGTGATCTTTGCATAATCATGGAGAATGGGAAGAATACCACAGGACTGGAGATGGCCAAATGTCACAATTTTTTTAAGTACAGGATTTAGAGCCTTTAAACAGATTTCTATTAATTTAATTGACTCTAGGAAAATTCTAGATTATTTGAAAACAAATTAATGTATTTGGGAAGCATTTAGAATTCAACATTCATTTCAGCATGGATTCAAAAATTCAGCCCTGCTTTTCAGGCATAAAAATCCCCAGAATGCACAGCACTAGATGTTTTAGAAAGAAACTAGCTGGGATTGGTTTATGCAAAAGACAGGAGAGGCACAGAGTTCCAAAGGATTGGACCCATTGTTCTTAAGAGACATGGGGTAGCAATGATATCCTCAATTTGTTTCTTCCCCAGGGTTTACATCCAGAAAGACTTCCAAAATCTTCTTCCTTATTATAATTATCAACAATGCATTCAAGTCTTTAAATTGTTCATAAATGGTACGGGAAGTATGACCATAGTGGAAAGTGAGTAAGACTTAATGTAACAGAGAAGACAAATTAGAATAGAAAATGGGAGAATCAGTGTTGGGCAAAACAGCCCCCACAGAGACATTCTCTTATCCCAGAGACTCTGAACTGAAGGGAAAGGTGCTGATTAATTGCTTTCCATTTCTGATACCTAAGCAAGAAACCCCTTCCTTCTCCTTGTGGCCAGAAAATTATTGGCTGCCATATTTCACTGTCTATACTGATCAGATCCTCTCTCCACTGAGTATACTATTCACCTCTCTTTTCTGTTCTGATTTGTCCTCCCCATCACTTTAAGTCTAATTTAGCATGGTGATATTGGGTATGTGATTCTTTGGGGAGCACTGGAGGTGGGGAGATAAGGAGATGAAGCAGGTGAAAAATGGGCACCCTGGGGATCTTGCCAACCTCTCAGAGCTAGCTGAAAATGCTTTATAAAAAGGTCAAAGGTTATAATTGAAAGAAATAAAGACTAATAAATTTAAAAATACTAAGAAATAAAGAAATAAATGCCCTCAAGAGTGATTTATAACCCAGACTTGAATCCCCCTAGACCTATCACTCCTTAGCAGATCCAAAAGCCAAGGACAGGAACCAAAAAGAAGAGAGGCCTGAGGGTGGGTTCTTTTATTACTTCTTCTCTATACAATGGGTCATTTTACAACTTCCATGAAGTCTTTTCTAATGCCATAATCAGTAACTTTCTCTCCTTTAGATAACGCATAGCACTAAATAAATCGCAGTATATGAATGTAATGGAATATTAGTTAACATAAAGAAATTATAAAGAATAAGCTTGTCCAGAAAGAAATAATATGAAAAGACACCTCACTTCTCTCCTTTCCAGTGGGAAGAAGGGATGAGGGGAGAGGAGAGAATTCATGGGTATAGAACTTTGGATATATATAAGGGGTTTTTTTCCAATGTATTGATCACTTTTTGCTGAAATTTTCCTCTTTTTTCTTTTTTAAAAATATTATTTGTTACAGGGAATAGCTCTTTGGGAAGGGGAAGGGAGGGACGAGTGAAATATAGGTGATATATAAAGGGGGGAAGGGGACAAGCATTTATTAAGTGCCTAATTTGTGTCAGACTAAGCACTTTACAAATATTTAATTTCATCCTCAAAACAACTCTGTGGGGTAGGTTCTATTATTATCCCCATTTTATAGTTGAAGAAACTGAGCCACATAGTTAAATGACTTGCCCGGGGTCACACAGAAGTGTTTGGGGCTGGATTTGAACTGAAGTCTTTCCTGACTCCAGGCCTAGCTCTATACCAATTAAAATCCAATATAAAAAGAAATATGAAAAGATAGGAAATTATGTAAGGTGAAAAAGTGGTATCAAAACAATATATACATTGACTCCAACTATATCACAAAATAGCAGCAAATTTCACGGTTAAAAACAATTACAGTTATCATGTAACAGTGTGTATTATACTTAGCCTGCTTATCCACATGGGAAGGATTAAATAGATGAAAAATATTTAACAGATTTCAACATACATCTGAATGGACACCTGTGAAGTAGTTCTTAACCTGAGGTCCACAGACCCTGTGGATAGATTTCAGGGAGTCCATGAATTTTTTAAAATATTTTGACAACTTAATTTCAATTCAATTAGTTTCCTTCTTAATATCTTTTATTTTGTGCTTTTAAAAACAGTCTCCTAAGAAGGGGTGCATAGGTTTTACCAGACTGCAAAAGAGGCCCATCACACACAAAAAAAGTTAAGAACTCTTATTATAGAGCTTGTCCAACAGTATGTATGTATATATGTGTATATATGTATGTATATATACCTATGTGTATATATATTCATATATATGTACCTATTCCATATATATGTATGTATATATTCATATTTACATATATATGAAACAGGTAATACAAATAGATCACAAGCTAGACCCAGATTTTAAAAGGCTAAGAAGAATGGGCTAGATTGCAACTGACCCCAACCTTCCTCTAATAGCAAGGCCCATCTTTTCAACACAAACCTTTTACCCTTTGCTATATGGCAGCAAGAACCTAGAACAGAACTGCTCCAAAGAACTAAGACAAGCATCACACAGAGCTTACAATCTAATGGAGGAGACAACCAGAAAACCCATATACAAAGCAAGCTATATACAAGTTAAATGAGAAATAATCAGCAGAAGAAAGGTACTAGAATTAAGAGGGCGCTAGAATTAAGGATTAATTATGTGTGCTTCACTGAGGAATGCTTTCTACTTGTAATATTGTGGGGCAGAGAGAGGGAGACAGATAGAAAGGTTGCCACTTGTGGGAAGATTCCCTCTGTACCCTTTACCATTGTGAGAGAGACAGAACAAATTCCATGATTGCAATTGGAGAACAGGAAACCGAAAATCAGGCAAAAGTTTAAGTAGCACTTGTGAATGTTGTTTTGAGGTTGCTGTAGGCCAGCCTGGCATCTCAAAGTATGGGTCTGTGAAAGGAGAGGCATTGGTTGTAGTGAGTGTGCATTCCAGTTCACAGAGGAAAATGAGAGCAGGTGACCATAAAGGCCAGAAGCCCTGAGCCCCACAGGACTTAATCTAGGCTTCCTTCCTCTGTTCGGGCACTGGGAGAGGTGTATGCTGTGGTTGCTAATGCACCTCCCCCACCCCTCCATGTGACATACACCAGCACAAAGTGAGCAAAAATGACATTGAAAAGATCAGATTTTGTCTAACAAAATTTATTTCAATTATGGCAGCTGAGAATGTCTCCAGATTTACATTTTCAAAGAGTGCCTTGATGGGAAGGGGCCACTCAGAGAACTCACAAATATCTTAGAACTTTCTCCACATATTATGAGACACAGACAGAACTCCCACTATTGATGTGTAGCAGAGGGGCAGGGGGAAATAAGCAAATTTACAAAATCAGGTTTCTGTATATACTTCTATCATAAAGAATATGAATGTATAAAAATAAGAACAGGTTATTGTTATTCAATCATTTCAAACTTTTCGTGACCGCATTTGGGGTTTTCTTGGCAAAGATACTAGAGTGGTTTGCCATTTCCTTCTCTGGCTCACTTATAGTTGAGGAAACAGAGGCAAGCAGAGTTAAGTGACTTGCCCAAGGTCACACAGCTACTAAGTGTCTGAGGTCAGATTTGAACTCAGGAAGATGAGTTTTCCTGATCTAAGCCTAGTACTCTATCCACTGTACCACCTAGCTGCCCAGCAAGAACAGATCCCTCGGCTATAACTATGAGAACATAGAAATTAATCGAACCTAGGTCCCTATTTTGAAATTCAAGGTGTAAAATTCAAATACATTTGTAAAAATTACATGTTCAGTATCATGTACTCATAAGAACTCACACCAGCTTTAATGAAGGCAAAATAATTTAGTAGAGAGGCAGTGTGGCATAGTGCTGGATGCAGAGTCAAGAAGGCCTGGATTCAGATCTTGCCTGTGGCACTAGCTAGCTTTGTGACCATGGGTAAAAGTCTTTTAACTTTTCTAAGCCTTAGTTTATTTGTCTGTAAAATGAGGGGGTTGTATTAGATGGCCTCCAGGATCCATTCCTGCTCTAAATCAATGAAAATTATTTTTAAAGCAGATTAGATTGATGAATAAAACTTTAATCAGCATATTCATTCATTGATCTTCCTAATGCTCTATTATTTAATCTTTGACCCTGGCATACACCTCTATATTTCAATGAATTCCTAACCATTCCAGTGAGGAGACTCCTTTCACTGTTACAGATAGCAACACCCCTATTCTGAGAGTTTCTCATCCATATGTTTCCATAGAACTGCCACAGAGGATCCACCCAAAGTACCAGAGACCTTCCTCTGATTCTTTTAATATTTTATGGATACCAGTTCAGTGCTCAGGTTGTCTGTTAACTCTCATTACAAGACCAGACCCACCCACTTCTTTTTCTAATCACACCCTCATCATCATAAAAGCTACTACTTATGTAATACTTCAAGATTTGCAAAACACTTTACAAATATTATCTCCTTTTGCCATCACGACTCTGGAAGGTAGGTGCTATTATTATTCTCGTTTTACAGATGAGGAAACTAAGGCAAATAAAGTGACTTGCCCCTGGTCACAGAGCTAGTAAGTATCTGAATTCACATTTGAACTTAGGTCTGGCCTCAGACGCTTACTAGCTGTGTGACCCTGGGCAAGTCACCTAATCCTGTTTGCCTCAGTTTTCTCAGTTGTAAAATGAGCTGGAGAAGGAAATGGCAAATCATTCCAGTATTTTTGCCAAGAAAACCTCAAATGAGTCAAAAAGTCAACATGACTGAAAAATGACAACAATAGCTTCCCAATTCCATGATGGAGTTATCAGTTTCACAGAAGACAAACTTTGACTTTTAAGATATGACATATTCACAGAAGTGTATAGTCCAGGAGAGGGGACCCTGCAGCCTCAAAATTACATGTGGCCTTCTAGGTTCTTGGGTGCAGCCTTTTGACTGAGTCCAAGTTCTACGGAACAAATCTTTTTATTAAGGATTTATTAAGGATTTGTGAAGTTTCGATTCAGTCAAAGGGCTGCACTTGGGGACATAAAGGGCCACATGTGGCCTCAAAGCCTCAGGTTACCCACCCCTGGTATAAACAGTTAGCTAAGCTTTGTATTTTCTTGTAAGTTTTCTATTTTTCTCCTCTCTGTTTGCTGTAAGCCACGGTAAGGAATAAGATACGTAGTTCTCACAAGACAAACTCCATTCCTCTTTCGTGAAGCTCTCAGCCATACTCACATCACTCCCTCCTCTCTGGAGGGAGTGCCTCTGCCAACTGATTTGCTTCTGCACCAATCATCTCTCCCTGTCTGGAACCAGGAACCAGGAACCAGGAACAAATCAACTCTTTCATTTCCGTAACATTCTAGATCCAGCCATCCTTTCCCGGCCACCATCCTAGTACTTGTGTTCTCTCCCTCAATTAGAATATAAGCTCCTAGAGGGCAGAGATTATTAGAATGTACACTCGAGGGCAGGGACTGTCTTTGTTTTTCTATTCTATCCCCAGTCTCAAGCACAGTGCTTGACACATGGTAAACAATAAATGCTCTTTTCATTCTTTCAGCTCCTTTCAGCTCCTCTGGCCCAATATTTAGCACTGGTGTCCAGTAAAAATACTCATGAAATATTCAAGATTCAGAGCACCAAGGTACACCAAGGATTATCAGAATCTATCTCCCAAAAGACTCTTGAGATAATTTTGCAAGGAGACTGATAGTACAGAAATCACAATATCATAGGATTTAGAGCTAAAAAGGAGATGATTTAGTCCAGGGTTCTTAACCTAGGATCCATAAACTTGATTTTAAAAATATTTTTATAACTGTTTTAATATGATTAATTCCCTTTTAATTATGTATTATTTTATGTATTCAAATGCATTATTCTAAGAAAGGGTCCATAGATTTCACCAGACTCCCAAAGGAGTCCACGATACAAATAAGGTTAAGAAGTCCAACAGCCTCATCTCAGAGATAAGGAAACTGAGGCACAGATAGGTTGAGGGACTTGTCCGTGGTCACACAGGTAGCATGTAGCAGAGTTAAGATTCAAACCTGGATTTTCTGATTGTTCCACCATCAGTGACTTTTCTATTAAACCACACTGTCTTCTTTGGAGAAGTCTCTACATAAAACATCTGTGACTCATAAAAAGTCAGAGAAGGTCTCAGGGAGATTGTGGGGTCTGAGCTGGTGCTTGAAGAATGTTGGATACACAGAAAGAAGTAGGACAGGCACTCTGAGGAGGAAGATGGAACAAATTGGGAAAAATGGTAAAGAAGAAGCTGAGACCTTAATTGTAAAGAATGCTATAGGGGTTGATAC
This sequence comes from Vombatus ursinus, assembly GCF_900497805.2. Classification (NCBI taxonomy): domain Eukaryota; kingdom Metazoa; phylum Chordata; class Mammalia; order Diprotodontia; family Vombatidae; genus Vombatus; species Vombatus ursinus. Next base: position 58,953,376 of record NW_020954585.1, read on the forward strand.
AGTCTTCAGTTGCCTGCCATGGAGTCACTTCATAGTGAATTACCATTTTGTTTGCTGAAAACCTTTGTGCAATGATAGATCTTGGGGAACTGATGAGTCATACATGAAGGCAAAGGACTTTCCTACCTATCAAGCCTCTAATATGTCAGACCTCTAATAATATGACATTTTGTCCAACAAGACTACAAAAGGCCTGTGAGCACAATAGACTCAAAGCAGGCATTGTCTCCTATGCCCTTGTTTCCAGAGGATTATCTAACTCAGGCCCACACCTCTCCTTTATGCTGAAACTGGGTTAACTCAGGTCATTTCTGAAACGAGCTGGGTACTGGGGTTTGAGAGGAACAAGAAAGGAGATTTTAAAATAAACAAAGAAAAATAAGCATATATTAAGTGCCTTCTAAATGTCATGTGCTTTATAACTATTACCTCATTTGATCTTCAAAACAACCCTAGCAAGTAGGTATTATTATTATCCCCTTTTTACAAATAAGGAAACTGAGGCCCACAGGAGTTAAGTAACTCACCCAGGGTCACATAGCTAGTATCTGAGGCTAGATTTAAACTTGGGTCTTTCTGACTCCAAGCCCAGCACTGAGCTACCTGGCTGCTTAAAACGTAAAAGCATTTTCCTTTTAAAAAAACAACCCTGCTTTATTTTTAAAGTGCAGTCAATATTATATATGTATATATGTGTGTATACATACATTATACATACATATACACACATATGCATCCACATACATACATACATACATACATACATACGAAAGATAACATGGTGTAGGGAATAGAGAACTGTCTTTAGAGTCAGCCAGACTTTAATTCAAGACACCCCTCTGGCACATACTTGAGGTGTGACCCTGGGCAAGTCATTTAAACTCGGTTTTTCAAACAGCTCTCTAAGATTAATTATAACAAATATAATAAATTGTCCATTTAAATTGCATATAAAAACAATAAATTACAGAGCCCGCTCTGATCTGCTCTGGTCAAGGCAGTTTCCTTATGAGGAGCTTCTTTAGATAATAAAATGACAGGTCTACACCAATATTTAATAATTCATGTTTCTATAGCACTTTACAATTTTTAAAGCAGTTTCCTTTCACTAACCCTTAGGAGCTAAGATCATTTTGGTGTTGTTATCCACATTTTATAGTCTTAAGGAGGATGGGTAACTTTCCCATCTTTAGTAAATGGAACAACTAGTAAGTGGCAGATCAAAGCAAGACTGTCCAGCTTGCTTTCTTCTTCACCACACCTTTAACTTCATAAAACAATCAATCTGCTGGCCTCTCTACTTGCTTCCAGAGTGCTGAGGTGTGCAAACTGAAGCTATGCCTTATATTACAATCGGATATTGTGCAACAGATTCATAGAAACTTGGACTTGGGAAGGACATTAGAGATTGTCTAATCTTGCCCCCTCATCTTGAAATGAGGGGAAAAACACAGGGACTCATTCAAAGTCATACTGCTTATTAATGGTGGGGTTGGAACTATAATTCAATCCTCCTGACTCCTGACAGTCAAATGCTCTTTCTATTCTCAAATGAGATTATGTACATAAAGTGCTTTGCAAATTTAAAATCACTACATAAATGTGAACTATTAATTAATATTATCACTATACCTTCAGCACCTGATATTCTGGGAGCAGCAAGGTTAAAAGGTAGACAGAGAGAATGCCAGGCTTAGAATCAGGAATACTCTTCTTCCTGAGTTCAAATGTGGCCTGAGACACTTAGTAGCTGTGTGATTCTGGGCAAGTCACTTAATCCTGTTTGCCTCAGTTTCTTCATCTGTAAAATGAACAAACCATTCCAGTGTCTTTGCCAAGAAAATTCCAGAATGGGATCATGAAGAGTCAGAAATGACTGAACAACAACTTTCATTCCTGGGCAGATTCCTATCCAAGTAATTGGAACTAATCATGCTCAGTTTCCAAGACCAAATGAAATTGGATAGCATTCTGAACACATTGGGTTAAATATATTGCTCCTCTCCTCCATCTTTTCTTGGTATATAATTTAGCAATGAGAAGGAGTGTGGTGTAAGAGAGAGCAAGTTGACCTTGGGAGTCAAGAAAACCTAGATTTAAGGCCTCCTTCTGATACCTACTTGCTGAGAGACTTTAAGCAAGTCATTTATCTTCTCAAGTGCCTCTGGCAACCCTCTAAGATCATGGATTTTCAAGCAGGTGGCAAACTGCATTGATACAGGAAATTTCCTCACTGGAGTACCCTGTGTCAATGAAATAACAGGTTTCATATTGATATCAATTTCAATATTTAGATATAGATGATATAGATAATGGTTTGGGGTTGGGTTGTTTTTTGTTTTTGTTTTTTTTACAAAATCAATGCTCACTTAAGTTAATTTGAGGATCAATCAAATTTGTATTGATCACCTACTACATGCCCAGTATTATTTTAGGACCATTGCATAATAGGAAATAGAGACAAAGAATATTCTAGAAAAGCCTACAATCTAGTTGAGATAAAACAAATATACATTGAAACGATAGGAGACAAACACCTTGAAAAGAAAATAAATAAATGTCGTGAATGGAAATACTACCTGTATTTCAAGGGCCAGCTCAAGTGTACTTTCTCCATGATATTTTTCCTGATTATCCCCAGACAGAGCATGATGACTTTAAATCTGAGACAGAGAGAGAAACAGAGAGAGAGACAGAGAGAGAGAGAGACAGAGAGAGCGCATTTAATAAGCACTTACTGTACATCAGACAATATACAGAAGCAAACAAGACAGTCCCTGCCCTCAAGAAGCTTACATTCTAATGGAGGAAGATAACAGATAAAAGGGTACTAGAAAAGGGAAAGGGGAATAAGGATACCCTACCTATCAGGACATATCAAGAAAACTGCTAGGAATCCTGTGGTGGCCTAGTTCCTAGGTAGAAAAGACAAAAATCTCACGTATCAGAATGGGAAGAACCAAGAGTGTTTCACCTTGTTTCTGGTGGGGTAGATATAATGAAGACCATGGCAAGAAAACTACAGGAAGTCTTAAACCATATTTGTGTACTTTATCATATTTTTGTAATGAAGTTATTTATGTTATATCCTCTCTTGCATTATAAACTCACTAAGGGTAGAAAGTAGTCTTATTTATCATTATGTCTCCCTTGGTGCCTAAACAATGCTTTCCACATGGTAGATGTTTAATAATTGTTTTTGTAATTGAATTAAATTGTACAGTCCAAACTATACTAAGTGCTATAGTAGATAAGAGAGGGGACAGATCAATATGGACAGGAATAATCAGATAATGCTTCATGAAAGTGGATCAAACCACTGCCACCACCTTGACTCCCACTTGCCTTGAGACCGCAGTAGAGGCTATCTGAGAGCCCTGAAAATACCAGTATCCTCCAAACCATTTGCTCTGTTTCCAACCAAGCCCCTGTAGGCACTGTTGAGATGAGCAATCCTCATGGAGAACGGGCCTGCCGTTGCTACTAACAACCACACAAATTGCTCACCAATTGCCGCCAATAGGCAGGGAGGCCCATGAACCATGGAAATACCAGCACCACCTCCCTCCACTGACCAATGACCCGGCTTCCAGACCAGCCCCCAGAGCCATCATCCAGGTGAGCAACCATTGTGGACAAGCAACCTGGAAACATCCTTTGCAGGTGTAGTAGCAGCCAAAGCCACTAATGGGCCAGGAAAAAAAAAAAAAACAGTTCTTCCCTTCAGTCTTCGGTGTTGTCAGAAACAGGATTTTATCAATGGAAATGACATTTTAAGAGATGTGGCTTTGCTGCTGCACCCTAAGGACTATGGGGACCTTTCTATCTGATTTAGAGCTAAAAACTTCTTATATATGTTGTCTCCCCCTATTAGGAATGTGAGCCCCATGAGAGCAGTGACTATCTTTGTTTTTCAGTTTCCATCCCCAGCATTTTGTATAGTGTTTCACATATAGTTGGTTGGCTGTTGTCCTTTGTTCTCGAAGAGAACCAAAATGACATTACTATGCTAGAGTCAAGTTTCAGTGTGTCCAATTGTGGCTGATCAGACCAATGAGATATTTCACGTTGTTTTCTAATTTTTCATTCTTTTGGATTTGTTTTACAGTGTCTTGATTTCTCATAAAGTCACTAGCTTCCAATTGCTCTATTCTAATTTTTAAGGAAGTATTTTCTTCAGTAATCTTTTGGACTTCCTTTTCCATTTGGCCAATTTTGCTTTTTAGGGCATTCTTCTCTTCATTGGCTTTTTGGACCTCTTTTGCCATTTGGGTTAGGCTATTTTTCAAGGTGTTATTTTCTTCAGTATTTTTTTGGGTCTCCTAGCAAGCTGTTAACTTGCTTTTCATGATTTTCTTGCATCACTCTCATTTCTTTTCCCAGTTTTTCCTCTGCTTCTCTTACTTGCTTCTCAAAATCCCTTTTGAGCTCTTCCAAGGCCTGGGACTGATTCATATTTTTCTTGGAAGTTTTGGATGTAGGAGCTTTGACTTTGTTTTCTTCTTCTGGTTGTATGTTTTGATCTTCTTTGTCACCAAAGTAAGATAATATCGTCTGACTCTTTTTGCGCTGCTTGCTCATGATCCCAACCAATTACTTGAGTTTTAAACTCTTTGTTAAGGTAAGAGTCTGCTTCCAATGTGGAGAATGCACTGTCCCAAGCTTCAGGGGTTTGTACAGCTGTTTTCAGAGATACTTCTAGGGACCTGAAAATTTTCAGTTCTTCCAAGGTGCTATGATAAGGGATGAGGTGTTTCCTCTCCACAGCCACAACAAGCTCCACCACCTCCTCACCCCAGGACTGCCCCTCAGAACTGTGACCCAGATCCAAGCATGGGTAAAGCAAGAGATTCCTGCCTCAGCACTGGCAAAGAGATCCCTGCAATCCCCCTCTGATCAGCCATTCGATTCCCCCTCAGTGTGTGGGCTGGAAGCTCAGGAGGCAGCCGCTGCCCTGGGGGCGGCTGAGACCTAGCTTCTTCTCTCACCCACAGTCACAGACTTTTCCCATTGACCTTCTAAGTTGTCTTTGGCATTTGTGGGTTGAGAAGTCTGGAAACTGCCACAGCTGCCCACGATTCAGTCCTCTGAGGCCTGCTCTAGGTTCATGGTGGCCTGCACACCCACACCACACTGAGCTCCTCTCTCCACCCAGCGTGATATACCTTTCCGATCAGCCATCCAGGTTGTCTTGGGCTGGAAATTTGTTTTACTCTGTATTTTTGTGGGTTCTGCTGCCTTAGAATTTGTTTAGAGCCATTTTTTACAGGTATTTGGAAAGGCTTGAGGGAGAGCTCAAGCAAGTCACTGCTTTCCCTCCGCCATCTTGGCTCCGTCCACCTGTGTGTATGTGGTTGATCAGATCAATACAAGTTTGAAATGCCCTACCACAGATTGCGCACAAATAGTCCGTGTGAGCATTTGGGGTGTATTCTCTAAATTTGTGCATTCTGTGTTTCCTCTGAGCTGTTTCAATTCTGCTTTGCTCATAGAGCACAGCACCTTCTCTGATGTGGGCACGCTATGCTGGGTGGTCCAGTGCCAGTGTCTCCCATGTCACACAATCAATTCCAAAGTTCTTAAGAGAGACCTTGAGAGTGTCCTTGTATCGCTTCTTCTGACCACCATGTAAACACTTGCCCTGTGTGAATTCTCCATAAAATAACCTTTTTGGCAAGTGTACACTTTGCATTCGAACAACGTGGCCAGCCCATCAGAGTTATGCTCTCTGAAGCAGAGTTTGAATGCTGGGCAGTTTAGTTCAAGAAAGAATTCAAGGTCTGTTACCGTATTCTGCCAGGTGATTTTTCAGAATCTTCCTAAGACAATTCAAATTATGGAAGAAGTGAAACAAGGCTATGTGCTTGCTCCCATGTTTTTTAGCATGATGTTTTCAGCCATGTAGTCAAATGCTTTCAATGAGGATGAACATGGCGTCAAGGTCAGCTATGGCACTGATGGTAAATTCTTTAACTTAAGAAGGCTACAAGCCAAGACCAAAGTAGAGGCAGTGTAGGTGCATGATTTTCTGTTTGCAGATGATTGTACACTCAATGCAGCCTCTGAAGCTGAGATGTAACAAAGTATGGATTGATTCTCTGCTGCTTGTGCTAATTTTGGCCTAATAATAAACACCAAGAAAACACAGGTGCTCCATCAACCAAAACCACACCATCCATATGTGGAACCATTGGTTACAGCAAACAAAGAAGTTTTGAATGCTATGGATAAGTTCACCTACCTTGGTAGTGTACTTTCCAGGGATGTACACACTGATAATGAAGTTGACGCACGCATTGCCAGAGTTAGCTCAGTGTTTGGAAGGCTCTAAAGGAAAGTATGGGAGAGAAGAGGTATTAGACTGACTACCAAAATGAAAGTCTACAGAACCATTGTGCCTGTGAAACCTGGAAAGTATACCAGCACCATGCCAGGAAACTGAATCACTTCGCATACAGTAAGCACTTAATAAAGACTTTTTCATTCATTCTTTCATGAAGGAGGTAGTATTCAGACTGTCTCCTGTAAAATTGAAAGGATTCCAATTTCTGATACTAAAATCATATTGTTTTCACATTGTTTTAATATATCTTAGCTTATCTCTTCAAAATTTTCAAGACATTTATTTTGTAACAATCTAAGCAACTAGAATACTGTTAGGCACCTAGTAGGTGATCCACATGAGCTTGATGGATTGATCTCCAGATCAAAGTAAGTGATTTGACTTGGGATGATTATTACATTATATAACACATCTTTGAATATATGAAGAAAATGGGACAGGATAATCTGGGGAACAGTGTGGGGAAAGGTAGAAAATGCATGGGATGAGAAATAAGATGAAACAGGTAACAATTAATACTTCTTTGCCTTTATTTTAATTCTACCCCTTCCCTTCCCCAACTGTTGCAATGTTTCCTCCACCGACCACCTATGACTCTCTGTAGAGTTATCTGAAGCTCTACGAACTCCAGGATTTCTTTTCTATCTCTATGTTCCTTACTGTTGTTGTTGTTGTTATTGTTGTTGTTATTGAGTTGTTTCAGTTGTATCCAATTCTTTGTGATCCCATTTGGGGTTTTCTTGGCAAAAGATACTGGAGTGGTTTGTCATTTCCTTCTCCAGCTCATTTTACAGATGAGGAAACTGAGCCAAACAGAGGTAGGTGACTTGCGTAGGGTCTAGTAAGTGTCTGAGGCCAGATTTGAATTCAAGTCTTCCTGACTCCAGACCTGGTGCTCTATCCACTGCACCCACCTAGCCATCCAATTAGTAAGCATTCCTTACTAATGCCTTCTAAGTTATCTTCCTCATCTCTTTCAAACAACTTCCCAAAGCCCACCTGAGTTGTGGAGGATTTCTGCTCTGATGGGCATTCATAAGTCTCTGTTACCTTAACAGTACGGCAGACCTTCTGTACCTGCTTAGATTGTCAACTCTGGGGCAAGATACTATTAATGACTTGGTCTTCCTTATCCTGGAAAACCTGGCCTTCTTACAAAGAGAGGTGTTAATAATTATAGCAATCTTTTTCTGTGCCCACACAGAGTGGGGAAATGCCTCTCTGATTCAATTTGAAGGACTCCAAAGGATACCCCTGACCAAAAATGTAACCCCTTCCCCAGGATCCTGCTCCAACACCTCGAATTCCCAGCATTAGCAGCCTTCTTAAAGAGCCCAGATTTTTCACCAGGCCACACGCCTCTGGACATTTCCACACATCTCAGAAAACTCCTCATCCTAAAAGATCACTTCAGCCCTGGAATTTGAACCCTGAAGTACCCTTCATCCCTATAGTCCCTCCCTCTGATTGGATGGCACCTCCCAGAACCTCATTTAAGTAGGGTGCCCCAAGCAAACCATCTCTTCATTTCTTACCAGCCTGAAATCTGGCTTCATCATGCCTCTGCCCTGGGTACCTTCTCACCACTCCCACCTTTCAGCTCTCTGTTATGTGTTGTTTACTACCATTAGAATGTAAGCTCCTTGAGGGTAGGGACTGTCTTTATTTTTGCTTGTATTTGTACTCCCAGTGCTTAGCAGGGTACCTGGCACATAATAAGCACTGAATAAGGGCTTGTTGATCATTTAACAGAAGAGGAAACTGAAGCTGATAGAGGCAGAATGACTTCTCCACTTGGGTCACACAACTAGTAAGTAACTGAGGCAAGATTCTAACTCAAATATTCCTGACTCCAAGTCCACTGCTCTCTGCTGCCTAGCTGCCTGTCCCCCTCAGCCTCCAGCACAAAGTCTTGTATTCAACAAACAATTGTTGGATGATGACGTAAGACATCTCTCCAAGGCCTTTGACCTTTGGTTGAGGAATCTTTTTTTTTTCCCCTTTGGTGCAAATCTAGCTGCCCTTATGACATCTGGGACTGGATTTGAATTCCATCAGTATCATGCACTGATCAAAGGATAACACATTTTAGGCACTGGGGAAATGAACAAAATAAATGCATATCTGTTATGGATCTTATTAGAGCTTGACCCTTCATATAGCTATCATCTCTAGGAGAGAAAACCGCTTTGAGATGTAAGCTTTTGGTTCCACTTTTCGATAGGTGACATCCCTCCCTTTCCCAAGGATCAGTGAATGCTCTAAGCCAAACTCAGCTTTGCTAATAGAATGCAAACTTCTTGGGGGCTAGCACATTTCATTTTTGTCTGTCTATTGTCAGTGTATTATAAGTGCCTAGCACATAGTAGGCATTTTATAAATTTCCTCCTACTCCTCATTTCTCAGAATCACAGAATTTTAAGGTTAGAAGGGAGCACAGCAGCTGTGGAATCCAACTCACATAAAGGGATCTTCAGTATAATATACACAAGTGGTCAGACAGGTTATGATTAAAGACCTCCAAGGAGGGGAAACCCACCACATCTCATGATAGAATGTTCCACTTTTAGACACCTCTAATTTTTAGGAAATTTTCTTGAAATCAAGACTAAATTTTACTCATTGGGCCTGGTTCTGACCTTTGGAGCCAGACAGAACAAGTCTAAACCCTCCCTCATTGGATAGCCTTTCAACTACTTAAATACCACATTAGGCTGCCCCATCCTCTCTTCTCCAGGCTAAACATATTCAGTTCCTTTAACTAATTAATCTTCATATGTCATGAACTCAAGGCCCTTACCTATCCTGATTGTCCTCCTCTGGACACTCTCCAGCTTACCAATGTCATTCTGAAACTGTGGTGCCCAGAACTGAATTTTTTTTGGCATAATAGTATTCAATTACAATCGTGTATCACAATTTGTTCAGCTATTTCCCTATCAATGAGCACCCGTTTTTTTCCAGTTTTTCACTACTACAAAAAGTACTGCTATAGATATTTTGGTACATATGAGGTCTTTCTTTCTGTCTTTGACTTGATTTGGAGTATGTACCCAGGAATGGAATCTTTAGGTCAAAGGCTATAGTGACTTTATTGACTTTTGGTCACTTTAGTAACCTTTCTTATATCTTTTTAGTTTAGTGACTTTTCTTATATCTTTTCTACTTCTGACTTCTGAAGGAGAAGGTTTTATGATATGAAGGCCTAGAGAAAGAGCTGATTTTGAGGTGAAAAGAAAAAAAGGAGAGAATAAGTACTTAATAAATATTTATTGATTGATATATGACTATACAAACCTGAGAGGTGCCCCCAGTGAGCTTCAGGGTAATTGAACTGACATATATCCGGGGCCAAAGGCTGCCATGTCTCACTCTTACTAGGACCAGCTAGCTGTATGTCACTGTAAGCTTCAAGGTATCATTGAATAAAAATGCAGCTAAGGACACTAAAGTGTGTGTGTATGTGTGTGTGTGTGTTGTGTTATTTCCATGCTGAGAGGAGCACACACAATGCTTTACTAAAATCCAGGTCCCAGAGGAAGGACAAATTGATCGATCTGCCCACTCTGGCAAAAACTAAGCGCAGTATCTATTTGCTGCAATACAATTGACTCGGCATCCCAAAATAGCAAGAAAATCTAACCCATAGGGGCAAAAGTCGTGTTTTTTTAATCACTGCTGCCAATTGAAGGCAGAGGCCTCTGAGGAGAAGGGATGATTTGGGAAATGGCCAGCTAGTGAAGAAGATAGAACAAAATTTGGATTTCTGTATCATGGTTTAAAATAAAAGATTAACGGGCTCTTGGCCAGAGATAGAATACTCTTAATGAGGTCTGGCTTAAAAAAAATGTGTGTGTATATATTGTAACAAGGTATTGGAGTATACCCAAATCACCTAAGATGAAGGGATCAGCTTCTGGGAGAGGGCATTCTGCATTCCCCTACAACATGTGGAGAATTGTCCCTTTCAATTGGCTGTATAGCCAAAATGGATTGCATTTTTAAAAACTACCAGCCTGGGAAGCATCCAGAGAGAGAAGACTCAACTTTGCCCATAGCATGAGCACCATGAACTGAAGTGGAGAGAGGGAAGGTCTACCTTCCTCTTCTCTCCTCTTTTACTTCTATGCCCTGAAATGGACTTGGAGTTTTTAGTGCTAGGTTCCAGCAGTGCTCCAGCCCAATAATCAGAGCCAGGATTCCAGGCCCAGATGTGCAGCTAGCCAGTCTAGTGGGAAAGGGGCAAGAATCTGGGGTGCCTCAGACTCGAGAGGGTCTGGAGTTGGCCTTAGAACGTGATACTCTGATGTATAAGAGTTGAGCTAAGCTGTGAACACAATCCCCTCTCCAGAAAATGAGATGGTACAAGAGGCGATTATGTAGCCAGATGATAGGGAAGGGGAATGTTTATTCTTGCTATACCTTTGAAGTAAATACTCCCTAGTAAAAATTAATCCAATTGTTAAGTGGATAAATGGAACTGGGGTACAGAAAACCCCTACAGTTTGGGGAATACTATGAGGGAGAGACTGAGAGAATATGGCAGAGAGCCTAGATACTTCCCTGGGGAGAAGGTGCAATACCTGGCTTTCAGGCAGTAGGGGCCAGGGTAGTCACTGTGTATGTGTGTGTGTATGTATTTATATATGTGTATATATGTATATATCTATAGATTATATATGTATATGCATGTGTTTATATGTGTGTGTATATATGTATGCACGTACGTATGTGTGTGTATGTGTATGTGTGTGTATGTGTATCCTAGGGTTACCTAGCTGGTGTACTGGATAGGATAGAGTTCTGGACCTGGAGTCAGGAAAGCTCATCTTCATGAGTTAAATCTGACCTCAGACATTCACTACTGTGCGATCCTGGGCAAGTTACTTCACCCCATTTGTCTTAGCTCCTTATCTGTCAAATGAGCTGGAGAAGGAAATGGCAAACCACTCCAGTATCTTTGCCAAAAAAAAAAACAAAACTCAAATAGGGTGACAAGGTGTCAAACACAACTGAAACAACTAAAGAATAACATGTATAACATGGATTCTTCCAAATCTGATCAAGAAAGTTTTAAACTGAAAAGGAATAGAAAGAGAGGAAAACTACCTGGCCTACACATATTTGCCAAGCCAGATAACATACAGAGTTGCAGGTAAAACACATGAAGAAGAAAAGCTGCAGAGATGCTCAGTAATTCACAGAGTCAAAGAACGTAGCCATCAATAAAACCCATGCCCTCAGAGGTTGATACACAAGTGTGCAAAGCACAAGTTGAACTTAACACAAGAAAGCAAACACTCACACACACACACACACACACACACACACACACACACACACATCCCCAAGGTCTCACAGGTGGGAGCATACAAAGAGATTCAAGATCAAAAAGTGGCTAACAGATAATGATTGATTCATTGGTTGATTAATTGATTGATTTTGGCTACAGCAATACCCATGAAGGGGTAGGTAGCAATCTGGAGAAGGAAGTATTACACTGAATAAAATCCTATTTTTTTTTATTATGGAGACATTTCGTTTTGGCACATCAGACACTTTCAAATTTTAAAACACCACCTTCCCACCCCCTAACATTTTCTCATAAAGTATTTGGTAGTCAAAACCTTCTAATATAGTAGAAATCATGATTTTTTAGAAGCAAAGCATTTCTTTACTTGAAAGGAAGGCCTGTAAGTGGGATAACACATGAGCAGAAATGTATTTGTCTGATTAAGCCATTACTACCCTAGTGAGAGCAAGGCTTTTTGGACTAACATGAAGAATGTTCAGCTCATAATGTACATAATTGCTGCACTGCATCCTCTCTCATGGGATCGTAAATTCAGAGCTGAAAGGCACCTTTGAGATCACCTAGTCCACCAATTCTCAAAATGTGGTCCTGGAACCCCTGGGGATCCCCAACACCTTTTCAAGGGTTAGAAACCATTTTCATAATCATACTAAGACATTTTTATTTCTAATATTGTACACAAAAGTTCTTTGGGGTGGGTCCTGTGTAATTTTTTAAGGTATAAAGGGGTCTTGAAACCAACAAGCTTGAGAACTACTTATCTAGTCTGAGTGCCTCATTTTAAAGTGAAAGCAAGAGAAGTTAAGTGACTTGTCCAAAGTTACACAGAGACATACTAGGAAAAATACACAGAAATGTAAGACCTCCACAGGGGCACTGTTTGTTCTATAAGAAAGAGGTCTTTTCTGGTGCACTCTCTGTCTCTCTGTCTCTCTCTCTTTTACTCTATCTCTCTCCTTTCTCTAAATTTCTCTCTCTGTCTCTACTCCTTTTCAATTACTCTTGTTCTCTCTCTCTCTCTCTCTTTTTCTACCTCTCCGTCTCTCCTCTCTCTCAATATCTTTCTCTGTCTTTGTCTCTGTCTCTACCTCTCTGTCTCTCCCAGAGTGGAAGTAGCCTTCAAAGTCATTCAATCAGGTCTCAATAACTCTTAAGGGACAGCCCTTACATGCTCCTCCATCCTCTTGATAGGAAAAGGTCCTCATAAACTCTTGCCAACTGTACTATGTTTGACTTGATTGCCAGCCTACAACAGTGGGGAGGCAAGCATTGTCCACTTGACCCCAGTTCTTCCCTCCCGCTTGCTCTTTTCAGCCACAGACACTTTTTCTCCAGATAGGGTGGTTGGCAGGCAGGAAGTCCTCCCCTGCTAATCCTATCCTCAATTACCACTATTTTCCCTCTCCCACATCCTCTACTGAGAGTAGAGTAATCCCCTGTTGCAGGATCCTGAATTCCAACTGGTCTTTTCTCCTCTCTAGCCTCCACCATCAAGGTCAGAAGGGAAGCTGGTACTGAGCCTGGGAACAACAGCAGAGAGCCCAAAGACAGTTGGCATGACAGGGGCAGCTAGTGAAAGGTGGGTGGCAGCTACTGCTCCCAGAAGGCTTGAGGCTTAAATAGCCATGCACAGAATTCTCCCAAATCTGCAATCCTATAACCCTGATCCATATCCCACCCCAACCCATCAGATAGCTTAGACAGTGTTCCTTAATCTTTTTTATGTCATACATCCATTTGGTAGTCTGGTAGAGCCTATGGAATCTTCTCAGAATAAGGTTTTTAATTATTTAAAATATTAAAAATTAAGACAGAAATCAACCAGGTTGAAATAGTCATCAATTTTTTTTTTTCAAAAACAAGCTCACCAACCCCAGGCCTAGCAAATGAAGTAGTCATCCACCACAAGGAAACTAGGGCCTACTCAAGCATCTTGATACCTGCCCTACCTCCCAATCCTTCTCCCTACCTGAAACAGCTACTATCCATATCTGGTACCTGACTGCCAGAGCCCATGCCCCAGTGTTGCTCCCTAACATCACAGATGATAATTTGCTAATGAATTTCAACAATGAAAAAAACCTTTATATATCTGGTGGATGGCATTGAGCATCATGATTTATTAAGCATAGCCACTCAGCTAACAATGCACTTCTTTCATTTGCATCTACCTATCTCTGTGAGGCAGCTTTTTTCAACTATGGTAGTCATTAAAACCAAGAATCCAAATAAACTGAACATGGAACCAGACCTTCAAATTACTGCATCACAAAATATCAAATCCCATATCTCTCATTAAAGTATTATTAGCTTAATGGTAGCCATCCTGATATTTATTCATTATTCATTAAGTATATCATTATTAAATATTACTAAATTAATTGCTATTAAATGTTGCTATTTAAATATTTGAGTTAAATATTATTATTGGGGCAGGTAGGTGGCACAATGGATAGAGTCCTGGGCCTAATATCAAGAAGACTCATCTTCCTCGTTTCAAATCTGGCCTTAGACACTTACTAGCTGTGTGACCCTGGGCAAGTCACTTGCCTATTTGCCCCAGTTCCTCATCTGTAAAATTAGCTTGGAGAAAGAAATGGCAAACCATTCCAGTATCTTTGCCAAGAAAACCCCAAATGCGGTTACAAAGAGTTGGACACAGCTGAAATGAATGAACAACAACACTGTGTTAGATGGGGCAGCGAGGTGGCAAAGTGAATAGAGCACCAAAGCATGGACATGACTGAAAAATGACCAAACAACAAAAATTATTATTAGCTTAACAATAAAATGTTAGTGAGAAAATAGATATGTAAGGGCAGCTAGATGGCACAGTGAATAGAGCACTGGCCCTGAAGTCAGGAGGACCTGAGTTCAAATCCGGCCTCAGACCAAACACTTGACACTTACTAGCTGTGTGACCCTGGGCAAGTCACTAACCCCAATTGCCTAAAAAAAAAAAATAGATATGTAACATTAAAAATTAAATTAAAGTTATTTTAATGACTTAATCTTGATCTCATCTTTTTACATTTCTATCTTATGTGTTTTATTATGTATATAATATACTAATAGAGTAGGATATGTATAGAATTTATAAATAAATTTACATTTATTGGGGGTGCATGCTCAAGAATTTTTTACTAACAGAAATACATGATCAAAGAAGATTAGAAACTACAGCTCAAAGCAGTGTGGTATAAATTGGCCAGCCTAACACAACCAGCCAGAAACTATGCTTCTGCCCACATTTATTCTGCTGCCTGGTAGAAAAAATGAAGAAGAAGAAAAGAATGGGAATGAAGCTGGTTCAATCCTTAGGGTATTTTTTGTACCCATTATGGATCCACAGTCCAACGGCGCCCTGGCTTCCTAAATGTGGTAATACGGGATATTTATATACTTCTTATCATTCCCAAAGCACTTTACACATATTATCTCAGATCAGTTAATCTTCACAACACTACTAGGTAGAAATGGAGGTATTATTATTCCCATTTTACAAATGAAAAAACTAAGGTGCAGTGACTTGACCAAGGTTATACTATTGGTCAATGGAATTTAAACCCAAGTATTGTTCCACTGTAACATGGCAACCTCTGATTTTGAGCACTAAAAAGGGGAGCACCCACAAGTTTGGCTATCAGAATTGGTGAGCTGCCATAGGAGAGGGAAGGGATAAAGACAGGGGCCCTAATTTGGACACAGTAAATGCACACATGGAGTAAAAGTCCATCAACTTTGCCTAATTGGGAGGGGCAGGGCACACGGCCCTATCTGGCCTATAGTAGAATGAGGCTTTGATAAGACTGAAAAATAGTCCTGTCCTGACAGCATGATCTGACAGGCAGCACCATCACTGAATGTACTATATTTCCATATTCATATGTACATTACACTCCCTACTGCAAAAGTTCACCTGACTTTGAGGGAATGAACTTCTTCCAAATGACCTCCATTTTCGACTTGAGAATACTTAGAAACGTTTCAATAGATCTGTCAGAGCATCATGGTGGGTGGGTGGGTGGGGGAGGGGGAGATGGAAGAAGAAAAAGAGTTCTCTGCAACCTCTCTTTGATGGGAGACAAGCTTAAAGGATCTCTTGACCAAATATCGGAAGTTTGCATCTTAGCTGTTTTGAGTGCTTATCCTACTTCAAAATCATTAGTAATTGAGGCACATCCCTCTGGGAGGGCTATGAGATGTCTTTCTTTAATGTCATTTTCCCAAAAAGATAATAGCAAAGCAGAGAGAGACCTTTTGATTTGTTAGTACAGTAGCAGTGTTGCTGGTAATCAGTAATCTCGCCAAGAAAAAAATAACCTATTCATATCAAGCCATCCTGATATTTATTCATTATTCATTAGTTGTATCATTATATTTTAATAACTATAATAACTATAATTGTTGATTGATAATATTGTGGTGATTTATTAATAATTATAATAATAGTTCACACTTTAAGGTCTACAAAGCATTTGACCTATGTTATCTTGTAACAACCCTGGGAGGTAGATGCTATTATTATCCCTATTTCAGGAAACTGAGTCATAGAGAGGTTAAATGACATGCCCAGGGGCACACAACTAGCAAGTGTCTGAGTAAGAATTTGAACTCAGGGATTCCTTACTGCAAGGTCAGTCCTCTATCTACTACAGCACATAGTTGCTTAATTCTGACCAATTAAGCTATGTGATTAACTAAATGACTCTGTACTAGAAGCAGAAGACTGAAGTTGCCCTCTGACACTTTCTAATTATGTTATTTGGGATAAATCTTTCTGTATCTCAGTTGCCACACCTATAAAATAAGAATAAGAATTTCTTAACTGCCTGAGGGTAAATGGGACCAAATCTTTGAGGTTTATTTTAGAAATATATAAGATCTAAGATTCTATGACTTATGAGCTGGCTGAGACCGGGAAAATTTGCTGCAGCTTGCAACGTGATTCCACATGCAGAACTTAGAATTTTATTCTTAATTTCTTGCTTTTTTTTTTCCTGAGGGAGGGGGAGGGGAAAATGTGAGTAATGGTTGATTATGGGTATTTTTTCAGCATATCATCATGTGTTTATGCTGTATGTAAATGTCCAAAGTTATACATCATGGTGTATTATATTGTGTGTATGTATATGTGTATTCAAATGCCCCTTCTATCACTGTACCTTTCTACAAAATAGTCCTCAATGATTTTTTGTGCTTATCTCATATTACTTTAGTTGGGTTTTTTTGGTTGTTGTTGTTGTTTTCTGTGTCCAGACCTGTGCTTTCATTGCTAAGAGGAACTTCCAAAATGGCATTGCCCTGTGCTAATGCTTAGTACAGTACCTGGCACATAGTAGGTGCTTAATAAATACTTATTGAATTGATACAGTTCAGCAACTTGCCTCCAACTTAGAGACTTAGAGCAGGGATTCTTAATCTGGGATCAATGAAATGGTTGTTTTTAAAAAATATTTTGATGAGTGTGTTTCAATATAATTGGCTTTACATGTAATCCTATGTATTTTATTTTATGTACTTAAAATATTATTCTGAGAAGGGCTTTACCAGACTGTCCAAGGGATCCATGACACAAATAAGGTTGAGTCTCAGTCTTACAGAATTTCCTAAAAAGTGAACAGTGTGAAATGAAAATTCATGGTTTTATACTAAATCCTCTTTCTATGTTGTACTGTGTACATTAACATGTTCTCCCTTTTTTGTCTTTTTGTCTTTAAGTTTAAAATGAATAAAAAAAGTTTTAAAAAGAATTCCCTGGGGCACAGAGATGTTTAATAACTTGCTCATGATCACATAGCAATTATGTTATCAATGGCAGGATCTGAACCTGAGGCTTTCTGACTCCAGCTCTTTCTTTATTGACTCCACAAAGGTACTCCTCTAGATCTTTTTAAAGATTTTTAAATGCTTTCCTTTTCTGATCCAGACTCACTTTGGAGACCACTTTTTGTTCGAAAAGCTAGTATTCGGGCATTCTGATCTAACACTTATCTTGTTGAAGAAGGTGATTAATTATCATTGTCTTAATAGTGAAGCCATCATCAATCTCAACTGGCATATCTGTACTGCTATATAATAATAATAATAACTCACATTTATAGATCACTTACTATGTGACAAGCACTGTGTTCAGGGTTTGACAACTATTTTCTCATTTGCTCCTTACAACAACCATGAGAAGTAGTTACCATTATTATCCATGCTTAACAGATAAGGAAACTGAGTGAGTGATTTGCCCAGGGTCAGAGCTGGTAAGTGTCCAAGGCCAGATTCAAAGTCGGGTCTTCCTGACTCCAGGCCTGGCACTCTGTCCACTGTGCCACCTAATTAGCCGACATGAAGTTATTTCTCCATCTAGAGTACTTTCCTGTAAGTTTTCTCTGCTGGAGCAGAAATGACTCTAGGTTCTCAAAGATCATGCCAGAAGAGCAGAAACTTTGGTCTGACAAAGTTGGAAAGACTTTGACTACAAGCCTAGTGACAGACTGTATATTACATGAGGTGGTGTGATGGTTCAGTGGTTAGAGCACTGAACCTGGATTCAGGAAGACCTCAGTTCAAATATGGCCTCAAACAATTACTAGCTGTCTGACTGGGAAAGTCATTTAACCTTTATCTGCCTCAGTTTCATCATCTATAAAATGGAAGTGATAATAATAGCACCTACCTCCTAGGGTTGTTGTGAGGATAAAATTAGATAATATTTATAATAGTTCTTTGTAAAACTTAAAGCACTATGTAAATTCTAGCTATTATTATCATATTATGAAGACCAACCTAGCTAAATTGGAAGAGGTTCATCACCATTTTCGTGGTAAGATCCATTCCAGTTCTGAGATATTGTAAACAAATATTTATTGAGTACACACTATGTGCCAGGTGCTTTACTAAGCACTGTGGGAAGTAGAAAGGCCATTACGTACATACATACATACACACACATACATATGCATATGTTTGTACATGGGTATATATACATATATAGACACATATGAGAAATTCAGTAACTTGTTCATGGCCACATAGCAAGTATGTGTGAATATATATTTATGTATATGTTATATATATACATATATTGATAAATATAAATTAGATTTAGATATAGATATATTTCAATCTGCACTCTGCATCCATCACTTCTTTATCTGGAGATGAATAGCATACTTCATCACGAGTCCTCTAAAATTG
This sequence comes from Vombatus ursinus, assembly GCF_900497805.2. Lineage (NCBI taxonomy): Eukaryota > Metazoa > Chordata > Mammalia > Diprotodontia > Vombatidae > Vombatus > Vombatus ursinus. The sequence goes on from NW_020954585.1 coordinate 58,972,224, forward strand.
TAGCTGGTCACTGTGTTGATCAGAGTTGTTCCTAAGACTTTTATAGTTGTTTATCTTTACAATATTGATGTTATTTTTTAAGTTGTTTTCCTAGTTCTGCTCACTTCATTTTGCATCAGTCCATGTATGTCATCCCAGGTTTTTCTAAAACCTTCCCCTTCATCATTTCTTACAGCACAATAGTATTACATTGCATTCTTATATCAAACTTATTCAATCATTCCCCAATTGATGGGTGCCCCCTCTATTTCCAATTCTTTGTCACCACAAAGAAAGCCAGCACAGGGGTTCTCAACTCAAAAGTTATTTGCATCATTAAAATCACAGGTCTTGTCCCTATCCTCACAACTATAAAGGATTATCAATTTTTAAAAAAAGAGCACAATAAAATGCACTTTATGCTAAAACTAGAGGGACTATCATTTAATTTTTTTCCTTTAGCAATTCAGAAAGCTATAAGACCTTTCCTTTTCAATTTTCTTTTTTTATTATGAATTTAACAATCATCAATGCACAAACATTGCAAGAATCAAATGTAGAATAAAAAAAAATCACATATGTTACCCCAAACTTCTTTTACCATATACCATTTTATGGTACATATTAAATTTAACAAGGTAGTAACAAAATTGCCCAATTTGCTCATTCCCCATTCTAAGCTTAATTTTTTTTCTTCTGTTTATTTTTTTAATAATAATTGATGCCCTTTTCACTGCAGGATCCTTGATGTTTCTGGGCTAATGTCATGAGCATCTATTAACTACAGTCATTACACTGTACATGTCCAAAAGTTCTGATTAACTAAGATCTCTGGTTGATTGGCCACATTTTACTATATCTATATTTTAGCAAGTTCTAGAAAGGTGTCAGCACAAACAGGGTTTCTGGGCAACCAAGATGTCACTAGACAGCTCTCTTCATCTGTTCTCTTCCTCGTCAAAGTTAACCTTTACATTCATAGCATAAGAATGAACATTCAAAGTGTTTTAAAAGAGAGACTGCACACTATAGCATCTAACCACACACCTTTGTTCTGAGTATGAATGTGATTTTTATTTTTTAAGCTGGCAATCGTTGTAACTCTGAATCAGTTTGTTCTCGTCAATCTACAGGCTAATCAAAATTTACTCTTTTCAAGCCCTCATAATTAGATTGTGCTCAATTGATGTTTCAGATGAATAAAGCAAAGTTTCAAAGAAACCCAAATTAATCTTACAAAGGGAATAGCATGATGAAACGCAAGACAATTTTCATCTCAATAAGAGGTATTAAATTATATTTTTTTTATTATTCCATAGAGATTTATGCTCCCATTATCTCTCATGCCCATGCGAGATAAAAAGCAAGAATAAATCTGCCTATTTCTGCACAGATTTTATAAACTGTATTAAGATGTGATCATTTTGCTTACTCATTTTACAGTAATGTTTTCTTAACAGCCAAAAGCACTTTTATTTAATATTAATAAAACAGATGTTTGGCTGTAAGTGACATGGAAATCATCTTGCTTCTATACTTTTCCTTATGGTATATGGAGTTTCCATGAATTAGAGGGCTGTCAGCTTATTGCATCAATAAGTAATCAATATAGTATTTGCTCTTGAGATTCAGTTACATCAGAATGTTCCAACTCTAATACAAAGTGAAGTCAGTGGCTTCCAACTCTGTTTCTTCTCATCTTCTTCCATATCTTTAAATGAATACAAACTGGAAAGAGTTTTGGGATTTTTTTTTAATCCCTTATAATTGAAGAGTGTGTATATGAAGAAAGAGAGGCAGAGAGACAGAGAAATAGAGAAACAGGAAGAGAGACAGAAAGGTGAATATAAATGAACCTGAATACACACACATACACACATTTATAAGCATGATAGATGATAGATCAATGATAGATAAATGATAGATAGATATGCACATAATGTGTGCATGTAAAGTGTGTAATAGCGTGGTGTAGTGAATAGAGAATGGATCTTAAAATCACCTGGGTTCCAGCCCCACCTCTAACACATAATGGTTGTGTGACTGAGCAAGTCCTTCTCAGTTCACTCCTCCTCCTAATACCTTAACAATTTCCCCCCTCCCTACAACTCTCTAAATTGCAGAGTAACTATCAATCTGTGTGTTTCCCCATACCACTAAAATTACAGATCTGGGCCAAAAATCTATGGATGGATCAACTCAACTAGAAAAATTTGTTCTTGCCCATCTATGGGCCAATCAAAATTCACTCCTTTCGAACCCTCATAATTAGATTGCGGTCATTTGATGTGTCAGATGAATAAAGCATAGTCTAAAAGAAACCAAGATTAATCTCACAAAGAGAACACCATTCTGCCTATGTTTTTATGATGTTCAGACATTCCATTTGTGTTGTAAAACAAGATGCAAAAATAGTCCACACTTCTTCCATGCAATATAATTTTAGTACCAAGGTAAATCAGAGTGAAATTTGTTGATGAGAGAGGAACACTTAAAAGTGTCAACAGAGCCTGTGTGTTGCACAGGGACTACTGTGAAATGTGTAGGTTTGCAATTATGTGCTCCGTTTATGTGGATGCCTGGCAGCATTCTTTAAAAAATTATCAACTGGTACGTTTTTCTTTTAATTGTGAGAGCATCTGTTTTGGTGAATGTCCTCTTGGAAAACTTGTCCTCACAAAAATGTAAAGATTTTTCTTTAACATGTGAGATATTTCTATAGCAATATCACCCAGCAATTAACAGCTTTACATGTCACAGATATACACTATAAATAAACTGAAGCTCTGTGCCAATAAAGAGAAAAGTCCTGGAAGCTGGCATATTATCTCACCTTCAAGCGAGATAAAAGTCTTATTAGACTGCCCACAGATAATGTGCCAAAAGGGAAGAAGGAGACTGGAGGTCTGAAGGTTAGTTAGGACTTGTGCCTGATGAATTCTCCTTTGCTATCAGAGGGCATTCCTGCTGGCAAACAAGTAACATGGAAAAATACAGTGAGGTCAAACTACTGTCTTCCATCTTGCTCTAAGGGAAGATAAATACATAACCCTGATCAAAAGGCATGTCATTGGACATACAGCTTCCTGGAGTTCTTCTAAAACTTTCTCTTTTTTTTTTTAGTTAATATTCTTTGTGGCTTAAAAATAATTTTTCAAACCTAAGGGCCTTCTTCTCTGAAGTGGCAACACAACAAAATAGACTGCTTATTCTGTTCTCAAGAAGAAATGGAACATGCTGAGATCATCTGAATTTCGTTCCTGACAAACATGGGACCTGGAGCCAGTCTCCTGGGTTTTGCCTCTACAAGGCCCAACATAGAAATAAAAACTGAAAACTTTAGTCCAATCACCAGATTCTGGAATTATGTAACTAAATAATCTAGATGTTTGATTTTCTTTTTTAAATCAGAGTGTATAGGCAGGCATATCTTTAAATCTCCTGGATCTAAATCACTGACTTCAAGGCCAGTTCAAATATAAGATTAGAGCAAAATGAAATAGTCCTGAACTATCTACCAAGTAATAAAAATAAACTTATTTAGCCCCAGCAGGGAGGGGAAGGAAGGAGGAGGAAGGAAACAAGCATTTATTAAGCACTTACAACGTGTCAAACACTATACTAAGTTCTCGTGACATTTAAAAAGATTCTAGAGACACAATTTCTGGGTAATTTAATCATTTTATTTAAAATTCCAGCATTTTAAGAAAAAGATAGTCATTTGGCCATCCTTCATGGCGGTGGGCTCACAGTTTGGCTTATATGTCCATTGGAAAGGGGTGTTCCCAAGGGTGGCAATCAACTCTGATTGGTTAACAACTAATGAGAAAATGAATATTACAGTGAGGGGCTGGACCTGCACTTTGATTATGTCATTTACTTCTAAGTTAGCCCAAGTCTGGGGTAATCTATTCAAAGAAGTTATTCCCACCCAAATCCCCCCTCCAGTAAAGCACAATGGCTGCCCCACCTGGGTGGGATCTGGATAGAAAAGAAAGTTAGCTTAACCTTCAGTGACTGAGATCTTGAAATGAGAATAAAAGAAAAAAGGGGAAATCTGAATCTCCCCAAATCATTGATTATTAATAATCATTTCTCTCACTCTTTACAAATATTATCTCATAGCATGGAAAGTATATTAAGCAAGGATAAAACATTGGTTAAGATAGATGGGGTCCACCTAGTTCCCAGGTTATCTGTGTGTGGTAACTCCCACAGTAGTGGGACATCCACCAAGTCTAAGGGTCACTGACTCCTGAAGAAATGGCATCTTCTAAGTGTTTAGATAACCAGATTTAAGCATAAGCACCCTGGACCAATCAAGCCTTGTGATGTCTTCCTTGACTTTTAGGGGGGGAAAAAAGCCTAGACCTACATGTTGGAGACCCTAGTCAGTATTGCTCCTACATGCCCTCTAAATCTATTAAAACTGCAAGATACATGGTGCTGGCCTAATTAATTTCCTCTTAGAACCTAGATTGTGTGATATCCACTAATTTTAAAATCGGATGCAAATTGGCCAGATTAAACAAAGAGTTTATCCATCCTGTTATGGAAATAGTCACTTGACTGTAAGAAACTTTAAAAATTTTGAAGGAATGATAGGAACTAACTCAAGAAGTTGTTTTTAGGTATAAAAAATACTGGATGTTCAACCAATAAAATAACCTTGAAACCTCAAGTACTATCATCATGGCTTGGTAGGAAGCATTAACATATATTTAAAATTCCTATTTATCAATATAGAAACTTTACAGGTTACTCAAAAATTGAGCTATAACTCAACAAATTTAATCAGTAAGCTCAGGCTTATAGCCTTGTAGACCACAACTCCTACTACCAAAAAGAATGCAGATTTTTTTTGAAAAATGACAGATCCTTTTATGCAAGGGAAAAATGGCTTTAATGAATGTCTTTAATGAATTGCATTACTTGAGGCAGGAGTGGTATACTTTGAAGACTACCCTCCTTTGGATGTGTTAGCAGTTCTGCATACAAATCACTGCTCATCCTCAGATGAGACCACATTTCCACGCTCTTCACTCTGGCCTCAGATTCATGTAAGTAGTGTTCCATGTTATAGACCTATTGTACTTTCCAAGATTTACAAAGCTGATTTAGGTCTTCGGTAAAGTCCCTGCCCTTTATTGCAGTGATTTCTTTCTTCTATTATTAAAGAAAATGACAGTCTACATTTGTTACTCCTTCCTTGCTTCTAGGGACATTCGCCCACTGTATGTGTAACATTTACAGTATCTTTTGCGATGCTCAATTGCTTTATCCATTTCGGTCCTGGGAACCAGCCAGTTTGCTTCCAATTTATATGAACCCAGAGCATGTGATCTTATGCCCCTGGTCTAAAGAAATCAGTCAGTGGCTTGGAAAATTTAATTCGCTTTATTTCCCTTTTGTGTTGGAACTGTGTGCTTGTGGGAAGCTCAGAGGTGCTGACTAGGAGTCAAGGAGATCCAAGCATCTTGGGTTATTTTCCCCAAGATGTCTTTTTCTTTCCCCTTTATTGATTGTTGCTGTGACCCATTAAAAGGGGAGGTAGAGAGTAAACATATGGCTGTGAAGGTGTATTTGTTTTATTGTTCAGGTAGTCTGAAGCACAAGTGGATAGCCAACAGCAAACTTGAGGTCAATAGTTTCTAAAAATCTTAACTCAGAAGCACAGTAAAGTTGTTTGGAGAGTAGGAGAGGGAGTCCTAAAAAGAAAGACAGAAGTGTGATGTGCTAGAAAGAAAGCTGAATCTGCTTGTGATCTGGTTTCAAATCTGCCTCATTTGTGTGACAATGACAAGTCACCTGGGGCCTCAGTTTCTTCATCTGTAAAATGAACATGATACTGGGGCTACCTGCCTCCCAGAAATGTCATGAGGAAAGTGCTTTATGAATCTTTTCAAAGGAGCATTGTATAAATACGAGTTAAAGAAACACTGAGTCAAGGGACATGAGTTCAAATCCTGTCTCTGACACATAGTACCTGTGTGAACTTAGTTGATAAATTGGACCAACTTTAAATCTATAATTCAATAAGGAAGCAGAGAGACCCTCTGGCTTCCCAGTACTAAAAAAGAGTCCAGTATTCTCCTCTCCCTCCTTAGCCATCTCTCTGTCCTGACTCTTTTCCTACTAAGTACATACACTAACATATCCCCAGGACCAACATTCTGAAGATGGAACCCCAAAATAGGGGGTTATTAGGGCAATTCAAGGAAAATGGATGCACAAACATACCAATTAGAGATTCCTCTGAGTTAACAAGCACCTGGTGAAATTCAAATACCCTTGCATGGGCTAAATCACCTTAGTGTAAATTACTTTGATCAGATTACTCTCTTCTTACTCACTGAAGGGATGTGAGTAAATGGTAAAATGTGGCCCAATGAAACTGGCCCTCCTACAACGTTGTGGGAGAATTTGCCTTTATACATTGTCACCTTCCTGTCAGCATCCTCTCTCCCTTTCAGTCTGTCCCTCATGCTGTTCTTTCACCACCCAGGAACACCTAGAGCAGTGGTTCTTAACATTTTGGGAGTGAAAGACCCTTTGGGCAGTATGGTGAAATCTATGGATTCCTTCTCAGAAGAATGTTTTTAAAATAGAGGAAAATTTTTAGTCTCAGGTAAATGAAAATGAAGCTGCATTTTTTTCCCATACAGACCCTATGACATCTATCTATGAACCTCGGGGGGATGGGGAGGAAGAGGGTGATCTGTGGACTCCAGATTAAGAAACACTGACCTAGAGCAACCTTCATCTGAGCCCGATCCTATGCTCCTGGCCTTTCGTTCCCTGTTCTCCATCAAAACTTACTCATCCTATGTCTCATTCCTTTAGAATCTTGCTCTGTCAACTCAACAAACATTTAGTGTCCCCCTCTGTGAGAAGTGGTATGGTGTAGTGGGTAGAGAGCCAGCCTTGAAGTCAGGACCCTCTGGGTTCAAGCTCCGTCTCTGACAGATACTGACTGTATGACCCTGGGTGTGTCACTTAAAAATATGGACTTCCCAGGCACCTCTCTGATACGATAAATGCCAGAATAATTGATGATCTGCATTGGTACAAGAAGTTTCCTTACTGCCTACACAGATGGAATCATAGATCCAGACCAAGGAAACAGAATGTGCCAGACAATGGACCGGGACTTAGAAAAACAAAGACAAAAAGTACACAGCCCCTGCCCTTGAGGAACTTACATTTTCATTCTTCTGGAAATAAACAACATATTATGTACAGAGATAAGTACACATATATATTACATTGTAAGCTCCCTGAGGTCAGGGATTTTTTTTAAACCTTTCTTTTAACCCACAACTTAGCATAGTACCTGACACATAGTAGGCACTTAATCAATGACTATTGACTATACATACACACTCAGATATATACATACACTTATGTATGTATATATGCATATTATATGTATATATGTGTATATAGTAATTCATCTTAGTGTGAATTACTTTAATCAGATTATTTATATATACCTATATATATGCTTACATATTTATACTCTCATTTATATGCATATATGTAAGATGACTATTAACTAAATATATATGTATATATACACACATATGTGCATATGTGTGTGTGTATTTGTGTGTGTGTGTGTGTGTGTGAACAGTCATTTTTTGGAAAATGTTGGGGAAAATATTTCCTGACCTATATACAGAGGTTCCCAAACTCATTTGGCCTACCACCCCCTTTAAAAAAAATTACTCAGCACTCCTCTGAAAATCTACTTTCTTTAACCCTTTAACAGTTTTTTTGAAATTTGTATCATTTCAAAAAAATATTTTTTTTCCTTAAATGATGCATGTTAAATTAAATAATTTATTGTAAATTTATTAATTTTTTCCTGCATTGAAATTTTGATGATGCAATATTGTGTCATGTAACTATATAGTATTGAATTGTAAGCAAGTCATTACACACATGCTTGCCTGCCAACACTTGCTTGTTAAGACCTGTCAGCAGACTTGACCACTGACGGGTTATAATTTGCATTTTGTGTGTTTATTTGGAAAATAATGTAATCACTACGACTTTAACTGTTACATAACACATGAAACATGGAGGAACAATTTTTCAAAACTTTCTTATCTTTTCTTCTTTCCTTATGCTCCCACCATCCCCTTAGTTTTATTAAACACCACCTAATTGCACCCAAGGCTACAATCACCACCACTACCCCATTATTCCAGCACCCCCTAGGGAGTGTTATCACTCACTTTAGGAACCTATGTCTGTATAGCTCCCTAGATCAGTGAAATCAGGGGCCTGATCAGGTCTAAAAAGAGAAGAATTGGGGATGACTCTAAAGTTTCAAACTCAGAAGGGTAGTGGTACCCTGGACAGAAATAAAGTATTTGGGAAGATGTGGGTTTCAGGGGGAAGATAATAAGTTCTGTTTAGATATGATGAATTTAAGATGCCTATGGGTCACTTGATGTGCAGCGCACCTTTGGGGCTACTTCCCAACTCCTACTCTTTGGTTTACAGTTAGTTGCCCAGGAAAATCACTCCCTCTGTGGCTGACTATTCCTCCTATTGTACCTCATGATCCCCCACCATTGTTTCCCATTTAGCAATCATCCAGTAGACTTAATTAGCACCTAGCAGAGGCATTTACTCAGAACAGCAGTTATAAAATACTTCACCCACAATGTTAGAGCTCGCTCCCCCACAAACACCCACAGCATTCACAGGAAGAGCAGTCTCAAACTCAGAGCACAATGGTATTGAGGTGCACGTATAGGATTCACATGGAGCAAAGACAACTCACAACTACTGGTGCTGCAGGGCCTGGAAGTTCTTTCTCTCTTTGTAGCATCCTCCTTCTGGGTACCCTGAGTCTGCTCTTCTCAACTTATCTTTGCATTGCCAAGGGTCATACTCCTTTAAGCCATCACCTTCTTCTAGAGGCTAGCTCTCTTTAGCTGTCTGTGTCTGGCATGCGTGCCTCTATTCCATGCCATGTACAATGTCTCCTATTGGTCTAATAGCTTCCCTACAAAGCCATGTGGCATGCATGGAGAGGGGAGGGGAAATAAATCCCCTCCTTTCCCATCTCCCTGCAGGGGTCGCTTCCACAGGCAGCTCTTATAATCTCTCCTACTTTCAGATTTTGGACAGGGTGTATGCTAGGTGTCTGCTCTGAGCTCTTTGGTCTTATCTATTTAAAGTCTCCTTCTTGACTTAATCAGAAAGGTGTTCAGATTTAATAAAGGAATTACAACTTAGACGCAACTTTTACAGTTAGTTTAACACCTCATTAACACCTTATGATTACATTCTGGTCCCTCTATATAACTAGATCAACTAAGTTGTGGGGTGCATGCATACGTGTGTGTCCATGGATCTGTGCCTGTGTGTGTCTGTGTCTGTGTGTCTGTGTGTGTGCATGTGTATAGTGAGGAGAGTCACCTACACCCTCCCTTACAAGTAGGCAAATCCAGCAGGGAACCAAAGATATAAGGCTGGAACTCAGGAGAAAGATGAGGGTTGGATATACAGATGTAGTAGTCAGCTGAATAAAGCTGAACCATGGAAGCTGATGAGATCACTATGTAATCATGGCTCATAATGACTTAATATCTTAATCCTACTTCCCCAACCTCCAGAGTATATATTTGTTTTCCAATAGGGGCATTCAACACCATAAAAATTACATATAACAAGTGCTTAATAAATAATTGTTGAATGAACGGTTCAAAGGAGTGAGAAATTTGAGTACTGCATGTATGTATATAAAAATATAATGAAAAAAATAAATAGGATGCAGAGACATTTTTATTTTGGCTTTGGAATCCAAATTTTGTATATACCGTAGTCAGGGACGAAAATTTGATTTCTGGTCTTAATAAAGTGTTATCTGGTGCAATAGAAGCCACTGAGCAAGCTGCCCTTTGTCCCAGCATTTGTGAAGCCAGATTGAAATTTACATATGAAGTATTGAAGACTCACAAAGGAGGGGAGTCCTAGGTCCACATTAATAATAGATGAGACACTGAATACGCTGCACAGAAACCCCAGGCTGCATAAAACTGCTTCCTCCCTCCCTCCCATACAGCAGCCACAACCAGAGTATTGGTGAGCAAAGGGAAAATAGAAACAATCCTCTGAGAAAAGAAGAAATGTGCGGGGGAAGAAACAGAACTGAAAAATATTGTCAGGAAAGATTCTAGCCAAGTGCAGTTTGCACATAAAAAGGATACTGATGGGAATCTCCATCACCCATCCTACTGGCAAGGAACTTTCCATGGGAGGAAGCCCTTAGATTTAGAGTTATAAGGAACCTTAGAGGTCATCTAATCCAACCCTCTCATTTTACAAATGAGAAAAACCAAGAGAGAGGCTAAGTGCACTCAAGTTCATACAGGTAATGATGTTGTTGAGTCTTTTTTTTTTTTTTCCAGTCACATTGAATTCTTCATGAGCCCATTTGGAGTTTTCTTGGCAAAGATACTGGAGTGGTTTGCCATTTCCTTCTCAGGCTCATTTTACAGATGAGGAAACTGAGATAAACAGGGTGAAGTGACTTGCCCAGGGTTCACACAGCCAGATTTGAACTCAGGAAGATAAGACTTCCTGATTCCAGGCCTGGTTACCTAGCTGCCCTTGCAGGTAGTAATGAGCAGAGCTAAAATTTGAACTCGCACTCTCTGGCTCCAAAACTGTCATTATTTCCGCTTCATTATATTGTCTCCCATTCTGGAATAGAAGGATTGACCATCAGGAAAACTATGAGGTAGGTAGTTTGTGTTGTGAGTAGCTACAACTCATACTTATTTGGTTGTTTATGGTTTTGAGAGTACTTTCACATACATTATGGTAGATGATCTTTACAATAAGACTGTGAGATAGGCAAAATAGGTATTACTGTCGTCATTTTATAGAAGAAACTCTTTTAGCTCAGAAAGGTTAAGTAATTTATAGTCAAGGTCACATACCTGAGATATAATGAATCTGGGCTTGGAATCAAGATCATTGGACTTAGGAACCAAAACTCTTCTCATCACACACTCTCTCACTGCTCTTCACCACCTCCTAGGACACCAATGCCTCACTGCCCCCTTGCTATAATAAAGCACCCCTTTGCTCTCACTTCGTCCTGGATAGAATTTCATTAACCTAACCTCTTCAACCCACAAAGCCCATTCTGAGAATAGGTAATAACTGTTCTGAATAATATCTCCTCAGGATCCAGCACTCTGCCCCGTAGTTGTGAGGGCTAATAGATTTTTCAAGGGTAGGCTGGTAAATGTTTAACAACCAGCTCTATTGAAAAATTGAATGCACAACACATCTTTAACTGTAATTGTCATTACTGACATTTTCTCCATCACTTTCTTGACTCTAGACAATCAATAAAACAATAAATCAAACCCTGATTTGTATTACTTGGCAATTTCTGAGGTGTAAATGATCGCACTGAAAATTTAACAATCAGCTCTCTGGAGCCTGTATAAGCTGGCTTTAATCTGAAAATAAACTTCCTTTCCAGTTCCACTATAAACCACCTCATTTTCACCTTTATCACCTCTCCTCTGAATTCTTATCACAACCTATCATATCTCTCTGCCTCCAGTGTCTCTCTTCTATAATTCATCCTTCACACAAAAACTGAAGTAATCTTTTTTCCCCCCTGAGACTGGGTCTCCCCATCTCTCCCAGGCTGGAAATACAAGGGTCACTCATAAGCCAATCCTGCCACTAATCATCCCAGGAGTTTTGACCTGCTCTGTTTCTAACCTGGGCCTACTTGCCACTTTCCTAAGCAACTGGTGGCCTACAGTTCCAGGAGCCCACCACATTGATGCCATGCTTAGTGTAAACACTTGGTCAGCACAGCCCCATGCAGTTCAAAACTCCCAAACTCGAGAGAGCCATGATTCAGCTTCCCTAGCCAGCCTTAAAGAACATACAGGCATGGGCTACCATAGGGGCCAAGGTAATCCCTCAAAGGCACAGCTCTAAACTTTGCACCTTCCCAGCTCAAAAATGTTCAGTGACTGTCCACTGCCAGCCAAAAAAAAAAAAGTAAAGACTTCTTATCCTGGCACTTACAGCTCTAAATTGCAGAATCTAGCTGCAGCATACTCTTCTATCCTTGCTTTTGCACAGCTCCACATTCCAAGTTCCCTGTATAAACTATACAATTCACCATTCTATCTTCTATTGCTCTCTTCCATTTCTGTTACTTTGCTAACACTAGTCCCTAGGACTGAAATAGACCCCCACCATCATCAATTCAATCTGTTGAGATCCTTCTCTCTTTTCAAGGGCCCACTTGGGGCTACATTTAGTCCATAAAGCTTTCCGTGATGAGCCCAACGGCAAGCAAGCTACCCTTTTCATCTTCTCATAGCACTCTCCTTTGTAATTAGAACATTCTGCCTCATGTGATAGTTGTGGGTGTACAATTTTTAACCTCTCCTACTAGATTTTAAGTTCCTTAAAAGAATGAATTGTGTGATTTTATATCACTTTTGTATCCCTAGCTGTTCAACAGAGCATCTTAGAGTAGGTACCGAATAAATGTTTGTTGGAATTTAAACTAATTCTTGCTAGTACATTAGCTACTAGCTAATATATCTCTGCTTCCCCAGAGAAGAAACATAAAAACGTGCTTCCTTCTCTTCCTTTCAGAAATTGGGATTATGAATGTGGAGTATTATACACACTGTTGAACTTGGTTGATGTCAGAGAAATGAAGTGGGTCACACAAACACACACCCACACACACAAATACGCAAAAGCACATACATGAGAAATTTTTTAAAAAAAAAGTTTTCTGTTGGCAGCTATAAAAATACAGAAGATAAAACAAGGTCCCAGAGTACAATGAAAAAGAACACTGGCATATTCTCAGCTCTGACACTAATTTATTACATAAGTAAGCAGCTTGCTGTGCCTTTCCTCATCTCTAAAAGGATGGAATTGGACAAGAAAGCTCCAAAACTCTATATCCAAACCAAATTTAGAAATGTCCAGTGGAACAGGTAAATTCAGCTGGGATTCTCATACATGTAAAGATAACAGGGTTGAAAGAAAATAAATAAAGAGTTCTACTTTTCTTGGATGAGGAAGGATTAGGGGCTAGGGATTGGGACCAAACCAGTGATTTATTAGTACAAGAAATTCTCTAGTGAGGAAAAGTCCCCCCATCAATACCTTCTCTGGAACTTATAGTCTTAGTGGGACAAGAAGTGCTTAGGAAAAGGGTACTTTTCTTGTGCATGGTCACTGAGAGAGAGCTGCAAGGTCATACCAAGGGCAAATTTCAAAGAGCAAAAGGCCCAGGGTATTCCTTGTCTGGATGCCAAAGGATAGCATGGACAATTATGTGAGCATGTGTTTTACACAACAGAAGAGTTTGTAGCCACAGGTTTCACAGTTTGGGTTGTCTCTGTGCAGATTGACATAAATCCTCTATGTATCAGTCAGAAGATGAATGGTTCAATGGGATGTTTCCCTGATCACAGCAACAATAATTTATTCATGCATCCGTGCCAGTCACACCTCCATTTGCATTATAGAGGCCCTATATAAAAGTTTGGATTTTCCCTCCCTCCACTTTAGTACCAGCTTCCCCACTTGATCTTGGCTTCTTTGTTCCATACTTTGCCACCTCATTACTTTTACTCTCTGTTGCGCCCACTACCCACTGGACAAGAGGATGGTGTGGAACAGAGCATAAATAAAGATAATCACAGAATTAGAAAGGATCTGAGAAGTCATTCTATCCCAGAACAGAAGCCAGGAGAAAGAAAATGATTTGCCCAAGATTGCCCAAGTGAGACCTAGGAGTAAGATGATAGGATCATAGATGAAAAGTTAAAAGGGACATTAAGAGCTCATCTAGCCCAACTCTCTCATCTGACAGATAAGGAAACTGAGGCCAAGAGACAGAACTTGGACTCAGGAAGATAAGAATTCAAATCCTGCCTCAGAATTTTACCAGTTGTTTACAGTGTCTGGCACATAATAAGCACTTAATAAGTGCCAGTTGATTGACTGGTCCTGGGCAAGTCACTTTGATCTCAGCTTCAGTTTCCTCATCTGTAAAATGGGGATGATAAGAGCAAGATCACACAGAGAGTAAGTAGCAGAGCCAGGATTCACTCAGATGATATGACTCCAATGTTATCATATACTAGAACCCAGGCTTCCTGGGTTCTAACATAGCCCTCTTCTTCCTCTGCTATGTTCCTTCTCCAACTGGTTGTTGCTGTCTTCAGTTGTGCCCTACTCTTCACGATCCCATTTGGGATTTTCTTAGCAAAGATACTGGAATGGTTTGCCATTTCCTTCTCCAGTTCTTTTTGCAGATGAGGAAACTGAGGCAAACAGGGTTAAGTGACTTGCCCAAGATCACACAGCTAGTAAGTGTCTGAGGCCATATTTGAACTCAGGAAAATGAGTCTTCCTAACTCCAGGCCAGTGCTCTATGCACTGTGCCATCTTCAACTGATTAGAGACCAATAAATATTTATTGGCTAGATGGCTAGATGACAGATAATAGATTATGAGACTTTGGCTATGGCTCAAGCAGGCTGTGAAAAATAAGAACAAATGTCAAGGGATACTGGGAAGGAAGCAATGTTGGCTGTAAGGTAGAAGCTAAGAGGCAAAGGATGAAGTTAAAGAGCAAAGAATAGCCCTAAAAGGCAAGACTCATTCTCATAGGTCCACTAGGAAAAGTAGAGGAGGGAGGAGAAAAGTATGGGCAGTCATACCATTTCTGCTTTCTTAAAGGTCATTCATTCAGCAACCTATCTGGCTGATACTCTCCCCTAGATATCACAAAACACCACAGTTTTCACAGTACAGAGAAAATGTGTCATGAGAAATCAGTAGTTAGATTGCTCAGATAGTCATCACACCGTTTTTACTCCTTCTCAAACTGGCTATTTTCAATGGTATAGACATGTACCTAAGTCTCCTTTAAAGACAATGAATGAAATTATTTAACAGCAATTTGATTCCAGGGTCTCAATAGCCAGTTTTCTTTCTATCTTCCAACTTATGGCTTTTATTAGTAGCATAGGAGACAAACCTTCAGAGTATGGCACCTTGGAAGTAGGTTGGATTTAAAGTCAAAGGAGCTGGTTCGAAACCCAGCTCTGCCACTTACTAGCTGTATGACCTTGGACAAGTCTGAGCCTCAGTTTTCTCTCTTGTAAAATGAGGGATTTGGATTCAAGAGTTTCTAAGGTTCCTTCCAGCTCTAAATCTATATTCCTATGACTTGTAAGAACAACAACAGTAAAATAATAAGTACAGTACTTTTAACTTTCTTTTCCCCAAAACATTTTTTATCCATTTTCTCCTTTGATCCCTGTGACATATATGAGACAGAAATTATCCTCCCTACTTGACAGATAAGGAAGTCAGAAGTGGAGGGCTATTTGAAAGCAGATAGGCTAACCCCCTTTAGAAGGTCTGTGGAAAGTACTTATAGAGATTTGATAAGGGAGGTGGGAGAGAGAAAGGAAATTGTCTTCCAAGTATAGTTCATACATCCTTTGCATCAAAAAGAGTCAATCTGCTGTGACAGGAAATGATTTTTTTTTTCTTCCCTAAGAACCTGTCTTTGAAGGGGGTTTTCTTCAAAGGACAAACAGAAAAGTCTGGGACCCAGTCTTCTGCTTTACAAGGACATAAATTCTCCTTGCTAGTTTTCTCTTCCTCCTCCCCCCTGAGTTGCAGAGTATTCTTGGCCATTTATTATTCATCATTATTACGATGGCACATCCAGCCGACTAATTCAACATCTTGCAGTGACATCAATTTTTTTTTCCTTCAATGCACGGCATGTTGGAATTTCTTTTGACAAACCCAAATGCTCTGGCAGTCTCCATACCAACATTATATTTCCCTAAACATGCATTATCTGTTTTAAACTTTAATGGAGACCACAGAAGAGATCCTTTCAGAAATAATCAAAGTCTCAATATATCACCGATCATTTAGCACTTTGCAGGATAAATGAGGATGTAAATGAAACTGTCTGCTCTTTCTGCATCATAAGGGGAAATACAAGAAGTCTGATTTGAAGACTCTAGTGATCGTCCTCTGGTACAGCCAGGAAGAAAAACTTCCTTCTACTCTGGCCCTAGTTTCTCAGAGATGGCCTGACTCACAGCTGCCCTGAGGGAACCCTTCAGTGACCACGGAAGCTGCAGTTCCCAGCAGCCCTTTCAAAATACTGACCTTTTTTAAAGCACATAAAAAGGCTGACTCCCAGGGGCAAGTCAAGGAAGGCCCATAGCAAAATGGAAAAGTAGATAAAAATTTCCTTTGGGAACCCGATCACCTGGTTGTGCCCTCTCCTCATTCCCCTCACTTGCCCTATTGCCAGAATTCAGATCCCTCCACTGTCCCCTTGGTGCCCAGGGTTCCCCTTTTCTGCAATGGGGCTCAATGCCCCATACTCTGTACCTTTGTCTCCCTCTTTCTTTTCACTTCCTCCACTCCCACCATCAAAACTTACCTGATCCATGTCTTCCTCTTCAGGACTCTGCTCTCTCTCAACTAATCTGATGAATTGATTTGTGTCCATTGGTAAACATTTATTAAACACTTACTACATGCCTATGCTGGAGATATAAAGAAAGACAACATGGTCCCTGACTTCCAGGAATATACATTCTAGCGGGGAGACAACAAATAAATATACATAAACATATACATATGCACATATATACACGATAGATAGACGGAAAATTGATCAAATTATGTAAAGTTTGTAACAAATGATAAGGATAGGGGTTGGATCTTTGATTTCATTAGTATATGGAACTCCAGACTAAGGAAATTCCTTCTTTCAATGGAGGGGAACCACAACTTGTCTAGCACAATGATGGTTAAATTCAATTCAACTCAATTCAATAAACATTTATTAAGCACCTACCATGTGCCAGGCAGGGCTACTAGATGGCTCAGTGGATAGAGCACTGGACCTGGAATCAGGAAAAATCTGTCCTTGGACACCTACTAGCTTCGTGACCCTGAGCAAGTCATTTAACCTCTTTTTGCCTTAATCCACTGGAGAAGAAATGGCAAATCACTCCAGCTTCTTTGCCAAGAAAACCACATGAATAGTATGATCCATGGGGTCAGGAAGAGTCGGACATGACTTATCAACTGAACAACAACACATGCAATGTATTGTGCTAAGTGCTAGGTTAAGTGACTTGACTAGGGTCACACAGCTACAACGTGTTAGAAATAGCATATGAAGATTTGTAGTCACTCTAGAACCTAGAGCCCATAGATGTTAAGTTGAAAGAGACCTTAGAGGTCATTGAGTCCAACACCATTCACTTTGCAGATGAAGAAACTAAGGCCCAGAGAGATTAAATTATCTGTCCAGAGTCATACAGCTAATATGTCTAAGACAGGATTCAAACTTAAGTCTTCCAGATTCCAGCTCCAGCCATCTAGCCATTACACTGCACTGTCTATCTCTCCAACAGGGTCTTGATCCTTTGAAAATTTTTATGAAGTCAGAGATCAGACGGAAGTGCAAAAGAATTGGCCTAATAAAAGGAGGTCCCTAGTCTCTCCCACTAGAGAAAGATTTCTTAACTTGGGGATTGTGAATTTTTTATTTATTTTTATAACTATTTCAATATAATTGGTTTCCTTAGTATTCCTAGGTATTTTATTTTGTGCACTTATGAACATTCTTTGGAAAGGGGACCTATAGGCTTCACTTGACTTCCAAAAGGGCTCCTAAAAAAATTAAGAATCCCTGCTCTAGAGCTAAAATTCTGGAAGGATTGTGTCTTCTGGGGTCCTCCTCTATAGTGGTCAAGACTCTACCCAAACACAGAGAAAGGTTTGCCTGAGCAGAGGGTTTTGGTCTTGCTTGAGAGCAGGGCCTGGTACTGCCAGAGACCAGAAAAAAATAGTAACAACAATGAGAAGGAAGCCTTCCTGCTGCCCTGGACCCTAAGAATCACATGGAGCTGCAGGGGAAGCCACAAGGAAATCATTAATACAGGCAACATAAGCTGGAGAATCAGAGGAAAGAGTCTGACTATGGTAAAAAGATCTTGTTCAAAATGGTGGTATATGATTGTGATAGAATATTATTGTGCTATAAGAAATAACAAGCAGAATGGTTTCAGGAAAACCTGGAAAGACTTACATGAATGAATGCAAAGTGAAGTGAGCAGAACCAGGAGAACATAATACACAGTAACAGCAATATTGTATGATGAAGAATTGTGAATGACTTAGCTATTCTCAGCAATACAATGATCCAAGATAATCCCAAAGGACTCATGATGAAGTATGCTGTCTGCCTCCAAAGAGAGAACTAATGGTGTCTGAAAATAGTCTGAAGCATACTATTCACATTCTTTTCTCTTTCTTTCTTTCTTTCTTTCTTTCTTTCCTTCTTTCTTTTTTCTTCCTTCCTTCCATTGTCTTCCTTTTGAGTCTTCCTGTACAAAATGACTAATATGGAAATGTTTTACATGATTACACATGTATAACTTAAATTGAATTGTTTACTGTCTCAGGGAAGGGGGAAGGGAGGGAGGAAGCAATAGAATTTGGAACTCAAAAAAATTTTTTAATGTTTAAAAATTGTTTTAACATGTAATTGGGAAAAAACAAAATATTTTTAAAAGAAAAAAAAGGTCTTGTTCACAGGGCTGGAGTTCAAATCCAGATTGTGCTATATATTACCTGGTGACCTTGGGTAAGTCATTCAATCTCTTTAAACCACAGTTTCTTCATTTATAAAATGGGGGGCTACATGGCCTCTAAGACTCCTTTCACATTTAGCTATATGATTTTATTTGGGAGTGTGAGTGAATATTTATATCAAGATATTTATATTTGTATCAAGAGGCAATGTTGCGTTTTGTCCTAGACTTATGATCAAGAAGTCCCACCTTAGATACTTAATAGATGTATGCTGGCTAAGTCACTTAAGCTTCTTGAGGCTCAATTTTCTCCAACTGTAAAATGGGTATGATAAAAATGGTGCCTATATAATAAGGGTGATAAGGGGGGATGGAGCAGCTAGGTGGCACAGTGGATGGAGCACCAGACCTAGAGTCAGGAAGACTCATTTTCATGAGTTCAAATCTGGCTTCAGACACTTGCTAGCGGTATGACCCTGGGCAAGTCATTAACTCTGTTTGCCTCAGCTCCTCATCTGTAAAATGAGCTGGAGAAGCAAATGGTGAACCACTCCAGCATCTTTGCCAAGAAAACCTCAAATGGAGGGGGGAGGGGGTGTATTATGAGGATCGAATTACTCTTTACATACATACAATATATGTAAAGTACTGTAAGCTATTTCTTATCTCTATAGATCTTTAGGTCAGGGTTCTTTAACGGAGAATATCTTTTCTGAGTAGTTTGTTTTAAGTTCCATTTTCCTTTGTTTTTTCAATAATATTTTCTTCATTTCATTTTGTGAACGTTTGCTTCCAAAGGGAACTGGTGTCAGAATACTGGGCTCTGTTGAGCTGAGTGATTTTCCCGGATATGAACTAGAGAAGTAAGAAATCCCCCCAAAGTGGTTTTATACTATGTATTGGTACTCCCTGATGTAAGTTCTACATAATATACATCATTTTATAGATACACTTTGTCTCTGACCCCCAAAATTCCCACCTTATTCATTAGACTTAGCTCCAAAGGACTTTTGCTTTTTTCAAAAAATCAAATCTTCCCTCAAAGAATGACTATTTGACACCACTTAAGTATTGAAAAGAATGTGGCACAGTCACCAAAGGTACTGATATTTTAAGTAATAATAGCATCATTGGAATGAATCTATGACTTCTGAAATAATGACATTGTCCTGATTGGTGAGTGCTTCCATTATATCCATTGTCTTGATAGCTTCCCTGATGCATCACATACCCTTTGCTGGACCCCTTTGTACAACTTCTCCCCCGCTCTCCAGTTTGGAAATCATAATCATAATCAGATTAAGATTATATATACAGGTATAAGATTATTACTGCCCTATGGCTCCCCTCTATACCATACCTGTGACAGCACAAACTGAAATACTTCTCCTTGGTCACTGTTCTCTTATACTCAATCTTATACCGTTCTCTTATATTCAACAAGTCAAGTCAGTTAAAATTTATTAAATACGTATTATGTGCTAGACACTACAAAGTGCTGGAAATACAAATACAAGCAGAAAAATAGACCCTGACCTCAAGAAGCTTACATTCTAATGGGAGAAGACAACACATAAAAGGTAGCTGAGATGGTGGTGGGGAAGATATCCTAAAAAAAAAAAAGTCTAGGACAGTCAGGATTGCAACCTGAAGAGGAGTGAAGACACGGATGGCATGGGGTTCCTCTGTAAAACGGAGGTTCTAGAGGGAACCAGTCAATCAGAAGCAGGAACCTCCAGGGTAGAGGATACTTCCATTGTGTGAAGTCCAGAGTTTGAGTGAACTTCCAGGGGGAAAGAAGTTTCTAGGGCAATGTTGAAAAAATTAGGGGAGGAGAGTCAGGAGTGCAGCCTGGAAAGGAATGTACTATTTTCCCCTTTTAGATGTATGGTCTTTTTGCATTTATTTAGCTTTGTAAATTCTGGTCTGTTTGTTTAAAAAAAAAATCTGTTATGTTACTTTTATAATTGTACTAAGTAATTCAGTTTAGAAATTCAATTCAAAACATTTCTTGAAACCCTACAATGTGTTAGGTACTAAGAAGGATATAAAATGAAAACGTAGTCTCAGACCTCAAGAAGCTTATGGTCTACTAAGAGAGACAAGACATATACACAAGTGGGGCAGCTAGGTGGCGCTGTGGATAGAGCACCGGCCCTGGATTCAGGAGGACCTGAGTTCAAATTTGGCCTCAGACACATAATACTAGCTGTGTGACCCTGGGCAAGTCACTTAACCCCATTGCCTAGCCAAAAAAAATGAAAATTAAAAAAAGACATATAAACAAGTATTAATAATACAAAGTTGAATAGGAAAAGACAAATGATATACCATGAAAATTCAGAGGATCAGAAAATTCAGAGGATCATAGAATTAATCATTGGAAGAGATTTCCAGATAGATATCACCTAGCCCAAGGGTTCTCAACTTTATTTGTGTCATAGTCCTCTTTGGCAATCCAGTGAAAACCAAAGACCCCTTCTCAGAAGAATGTTTTTAAATGCATGAAATAAAATGCATAGGATAACAAAGGAAACCAATCGTATTGATATCCAGCTATCCAAATATGTTTTAAGAGCAAGTCCATAGGTTAAGAACCCTAGGTTAAGAATCCTTGGTCTAGTCCAACTCACTCATTCCACAGATGAGGAAATTGAGGCTAGAAAAGTGAAGTGACTTACCCAAAGTTACAGAGTCAGTAAGGGGTATGCAAATTCTGGTTCTCTGATTCTAAATATAGCACACAAGGGATCAGGGAAGGCTTCATGGAGGAGATGGCATTTGAACCGGGCCTTTAAGGATGGCTAGAATTAACATTGGCATTTCGGTATATCCACAAAATTCTTACACCATTGTCTCCTCATGGTGCAGAAGTGATCCTTAGTTCTCAAAGGCCAGTGGAATACAAACTCTGGCAATTTCAAATTAGAAAGGTCTTAAATTTGAAGTGGCCAACAGGATCTTTGCTTGGTGTCTGAGAACCAGTCTAATTAAATATGGAAGGTTTATTACCAGAAGGTCAGCCTGAAGGCAAGGAATTTTTTTTTGCCCCAAGTAACCCCACAAAATGGGCAAAAAAATATAAAATGGGCCCCAGTTCTATTCAATGTCCCTTTGCTTTCATGTTATATAGTTCTTAAATCATCCATAAACATTAACTGCTAATACTCTTAAAATGCTTTTTTGTCTTTGTATTACCAGTGCAAAAGCACAGTATGTGGCACAGTCATTGTTGAATGAATAAATTAATGAATGAAAATAAAACTGACTATATTTTAACAGATAAGACACACATAACTACAAATATAACAGTCATTTCAGGATCTGCTATGTGCAGACAGATCGTTGACTGGTTAGAACAAAGGTAAGTACAAAATTGGGGGGAAGGGTAATGACAACAGAAACCTGAACTTCAATCTTATCTATTAAACAACCTGTCAACTCAAAAAAATGGACAAAAAAGGGAAGACATTAAATTAATATTATTTTTTAGAAAAATTAATCAGATGCAAAGCAGTTACCATAATAACAAAAAAAGTCTCAATATCACTTCAGCTGACAAATATTTAATCTTCTCGCCAAGCAAAGAGATGTACAGGCAAAGACAATGAAATTTTGCAATTCAAGCTCATTAGCAAAATATTATGGAGGAGGATGAGGAAGATGTAGCATTTTAAACAGTATTGCTGTAAAAATTGTCAAAAAACTTTTGAAGAAAAAAAATGAACCCATAGTGAGATCCAGGGAAACCAGATCGTCCTGAACACATCTATAGATGAAACTGAGAGAATGTCAACAAAAAAATGCAAAGTGGAACAGCTCTGCCAGGGTTTCTATAACAGTCTATTCTTATCAGCAATGATAATAGAACCACTACATTTTATTCTACCACCTCAATATCCAACATCTTATTTGAGGAAGTAGAAATAGTATTTAGGAAGATGAAGTTAAGATAAACAAACAGACCTGACCAAAAACACAAAATAGAAGTATGGGCTGAGGGCAATGCATTTTTAAAGGCACTCAGTAGTTAATTTTTAAGATATCTCAGAGGTCAAGATTCCAGAAGAATGGCAAAGGTCATAAACAATACTTCCAGCCTAATAATAATAAGTAAGTAAGACATCAGTGGCTATTAAACCATGCATCTTTTTTCATACTTCCATGAAATAGTTTTGAGAATTATCATGAGAAGTATTCTTGATGAAGACATAAAACAAAAGAGATATTACTTCATAGATAACTTTCTCCCTTAGGCCACACACTTCTAGTCATATATTTGAGACGCAGAGAACATAAAATAGCCCTATCATTGTGCCTATCATTTAAGCAAACAGTTTAGAATCATAGAATCAGAGATTAGATTTGGAAGAGTCCAACTAATTGTTTCATCAAAGAATGAAGGAACTAGGCCCAAAACGATTTACCCAATTTACAAACATAGCTCATATGTAGTAAATAGTAAGAACTGGGAGTCAAACCAGCTTTGCTCAATAAAACAAAATGCAGCCTTGAAGGAACACATCAAACAAGATGTCTCCCACATATACGAAAAAATTGTGCTAGAATCTACGACAGATGCAGATGCAGAAATAACGTTAACAGCCTACTAAGTAATGACTTCAAGCATGCTGTTAAACAGGGAGAAATATAATCAGTGGTGTCTTAAAAAGTGCCCTGTGTACATTCCAAACAAAAGAAGGCTTCTTTATTGATTGTAAGGTTTTCTAAATGATCCTCTTCAAAAATAATAGAGTGCTGATTGCATCAATTGTAGAACCACTACAAAGCCTACTCAGTGAAATCCACAGCATTGTGAAAAAAGATTGAGACACACTGGAAAAATAAAATCTATATTGCTGGTACTATGACATGCAGTCAGCCAGATGGCCTGTTGAGTAAGAGATTAGTCCTTCTAGATGTGTGTGTGTGTGTGTGTGTGTGTGTGTGTGTGTGTGTAAAAGACACTATCGTTTGACACTGAGATGGGTCCAGAGTTGGGTAGAAAGAGGAGGCTGAATTGGATGGCATTTGGAAAATTGCACAGTATATTGAACCTAAACTACTCACTGTCACAAAAACCCATTTCTCTTCAATACTAGTATTCTACACATGATACCACATAGCTGTTGTGGATCATAGAACACCATAATTTCAGAATCAAAATTACAAGTAACTCAAAGAAATAGAAACACATAATGTGGGTAGAAACAGGCTTCAGTCGGTGTGTTAACCAACAATGACTTACATGTGTGAAATTGGATAAAGAATGACTTAAAAAAGTAGGAAGAATTAGAAACCAAGATAGACAGCCTGGTGGCTAAATTGTTACCCTTAAGATACAACAACAACTGAAAAAAGACCTTTAGCATGTTGGATGAATCCTCTAGAAAGGATTTATGGGGGTAATGAATAAGAATCATATAGGTTAAAAGGACACGGATGCATTTTTATCTGCATTAGTAGAGGAGACACCCATACCCAGGAAATCAGGTATTGTAGATCTGTAGAATATTAAAACAAGAAGGATCCCTAAAAATCACTCACCTCAATGCTTTACTTCATTTTACAGGAATCTGAGGCTTGGAGAAAAGTGTCTTGTTCAATATTACACAGGTATTAATCAGGATTTAAACTCATCTTCTGAAATTAAATCCATTACTCTTTTCGTGAAACCTTGACTTCTTCCACTAAACTCAGTTGTTATCATTCAAAACTTAGCTAAAGAATAGTTTCCCCTTCTCATTTCAAGAACACTTTTTCTCTCCCCTACAGGACTTCTAAGGTACTCCAAGTGTCCTCTTAAAGAGTCTTGGCCCTTTTTCTACTGAAATTTTAAAACACAATAGAATAAATGCAGTTATACATTGGTTCCATCAAGGACATTTCAGCTGAGGTGAACAATATAAGTAAAGCCACATAGAGGCAGGAATGGACAAGTGGGTGAGGAGAGTGGCCTGACTAAAGAAGGCAGTGTGTGAGTAGAGGAGAAGCAAAAAAGAAGGTGTGGCCAAGCTATGAAGAGCCTAGACTTGATATTGGCAGGAAATAGAGAGACATGGATTTTTTTTAAACAGAGAAGTGACACGATAAAAGATTGTTTAATTAACCCTATTGATCATAGGATAGTGGAGGGTATTTATTTTTTACTTTGCATATGTAGCTTAATAAATAATTGTTGAATTGAATTTATAGGTAAGAAAACAGGCAGTTAAATGGCTTTCCCAGGGTCAAACAACAAGTAGAGAGCTAAGATTGCTTCAAAGGTCTCCTAACCCCTGGTATAATTCACTTTCCTCTGCTTTACACTATCTCTTTTAAGGGAAACTGGTCTAGCAGTAATACACAGAATGAGTTGGTGAATTGAAAGATTAAAGGCATGGAAAGGCAAGTTAAGAGACTTGCAATCAATCAAATGTAAGGTAATAAAGGTTGGACTAGGATGTGGCAATGGGAATGGAAAGAAGAGCCTAATATAAAAGACATTTTGAAGGGAAAATGTATAGCATTTGATAACTTATTGCATATGGAGGGTAATTAATTTCCTGTGTATCTTTCATCAAGTCACTTCATTCTCTGGGCCTTGGTTTCCTGATCTATAAAATGAGGGGCTTCAATTGGATGGCTTCTGAGGTCTCCTCTGCCTCTAAGTCTATGAAATTAGAAAATAGGATAATTCAGAGATTACTAAAATTGTCAGCTTGTCAGAGTAGTAGTAGGATTAACAGAGAAATTGACGTTAGGAGGAAAAGTAACTTTGGAGGGAAGAGAATTCATTTGTAGACATGGTGAGTTTGGGATAACCATGGGACATCAAAGTAGGTGATATGAAAGTGATGGGAGTGGACAGAATTGGAGATTCAGATTTAGAGTCATCAGAAATGATAGTAGACTCCTTGAGGGTGAATTAGGTCTCTCAAGGAAAGAATATAGAGAAAGGAGCAGAAGTCAAGACCCTTGTTAAATGTATAAAATTATGTTACTAGGGAAGAAAAGGGCCAGTGCAGAAGACAGCAGGGGAGATCATAGGAGAACCAGAAGAGTAGAGGGTTATAGAAAAACCAGGAATAAGAGAGTTTCACAAAAGAATGAATGAATGATGAAGAGTGTAATTCAGTAGGGAGATCAAGAAAGTCAAGGATAAGAAAGTAGCTATTATATGTGGCTAGATGAAGGTCATTGGAGAGCTTTGAAAGTCTAGTTTTCAGGACAATGAAAGCTAGATTACAAGAAGAAAGAAAGAAAAATTGCCAAAATGAGGGAAGATCTCTGTATACATAATCTAATGTATATTAAACTACCAGAACTGGGCAGTTGATGAGATGACAGATTGGAACCAGGCATGCGTGAAAATTCTGCTTTATTTCCAGAGCCTATTGCCATTCACAAAAACGCTTTCAACAGTAACAAAAAGCAAAGTGTGATTTTTCGGATCCCTATATAAGTTCCCTGACTTCCCTTAAGGTCCCAACAAAAATTTCATCTTCTATGAGAAACCTTTCCTAATCCCCCTTTATGCTAGTGTCTTGCCTTTATTGACTATTTCCAATTTATCCTGTATATATTTCATCTGTACATAGTTGTTTGTATATTGTTTCCTCCATTAGACTATGAGTTCCTTGAGAACAGAGACTGTCTCCTGTCCTTGTATCCCTAGTGCTTAGCATTGTACCTGGCATACAGTAGGTACTTAATAAATGCTTATCAACTATCATTTTAATTTTTCCTCATAGAATATGGGTAACAAGGTATAATAAACTATATTACTTCTTAGAAATAACATGACTGAAACCAACAAATATTTCCTATGTGGATCTTTTTTTTTAATCCAGACACTTAAAAACCATGAATTAATATAAGCATAGTACAACAGAAGGAAGGCTAGATTTGGAGTTAAAGGACCCGGTTCCCAGTTTCAGCTCAGCTACATGATTCCTGTGTGACACTGGCAAACCACTTTTTATCATCTCTCAGACTCATCTATGAAATGATGGAGTTGAATTTTGTGGTCTCTGAGGTCCCTGCCAGCTCTAAATCTATGATGGTCAACTTTCAGGGTCTGTGTTTGCAGTATTAGAATAGTTTGTCCCTCATCTGCCCAAATGTCTGTATGTACTCGTATATATGCAAACAACTGCAGCAACTTTCCATCCTTTCCTGTGGAATTCTGTTCCTTCCTTCATCCCTTTCTCCAATGATGTGCAAAGAGAAAGAAAGGGAACTCCTTCTCCCTTACTCTGTGACTTCATCCAAAACAGCCTTTTCTTTTTCCTCACACTTGACACCCCACTCCTTTCTCCATGCCTTTGCATTAGGGTCTGTCATGCCTGGAATGAATTCCCTCCTCACCTCCCCCAATGAAATTCATCTTTCCCTTCAAGACACAGTTCACTTTATATATCTGGGATTCTTAATCTGGGGTCCATGGACCCCTTCTTTGTATGAACTTCAGGGGATACAGGAACTTGGAAAGGGAAATAATTATATATTTGTTTTCATTCACCTTTAACTCAGGAGTTCATAATCTGGGGTTCATGAACTTTTTAAAAAATATTTTTGTTAACAGTTCTTCAATACAATTGGTTTCTTTTGTATTCCTATGTATTTTATTTTATGTATTTAAAACATTCTTTTGAGAAGAGATCCATAGGCTTTGCTGGACTGTCAATGGAGACCATGCCACAAAAATGGCTAAGAATCCCTGGACTAGATGAAACTTTCTTAATTCCCTCATAGACAGTGCTCTCCCTCTCAAACGATTTCTTATTTCACCATGTTGTGTTTATTTGTATTTATTTTATTTATATTTATTCTGTATTTACTTATATATGTACTTTTTGTCTCTCCCTTTAGGATGTCAATTTCTTGAGAGGAAGGATTATTTCATTCTTTTTATTTGTACCCCCAGAGCCTAGTCAGTCTGCCAAAAAAAGCATTTATTAAGCACCAGTGCCTGATACATAACAGATGCTTAATAAATTATTGTTGATTAATCAATTGATTGATTGAATTAGAGAGAAATAGAAGCAATAGAATAGAAACCCATGTCCTGATACTTCTGTTTGACCCCACATTGCTCTTTCCCTCAGAGTTGCCAGGCACAACTTTTATCCTTACTCCCCAAATTTCCTAAAGGGACCCCATCCCTGCTCCTTCTTACTCTATCTCATATAGCCTCTGTTCCACCTCCTCCCTCTCACCCTTCATCCCTTACCCTTCTCACAAGCTACAGATTCTGTTACCAATAGAACTTTGAACCTGAAGGAACCCCCAGATCTTCCACTGCAAGGGCTACATTGAGAGGAAATGTGTTGTTGTTCAGTCATTTCAGTCACATCCAACTCTGTGTGACCTCATTTGAGATTTCCTTGGCAAAGATGCTGGAACGATTTTGCCATTTCCTTATCCAGCCCATTTTACAGATGAGGAAACTGAGGCAAACAGGGTTAAATGACTTGCCCAGGGTCACACAGCTAGTAAGTATCTAAGGCCAGATTTGAACTCAGGAAGATGAGTCTTTCTGACTCCAGGTCCAACACTCTAGCCACTGTGCCACCTAGGTTCCTGGCATCTAGAGTTGAAGAACTGAAACTACATGGACCTATACAGCTGAACCTATCTATATGTTACAAATAAATGTGGGTTAGATGCTCTGGTGTCATTGGTAGAGGCAACAAAGAGAAATGCATAGCATACTAAACTTGGGGTCAGACAGACCTATGTCTAAATCTTGTCTCAGACACTTACTAGCTGTGTGGCATGGCTCAAGTCACTAAACCTTTCTGGGCCTCAGTTTCTTCACCTATAAAATGAATGCGTTGGCAAGGTTCCTTCTAGCTCTAAATCTATGATTCTATAAGTACTATATTTGGGGTACTTTTTTATGGGTTAGGGTCAGTGGGAAATGTGATGGATATGGAAACAAAAGTCTTGGGTTTGAATCCCAGTTCTGACACTGTGTGACCTTGGGCAAGTCACGTGGTGTAATACAAAGAATGCTGGATTTAGAGTCAGAGAACATCTTAGGTTCCAATCCCAGTTCTGCAACTTGCTACCTCTGTGATCTTGAATAAGTTATTTACCTTTCTAGGCCTGTTTCCTCATCTGTAAAATGAGGGACTGGGTCACAGGTTTAAAGCTGAAAGAAACCTGGAAGGCTTTCTAGCACAATCCACTCTTTTTACATTAGAGCAAACAGAGGCTCAGAGATTAAATTACACAGGGAATGTCAGAGATAGGATTTGGCCTGGGTCTTCCCAACTCCAGCTAACTGACCCTAACATCCTTCCTACCTCTAAATCTATTATTATTAACTCTCTGGGCATCAGTTTCCCTAACCATAAAACCAGTGAGTGGATTGAATTAAATGACCTCTAAGGTCCCTTCTGGCCTTAAGTCTAACAATATCTAACAATGCTCAGAATCAAGAGGTCTTTTCTAAGCAAAGGAAGGCTTATATGAACTGAGACAGAGTGGAATAATCAGAACCAGGAAAACAATATACAGGATGGCTACAATAACGTAATTGGCTACAATAATGTAAATGGAAAGAAAAAAATGAATGCCATATAATTCTGTTGATCATACTTGACCCTCCAGAAGAAGACTTGAGAAAATGAAATCTGTCTCCCCTCTATGCTGAGGTAGAGGCCTAGGGATATGAAATATTGCATATACTATTAGATACAGTATATGTGCTGGTTGATTTTGCTGAACTGCTGCTGGGTTTTTTTCCCAAGAGATTGGTGGTAGGATGGGAGAAAGGAAAGAAAAGTTTTGTGAAAGCAAAAGATATAAATAAAAATAAGATTTTTTCTAAAGCCCTTCCAAAAGTGCTCTAAATCACTTTTGACTGCAGAAATGCAAATTAAATACCACCTCACATCAATCAGATTGGCTAATATGATAAAAAAGGAAAATGATGAATGTTGGAAAGGATGTGGGAAAATTGAGACACTAATGCACCTTTGGAGTTGTGAACTGATCCAACCATTCTGAAGAACAATTTGGAATTATGCCCAAAGGGCAACCAAAGTGTGCATTCCCTTTGTTCCAGCAATGCCACTACTAGGTCTGTATTCCAAAGAGATCATAAAAAGGGAAAAGGACCCACATGTGCAAAAATATTTATAGCAGCCCTTTTCATGGTGGCAAAATATTGGAAGTTGAAGGGATGCCCATCAATTGGGGAATGGCTAAACAAGCTGTGGTATATGAATATAATGGAATACTATTATTCTAGAAGAAATGATGAACAGGCAGATTTCAGAAAAACCTGGAAAGACTTGTAAGAACTGATGCAAAGTGAAATGAGGAGAACCAGAAAAGCATTACACAATATCGGCAGTATTGTGTGATGATCACCCATGAATGACTTAGCTCTTCTCAGCAACACAATAATCTGGGACAAAAGTACAAAGGACTCACAAAGGAAAATGCTATCCATATCCAGATAAAGAACTAATGGACTCTGAATGAAGAGTGAAACATATTTTTTTTCACTTGATTTATTCTTTCTCATGGTTTATTTTTTTCTTTTGATCTGTTTCTTCTTCCGCAACTGTGATGAATATGGAAACGTTTTACATGATAGCACACGTATAAACTATATTAAACTGCCTACCGTTTCCAGAAGAGGGGAATGAAGGAGGGATAAAAATTTGGAATTCAAAATCTTGTAAAAATGAATGCTAAAAATTTTCTTGACATGTAATTGTGGGGAAAAAATACCATTTTTTAAAAATTAACAAAAAATAAAAAGCCCTTTCTAATCCAAAACAGTGTAAAACAGGCTACAGGGCAGCTAGGTGGTGCAATGGATAGAGTGTTGTGCCTGCAGTTAGGAAGATTCTTCCTGAGTTCAAATCTGGTCTCAGATGCTTACTAGCTGTGTGATCCTGGGCAAGTCACTTTACCCTGTTTGCCTCAGTTTTCTTATCTGTAAAATGAGCTAGAGAAGAAAATGGCAAACCATTCTAGTATCTTTGTCAAGAGAACCCCAAAATGGAGTCAAGAAGAGTCAGACACAACTAAAATGACTGAACAAAAAAAAAAAAGTAGGCTAGGATAAGCTAAGGTACTGAAGATTCAAATCTATATTCTACCTCAAACTATAAAGTCTGACAAACTACGATGTTATATCTTTATACTCAATTAGCCATGCTCTGGCACCGTCTCTGGGAAGAAATCACAGCAATGAGACTGGAGGGGAGAAAGTGATTATCTTCATTCCCTTAATTCAAGTCAGAATTTCTTTGGTACAATGAACTGAATATCTCCATATGCACTATAAAACATTCTTGGAATAATTCTACTTTCCACTCCTCACCTGCCATGAATCTGAATTGCAGCTTTATGAAATATGAAGTGATTCTTCCTTTATAGCCTTATATTCATCTTCAGATTTCTTGGCAGATAAGTCACTTGAAGCTATTTTATTATTTCCAAGAAACCGTTACAGGATCTTTCTACCTACCTTCAGTTATCAAAAAAAGAGATCAGAAATAAAGCATGTCAAAAATGTATGAAAAGACTTTTTTTTTTCCCTAGGTAGAGTACTGTTTCTTTGAAATGTAGCTATTTTCCAGAATCTGATCTTTTGAAAGTTTCAATGCTATTATTGATGATTATTTTTCAATTGAGCTGAATATTGGGAAAAGAATATAAGGACACATTCTTCTGCCAGGGCAGGATAAATTTGCCAAAATCAGCCAGGCAAATTCCCAACATACCAACCAATTAGTCCTTCAATTAACAAATCTGTATTAAGAAGCTACTGTGTCACAGGCACTGCTAAGCCCCAATTATGCAAAAATGCCTCTGCCTTCAAGGAGATGACATTCTATCAGACCACTCATAAAATAACGTATGGAGTCAGGTCACAGGGGAAACTTGGTGGTTCAGTTCAAAAATGGTCTCAGGCACTTACTAGCTGTGTGACACTGAGGAAGTCCCTTAACTTCTGCCTTAGTTTTCTCATCTGTAAAAAGGGGATAATAATAGCACCTACCTCCCAGGGTAGCTAGGTTGCTCAGTGGATAGAGCGCCAGGCCTGGAGTCAGGAAGACTCATTTTCATAAGTTCAATTGTAGTCTCAGATACTTACTAGCTGTGTAACCCTGGGCAAGTCACTTAACCCTGTTTGCCTCAGTTTCTCGTC
Organism: Vombatus ursinus; assembly: GCF_900497805.2. Taxonomy (NCBI): domain Eukaryota; kingdom Metazoa; phylum Chordata; class Mammalia; order Diprotodontia; family Vombatidae; genus Vombatus; species Vombatus ursinus. The sequence goes on from NW_020954585.1 coordinate 59,004,036, forward strand.
TATGAAATGACCTGAAGAAGAAAACGGTAAACCACTCCAGTATCTTTGCCAAGAAAACCCCAAACAGGGTCACAGAGAATCCAACGCAATTGAAAAACAACAAATCCAGGGTTGCTGTGAGCATCAAATGAAATAATAATTGTAAAGCACCAGGCATATAGTAAGCACTATGTAAATCTTAGCTGCTATTATTATTACAAAGGCCTGACTTGCCTGCAAATAATTCCCCTTTTCAGTCTTTAAGGAAAGCTTTACTACATGCAGAAGACAGAGGAGGCTGCTCTTATGGAATTGCTTTTATCTATTGCAGAAGCTTTCTCACTGCTCTTCCCCCCTAAAGTCTCTCCCCACCCCAATTCATCCTCCAGTCAAGTGCCAAAGTGATTTTTATCTTTTTAATTTCTTTTTTTTTTTTTTGAGATTTGGACTCCCTAACTTGGTCAGGCTGGAAGTGCAGTAACCGTTCATGGGACTGATCCTTCTACAATTAGCACAGAAACTTTGGCTGGCTCCATTTCTGACCTGGGCTACTTTGCCCTTCCTTAGGTGACCTGGTCCATTCCCTCCCCTCCTCTCCTCTCTGCCACTATCCTATTGGTATTAGACTTAGTTTGGTCTCAGATTGACTTTAACACTCTACTGCGGCCCAGAACTCCTAAGCCCAAGGGTTCCTCCCACCAGCAGAACCTCCTTGTAGATGAGATTACAGGAGAGGGCTTCCACTCCTAGAAAAAGTGATTTTCCTCAAGAGTAGGTCTAACTGTATTATGCACCTGTTCCATGAGTTCCAGTGGCTCCCTATCACCTCCAAGATCAAATATAAACTGTTCTGTTTAGCATGTAAAACTCTTCATAGCCTAGCCCCTTCCCACCTTTCCAATCTTCTTATACATTAACTTCCCTCCACACATTTTTGTGATCCAACAATACTAGCCCACTTGTAATTTCTCAAACATTACACTCCATCTCCTGATGTGGTTTAGGGGTTCAGGGGTTCTGGGACCCCAAAATCACAAGATGTGGGTCCTGCCCAAAAGAATTTGACCCAAGCCTTCAGCCAAAGACAAGGTTTATTAGAACATCCGCCATATTGGGCAGACTCTTCAGGAGTCTGAACATTAGTAAGCTATTGGCTAGATTTTAAGAATCCGAGCAGTGGCTAGATTATAAGAATCAGAACATCTTAATGGAGACAAGATGGACCTTATATACAGAAAGACTATGGGAGGGATGTAGGAGTGGCCAAGTAGTCTATGACGTAATAGAACTCCAGGGGTAGCCAAGGGAGAATGGAGCCTAGATAGGATTAAGGATGGGAAGTGGCCTGGGGCCATAGGGAGGTATGGAATTATAGCCTCAGGAGAATGCCAGAGATCTGGCCATGTGGGAAAGTCCAGGGTTTCCTTTTAGGGGTCTAGATCCCATCCTCATCACTTCCATCTCCATACCTTTGTACTGGCTATCTCCCAGACCTAGAACACTCTTTCCCCTTTACCTCTACCTCTTTAATTTTCCCTCATTTTCTTCAAGATTCAGCTCAAAACTCATTCTTTCTTGGTCTCCCCCCTCCCCAGTTCCCACCCCGCCCCACCCCACCCAGTTGTTTATAGCTCTCATTTCATATTATCTTCCATCTATTCTGTCTCCCTCCCTCCCTCCCCTGCTTCCTCCTTCTTTCCCTCCCTTTTTCTCCCTCCCTTCCACTCCCCCATACATATATATGTGTACATACATGTCATTTTACAGTTGTCTGACTCTTCGTGACCCCATTTGGGGTTTTCTTGGCAAAGATACTGGAGTGGTCTGTCATTTCCTTCTCCAGCTTATTTTACAGATGAGGAAACTGAGGCAAGCAGGGTGAAGTGACTTGCCCAGGGTCACATAGCTAGTAAGTGTCTGAGACCAGATTTCAGGAAGAGGAGTCTTCCTGACTCCAGGCCTGGCACTATCTACTATGCCACCTAGCTGCCTATAAATATATATATATATATATATATATATATATATATATATATATATATATAAATAAAATATAAATATACATGAACATACATGTATGTACTCACATATATGCATGTGTATATATACATGTGTGTTTTTAACATGTGTAATTTTTTGTATGTTCTCTTGTCATTAGAATGTATGTTCCCTGAGGGCAGGGAAAGTTTTTTCACCTTCCTTTATATCTTCAGAGCTGAGCACACACAGTTGTCACATAGTAAATAATTAAATGCCTATTGATTGACTGATCAATTTGAGGAGCCTCCAAAGACAATATTCCCCTTATTGCTTGTCCCTATGCCTAACATTCCACCGTTAGAGTCATTCCTTTGTGTCTTGAAGGCTTTTCTCCAAAGGCTCCTTATTTAAGTGCAAGTACCTCTCTAAGAAGTAACACTTAAGATATTCAACTAATTCCTTAAAAGGAATGAATTAAAAGCTAGCTGAGCTCTGAGGCCTGCAGACATGGGACACTGAAGACAAAACTCCTCAACTTCAAAATTTTGCCCACAACTGGTCACTATCAGCCATAATGTGAAAATTTCTTTTCTTCTTTAAATCACTGCTCTAGCAAATTACTAATTATCAATTTCTCCTAGCTCAGGACATATTGATAAATAAGAGGAAGAGTTAGAAAGTATATGATTTGACTGATCACTTATATACTTAGAGCATATACTTTCAAGGATATGTAGATATAGATAGATATGCTTCAATCTGCATTCTGGGTCCATCACCTCTGTATCTGGAGGAGGGTAACATATTTCATTAAAAGTTCTCTGTATTTGTGGTTTTTGTGTTGATCAGAGTTCTTAAGTTTCTCAAAGTTGTTTGCCTTTACAATATTTTTATTGTATAAATTATTATATAAATTGTTCACCTGATTCTGCTCACTTTATACTGCATCAGTTCATACAAGTTTTCACAGGGTTATCTAAAACCACTCCCATCAACATTTCTTACAGCACAAAAGTATTCTATACATTCATATGCCATAACTTGTTCAGCCATTCCCCAACTGATGCCATCCCTCTTAGTTTCCAATTCTTTGCCACCATGAAAAGAGCTGCTATAAATATGTTTGTACATATGGATCTTTTTCCTCTTTCTTTGATTTATTTGCAATATAGACCTAGGAGCAATATCACTGGATCAAAGGATATGCACAGTTTAATAGCTTAAATAAATTATCTTACTCAGTAGGAAATTAGGAGGGAAAGGGGATAATAGAAGTGGGGGAGTGATAAAAGGTAGGACAGATAAAAGAAGGCAGTGGTCAGAAGCAAAACGGACTTTAGAGGAGGGACATCCTAAAAGGAAAGAAAATGATAAAGAGAAGAAAAAAGGGTGGAGGGAAATGCATAGCCAGTAATCATAACTATGAATGTTAATGTGATGAACTCACCCACAAAATGGGTATATAGCAAAGTGTATTAGAAACTAGAATCCAACAATATATTGTTGACAAGAAACACACATGAAACAGAGAGATACATACAGAGTTAAAACAAGGGGCTGGAGCAGAATCTTTTATGTTTCAGCTGATGTAAAAAAGACAATGGTAGCAATCATGATCTTAGACAAAGCAAAAAAAATAGACCTAATTAAAAGGGATAAGCAAGAAAACTACATCTTGCTAAAAGGAACTATAGATAATGAAGTAATACAATACTAAATACACCAAATGGCATAGCATCCCAATTCTTAAAGGAAAAGTTAAATGAATTACAGGAGGAAATAGATAGTAAAACTGTACTAATGAGGACCTCAACTTCCCCTCTCAGAACTAGATAAATCCAAACATAAAATAAATAAGAAAGAAGTCAATGAAATAAATAGAATCTTAGAAAAGTTAGATGTGATAAACTTCTGGAGAAAATTAACCAAGAATAGAAAGGAACATACCTTTTTCTCAGTTGTATATGACACCTTGATGTATTAGGGCATAAAAACCTAAGGCAAACCTAAGGCAAAAATGTAATAAATGTACCCTTTTCAGACCATAATGCAATAATACAATAAGATATTACCATAATGCAATAAAAATTACATTTAATAAAGGGCCGTGGAAGAACAGATTAAAAATTAATTGGAAACTAAACAATCTACTTTTAAAGAATGAGTGGGTCAAAGAATAAATCATAGAAACAATCAATAATTTCAATAAAAAGAGTGATAACAATGTGACAGCATTTCAAAATTCATGGGATGCAGACAAAGCAGCACTTAGGGGGAAATGTCTATCTCTAAATATGTACATCAGTAAAAGACAGAAAGAGTAGATCAATGAATTGGGTGTACAACTAAAAGAACTAGAAAAAGAACAAATTAAAAATCCCTAATTAAACACCAAAACAGAAATCCTGAAGATCAAAGGAGAGATTAATAAACTTGAAAGTTTAAAAAAATTCAATAATAAATAAAACTAAGAATAGGTTTTATGAAAAAATAATAAAATAGATAAACAACTGGTTAATTTGACTTTTGAAAAGAAGAAAACCAAATAACTAACATCAAAAAAATGAAAAGGGTAAATGCACCACCAATGAAGATAAAATTAAAGCAATTATTAGAACTTATTTTGCCCAATTGTATGCCAGCAAAACTGACAATCTAAGTGAAATAGATGCATATTTATGATAATACAAACTTCCCAGATTAACAGAAGAGGAAATACAATACTTAAATAACCCTATCTTAGAAAAAGAATTTGAACAAGCCATAAATGAGCTCTCTAAGAAAAAGTCCCCAGGACCTGATGGATTCACAAGTGATTCTACTAAACATTTAAGAAACAATTAATCTCAATACTATATAAATATCATATACTATATAAACTATTTGAAAAGAGAGGTAAAAATTCCTTTTATGACATAAATGTAGTTTTGATACCTACACCAGGGAGAGCAAAAATAAAGAAAGAAAACTATAGACCAATTTCCTTAATGAATATCTACACAAAAATTTCAAATAAAATGCTACCAAGAAGATTACAGCAATATATCACAGAGATCATACACTATGACTAGGTACCAGGAATGCAGAGCTGGTTCAATATTAAGAAAACTATCAGTATAATTAACCATCTCAATAACAATTTAAAAATCATATGATTATATCAATATATACAGAAAAAAAAAACTTTGACAAAATACAACACTCATTCCTATTTGAAAAAAAATGGATAGCATAGGAATAAATGGAAACTTTCTTAAAATGATAAGGAGTATTTATTGAAAACCAATAGCAAGCATTAACTGCAAACTTGAAACCTTCCCAGTAAGATCAGGGTAAAAGCAAGGATGTCTATCATCACCACTATTATTCAATATTGTACTAGAAATGCTAGATAAAGCCATGAGAGAAAAAAAAGAAATTAAAGGAATAAAATTAGGCAATGTAAAAACAAAACTATCACTCTTTGCATATGATATGATAGTATACTTAGAGAACCCTAGAGTATCAACCAAAAACCTAGTTGAAACAATTAACAACTTCTACAAAATTGCAGGATGTAAATAAACCCACATAAATCATCAACATTTCTCTATACTACCAACAAAACCAAGCAACAAGAGATAGAAAGAGAATTTCCATTTAAAATAACTTCAGCTATTATAAAATACTTGGGAGTCTACCTGCCAAGACTAACCCAGGGATTATATGAATACAATTGCAAAACACTTCACACAAATAAAGACAGATTTAAATAATTGGAGAAACTAATTGCTCATGGCTAGGCTGAATCAATATTATAAAAATGACAATTATACCCAAGTTAATTTACTTATTCAGTGCCATACCAATAAAACTATGAAAGAATTATTTTATAGAACTAGAAAAATAATAGCAAAATTCATCTGGAAGAACAAAGATCAAAAATAACAAGAAATATGAATGAAAAATGAAATTAAATGAAAAAATGTGAAGGAAGGTTGTCTAGCAGTTGCAGATTTCAAACTATATTACAAAGTATTAATCATCAAAACCATATGGTAGTAGCTAAGAAATAGAGTGGTGGATTAATGGAATAGATTAGGTACACAATACACAGTAGTAAATGACCATAGTAAGCTAGCTTTTGGTAAATCCAAAGACCCAAGCTTTGGGGGCAGAAACTCAACATTTGACTAAAATTGTTGGGAAAATTAGAAAGTAGGCTGGCAGAAACTATGAATAGACCAACATCTCAAACTATATACCAAGATAAGGTTAAAATGGGTAAATGATTTTGACATAAAGGGTAATATCATAAATTAGGGGAGCATTGAAAAATGTACCTGTCAGATCAACAGAGAAGGGAAGTACTTTACCCAGCAGTAGGGCTGGCACATAATTAAGAAGTAAAACAAGCTTTCTCCCAATACTTCTTTCCATGTTAAGCTATTTAAAGTACATTCAAATTTGAATTACCAGTGATATTTTTTAAGCTGCAAATATGGTCTTGTGAACCTCTAAGCAAATCTCATCAGGTATAACACCAGTCTAACTCTAGACTTTCACTTTGTAAGATCCATTAAATTAGGAACTGCACAATTCATTTCATAATAGCTAGATGGCTGTCTCTTTGACCTTTTTTGGATGTGGACAAGGATGTGCTTCCTTTGCAAATTTTTACAGGTGCAAGTGTCATCCTTCCTCAGAGGAATGCAAAAGAATTGAGATTGCTTGCTCAAAAGTATGTACATGCCTACACATTTTTTTGTTGTTCAGTCATTTCAGTCATGTCTGATTCTTTGTGACCCCATTTGGAGTTTTCTTGGCAAAGATACTGGAGTGATTTACCATTCTCTTCTCCAGCTCATTTTACAGATGAAGAAAATGAGGCAAACAGAGTTAAGTGACTTACCCAGGGTCACACAGCTGGTAGGTGTCTGAGGCTCAGGAAGACCAGCTTTCCTGACTTCTGGCCTGGCACCCTATCCACTGCACCACCTAGCTGCCCTCACACATTTATATATAATCATATTAATCATTGAGGCATTTTTCCCCACTTTGAGATCTTTGCATTTTGGAGGTTTATGCCTTGCTCCTCTATATAATATGAGCTAGCATTGATATATAGAATCTCAGGGGGAATAAAACTATAAATATCTCCTGCAGGGGGCCTTTGATCCTCACTTATGAGAATAACCCAAGACCTTTACTCCTGGCAATGGCCAGGCAATTTTAGAGGCAGTACTCCCTGGAAAGAATCATGCTTACAGTGATCAGTTACTATCCTGTACACAGATATAAAAGGTAGGTAACACAGTTGATAGAGCATTAGATTTAGAGCCAAAAGACATGAATGCAATCCAACCTCAAACACTAGCTCTGTGACCCTGGGCAGGTCATTTAAGAAAATCAAGATGAGAAAAGAAAGGAGGAAAATATAAATTAACACTTCTTGGAAAAGGGTAGCACAAGTGAATTTTACCCAGTAAACAGCTGAATGAGAGGGAGAGAACAATGAGAGTTTTGAAACCATCTTTTACATGAGCAGAGGAAGGAAGGAAGGAAGGAAGGAAGGAAGGAAGGAAGGAAGGAAGGAAGGAAGGAAGGAA
>NW_020954585.1:59011592-59020312 GCF_900497805.2 Vombatus ursinus
GAAGGAAGGAAGGAAGGAAGGAAGGAAGGAAGGAAGGAAGGAAGGAAAAGGAAACAAAGAGAAGTTGGGGAAATCGCAAGTAAGTGGAAAGTACATGGAGAGCACCTATGGGAGAAATAAGGAATTAAATTAGTGAAAGCAAAACTAATTGTTAGGACCAAGTGCCAACTTAAAAATAGAATGGGGGAAATAAACACAAAAGAAGTAAGTAATCAAAAATGCAAACCTAACAATTATAACAACTCCCCAATAAAATGTTAGAGAATGATAGAATAGATAATAAAACAAAATCCATGAATTTCATGCACACAGCATATTTTAAAAGCAAAGGCATATTTAGAATGAAAATGAGATGCTGGAACAAAATTTACTATGCATCAAGAAATTCTAAAAAACAAAAGTTAAAATCATTATAGCAGACAGGACAACAGTATAAAATCATAAGGTCAAGAAAGATAAACAGGGAAATTGAATTAAGTTTAAATGCATTATAGGCAATGAAACAATATAAACACCAAACATACCAAATGGAATAGCATCTAAATTCATTTTTTTTAAAAAAAAGCTAATTGAAATAAACCAAAAGTTAACAACATAATAATTATAAGAGATTTTAATGTTCTTCTCTCAGAGTTGAATAAATAAAAAAATAAAAAGATGACCAAAAAAAAGTAAATATGTAGCTGAAAATTTGAATTTGAAACACATTCTGAATAGATGTATTAAATATGTATGTGTACATTTTTTCATCATTACATGGTACTTTAATAAAAATGAAACATTGCTAGGACCCAAATAAATGTTAAAAGATGGAGACATCCTTTCCAGACCAAAATGTAACAAAAATAGTAACAAATACAGAGAACACAAAACATTCATAGCTAAATAGAAACTAATGGAGGTTAATGGCATTTTACATAATGAGTGGGCAAAAGAACAACTAATAATTACATAAAAGAAAATTACAACAATAAGATAACATACCAAAATTTGAGGGCTATAGTTAAAGTAGTCCTCAGGAAAAATTAGATTTCTTTTAAAAATTTATATATGTATATGTATACACATACTGTACATATGAGAGGATAAAGTGAGCATGCAGTTCTTAAAAACTAGAAAATAACAACTTAACAAACATAAAACAAGCACAAAAGAAGAAATTTGGAAAATTTGGAATTTGAAAATATTGGAAAAGAGGAGAAATAGATAAAATGGAAAAAAATCTATAGTAAGAGTAAATAAGCGTGAGTTTTTTAAGACTGATAAAGTAAGTATACTTTTAGTTAATCTGATCAAAAGAGAAAAAACAAATTAAATTAAAATAAAAAAGGAAAAAAATGAATTCACAAAAGAAAGGAAATAAAAATAATTATCAGAAACTCCTATACAAAACTAAAATAGAGAAAAACTGAGAATTTAAAGGAAATATATACTTTTAAAAATGTAAAATATTACACCCTCCCCAAGAAAAAACCTAAACAAACCATAAATGAACTACCAAAAGAAAAAGACCTTGGTCTAGATGGCAGTACAAACAAATTCTATCAAGCATTCAAAGAATAATTAATTCTTTTGCTCCAAAAATTATTCTCAGTAATTGCAAAAGAAGGCACTCTACCAAACTTTTTTATGAGACAAAAATAGTCCTGATACCCAAGCCAGATAATATAGAGAAAGAAAACTAGATACTAATCTCACTAATAAATATTTGAGCAAATATAATAAAATCTTTTCAAAAAGACTATAATAATAAATTTTATTTCTTATTAATAATTTATTTTCACTAAGAAAGACTGGGTAATGATAGTTTTCAGTAAAAATCTTTTACAAAACCATTGCATCACAAATAGACAAATACTATAAAAACTGTGTCATGGTGGTTTTGTTTCTGAACAGGTGTGCAGAGGGTCCCCATTAAACTTTCCAATAAGGGAAAAACATGTTTAATTCTTAGAAGATTATAATAATAAAATTTAAAAATTAATTATGACCAAGGTGGATTTATAGTAGGAGCAAAAGGATGGTTCAACATTAGATTAACTGGAGCAGCTAGGTGGTGCAGTGGATAGAGCACCTGCACTGGAGTCTGGAAGATTCGAGTTCAAATCTGATCTCAGACCAGGCACTTGACCCTTAATAGCTGTGTGACTCTGGGCAAGTCACTTAACCCCAATTGCCTTGTTTAAAAAAAAAATTAGATAAACAATTACCACATATAATCACATAAACAACAAAAACAAAATTTTTAAACCACATAACTAAGTCAATAGCCGCAGAAGAAAAAAAAAAAAACACATACTTGTCACATATTTGTTCCAAAATATCCAAAAAGCAAGAAGGTAAAAGGATTCTTATTCAATCAAAGTTTTTATTTAAAACCAAGAGTTATAATTATTTGCAATGGAAAAATACTGAAACTTTCCCAGTAAATAAAGGGATAAAACACTCCTCACTATTATTTGAATCCAAGATTAAATGAAATAAAAATGAGTATAAAGAAACTAGCCTCCTTCCTATGGAAGGAGGTCTGGCTTGTGTATTGTTGATAGGAGAGTTGGTGGTAGGATCTCATTTGTGCAGTGCAGAGTGTGTGCAAAAGAATCAATGTGTGTAAAGGAGTGACAAGGGTTTGGGAGGCATGGTGGTTTGTGTGTTGTCACAGAACAGAAGGGAATCTATGTATAGGAGAAAGGGAAAGAGGGAGTAGGAGTAGGAGAATCAGGCTGCACTGCAGAAGAGGATAGGAGGGGGGATTCTGCCTTTGAGACCTACTGCACCTCCTATTCAGCTGTACTAGTTAGCTCTGGGGAGATGCGATGAGAAATCCTGGACAGATTGTGCATTACATAGCATATCTGAACGGCAAGTTTCTGAGCTTCCGGAAGTCTCCCCACGGGAGGAGGATGTGCTGGAGCACAAGAGGAAAGAGAACATGGCTTTGAATGAGAAGGGTATATGAGTGAGAACAACATGATTGCAACTGACAACTGATAAAAGCAACAGTGGCATTATGGCTGCTCCTCCTTCCTCAGTCACCTGAGATGGGTTAGGAAAGATAGCAGACCTCAGGGAACAATTGGGAGGGCTCCAAATGCTTGTTAAATTGATGAAACAGTCCATTTGGTCAACACAGATGACATGCATTGCTTCCCTTATCCCTGAAGGCACACATTTCCATATCAGTACTGGAAGAGAAACAGGAATTGACCTTGGCATTTGTGGAGAGATTGTCAAGTTGGCCAGGAGCTAGCTGACCCGAGCAGGCATATCAGGGTTGGAAGTACAAGGGATACTCTGGGAGGATGATGTCAGTACCAGCCAGGGGTGGTTTAATCAGAAGGCTTGGCAGACCCTGGCTGTGGCCACTCCAGCTCTAGTATGTCCTTGCTAGCCTACCTAAGGGACCTGAAGTAGGAGAAGTTTCCTTCATGTGGCTATGTCAGTAGTATTGCTGCCAGCTGTCACTTGTTGTGTGACAAGCCCTTAACCTCCGTAGCCTCACCATATCCTCACCTGTAAAATAAGGAGATTAGACTAGATGGCTTCAAAGTTCCTTTCCAACTCTCCATCTCAGAGCTGTATAATGAAAGTAAAACAAATAAATAGAAATAAAAGTGGAAAATACCTTCTCACTTAGTTCCACAGTCTAGTTAGTATCCTCAGTGGCACAGTGGATAGCATGCTGGCCCTGAAGTCAAGAAGACTCATCTTCCTGAGTTCAATTCTGGCCTCAGACTCCTACTAGCTGTGTGACCCTGTTGGCCTCAGTTTCCTCATCTGTGAAATGAGAAGAAAATGGCAAACCACTCCAGTATCTTTGCCAAGAAAACCCCAAATTGGGGCAGCTAGGTGGCACAGTGGATGGAGCACTGGTCCTGAAGTCAGGAGGACCTGAGTTCAAATCTGGCCTCAGACCAAACACTTGGCACTAGCTGTGTGACCCCGGGCAAGTCACTTAACCCCAATTGTCAAAAAGAAAAAAAAGAAAACCCCAAATGGAGTCATGTAGAGTCAGACACGATTGAAATGACTGAACAAGACCAGTATACTCAGGTACATCAGCAGTGTTCAGGGATGGGGAATGCAATCATTGTTTAAAAAAAAAAAAAAAGACTGGAGTTTAGGAAAATTGAATTTCAACTTTCTAATCTCATAGGTTCTCAATCTCTATTTGGTAGCTGATCTTCTTGGCCATCTCAGTTCTTGGATCTTGGCACTCTATAGACACACTGGCATGATCTCAGTCTGGTATTTCAGTTTATATTTTCTCTTTGTGAGATTTGGGGGGGCACCTGAGTTGAAAAAAAGAAAACTAAGTAAGAGAAGGCAACACGGGCATGTGGCTGTCTGCAGCTGTTTGTTATGCCTGCAAATTCCCCCTGCCATTTAGGGACCATCAAAATGTTCTTTTGATAAAGTTTTGACATGACAATAGGGGACCTGAACCCTGGGTGTTTGTGACAGAGCATGTTGGGAGTGGATGATGGAGGATCTGGAGGGTGGAGCATGGGCAGGGAATCACTATTGTGACTGGCATGACTGAGTTTATTCAGAAAGTAAACCAAGTTGAAGGCTGGTTGGTAGAGCAGAAGGTATTTAAGTATCAGGGAACCTGGATTCAAATCCTAGCTCTGCCTTTTACCAGCTGTGTGACCTTAGACAAGCCAATTCACCCTCTCTGGGCCTCAGTTTCCCTCTCTATAAAATGAAAGGAATTGGATTAGATGGCTTCTAAGATCCCTTCTAGCTGTAAAACAGGCCTGCATGTTGCTTACAGCTGCACGCCACTTGACACCTATGAAAGGATTTCAGGTGGCCTGTGAAAAATGTAGAGGATGTGAAACAGACCTGCTGACCGCTGCAAGCAGCCTGTGGGCGGTGTGTTGTACAGGCCTGCTCTAAAACCATCATCCTATGATCATGATTCAGTGGAGAGGGTGTATTGGATCCAGGCCGGTTTATATATAGAGAGACCTTATCAACAGAGGGCAAAAGATTAGTGAAACCAGTGTGTTCTGTGTGAGTGGGACTATAATATTATCAACAGCCCTGCAACAGAGCATTGGTTGCAGTTACCCATCCAGAATCACCTACAAGAGATTGGAAAGTGATACATAGGCCAGCCCATAACACTTCCCATTGGGGCCCAAATCAGATCAAGATGTAATTGGAAAATATTTAACAAGATAAATAAAAAACAATAGAATACAGATAATGTTAATACGTGGTTTTCTAAGTCAATATGTAGCCCTTGGGGATCCTTATGTATTTTTTAATGGACCTGTTTCCATTTGAGTTTGATATCACTCCTGTGGGAAACTTGAAAAAACAGCTCTAGAGGTTCCCTTCTCCTCGTTTATAACCCTGTGGAACAGACTTATGGGGCAGAGTCCTCTGACTCAATGCTTGGGAGAAGTAGAAGCTGTCAGGGTAGATTATGGATAGGCAGCTGTGTCTAGAACCCACATGACTAGGGACCACATGGCATAGGCAGGTACCTTCAGAATATTCCAGAAAAGCAGATTGAACTGCCAAAAAAAGAAACAAGAATGATACCAGGCTGAAAAAATTGGTGGGCTGAGAAAGAGTGGTGAGAGAAGGAACTTGAGGCCAAGAAAAGAGGAACAGTACCTGGCCAAAAATCAGTAGAAATACCAAGAGAAAAGGAAGATTGAGGCTCAGAGGAAGCCAGGTGAGCAACAGTTGGAGGAAGAGAAAGAAATGAGAGAGAAGAATGATCTCAATATGGTAACTCCCTATCAATTCAAAGAATAAGTGGAATGCTAAGATTATTCAACCATTATGAGGCTTTCACAAAAGAAGGCCTCTCTCAGGGCCATCTGTAGTTAAGTCCCACATTCCATCACCATCCTTCCCTGCAGATGGGGGGAGAAAAAGGGAATAGGAGAATTAAGAGAGAGTAGTATTGAGTTCAAGGCACACCTAATCTGAAAAGCAGACCCTCATGTAGGGCAAATCTGTGGATACAGCAACTAGTTATGCTCACAGGTTATTTATGTAGCATCAAAATATTCATGGCCTAACATAATGAAAACACATACACACACTAGAAGGAAGCCAAATCTTGAGTAGCTGCAGTAACCAGTCTTGATCCCGAGGAACAGATAATTAAATGCAATGGGGGACTGACCAACAGAAGCCCAGTCCTTCCATTGTGTGCCATCTGCTCTGTCTTGTGTCAACCCACATGGATGCTTAGGGAGCCTGCTTCTGGGCATGCATAATTGAGGCCACTTCCTCTACAGCAACATACCTCCCTCCAAAGACGCAAGGGACTATGGCGACTGGGTATTGCCTACATTGTCACACTATCAGTTCCTTAATTGTTTTTCTTTGTTACAAAGGAAGGTTCAGTTCTACAATTGGGGAAGGTAGGTGGTGAAAGCTTATATTCAGAGATGGCTGTAGGAAAGAACAAAAGGCATCAATAAAATATTAACATTTTGCAGTAAAGATATGACCTGGTCTCAGTCCTCAGCCTTCTTGAATTCTCTCCTGTAACTGATATTGTTGACCACATTTTCCTTCTGAATACTCTCTTCCCTGGGTTTTCAAGGCACTGACGTCCATAAACATGTTAAACTCAACATGTCCAAATTATCTTTCTTCCTAATCTCATCTCTCCTCCATACTCAGAATGCAATTGATTACATTCTCATCTTCCCCCACCCCAATCCTGTCTGTCTGCCATACTATTAGAATACAACTCATTGACAATAAGGATCATTTCATTCTTTGTATTTGCATCCCCAGAACCTAGAATACTGCCTGACATGTACTAAGTGCTTAATATATATTTGTTGATTGATTGATTGAACTGCTTTACTTCTTTAAAATATATACTTTTATTTTTCCCCAGTTACGTGTTAAAACAATTATTTAACATTTGGGCTTTTTTTAAGTTTTGAGTTCCAAATTCTCTCTCTCTCTCTCTCTCTCTCTCTCTCTCTCTCTCTCTCTCTCTCTCCCCTCCCTGAGACTATAAGAAATCTGATATAGGTTAATCATGTAAAACATTTCCATATTAGTCATTTTGTACAAGAGGATTCCAATTTTTTTAAAAAGAATGAAAAAGGGGCACCTGGATGGCACAGTGGATAGAGCACTGGTCCTGGATTCAGGAGGACCTGAGTTCAAATCTGGCCTCAGACACATAACATTTAATAGCTATGTGACCCTAGGCAAGTCACTAAACCCCATTGCCCAAAAAAAAAAAAAGAAAAAAAGAAAGTGAAAAATAGCATGCTTCAGTCTGTATTCAAACAATATCAATTCTTTCTCTGGAGGTGTGGGATTATCTTGGATCATTGCAGTGATGAGAAGAGCTGTCATTCACAGTTCTTCATTATATAATATTGCTGTTATGATGTACAATGTTCTTTTGGTTCTGCTCACTTCACTTTGCTTCAGTTCATGTAAGTCTTCTATGTTTTTCTGAGATCATCCTGCTTGTCATTTCTTATAATATGATATTATTCCATCACAATCGCATACCACAGCCTTATTTAGCTATTCCCCAATTAATGGACATCCTTTCGACTTCCAATTCTTAGCCATCACAAAATTCTTAGCTGCTACAAATATTTTTGTACAAATAGGTCTTTTTCCCTTTTTTATGCCTTTGGGATATAGACCTAGAACTGCCCAACTTTTTTTGAAGGCATTACCACTTTCCACTCACCCAAGTTCATAATCATTCTTGACTCTTACCTCTACTCTATCTCAAACTCATCCATATCCAATTTCCAAATCTAATGGATTCTTTCTCCATAACACCTCTCCCACATATCCCCATTCAGTCCATCACCACCTCTTGCTTGAACTATCATATCAGCCTTCTAATTGGATTCTTAGCTTCCAGACTTACCCCTCCAATTTATACTCCATACATAATTGCCAATATAATCTTCCTGTGACATAAATCTGACTTCATCATTCCCCAGTTCAAGTACCTTCTACAGTTTCCTACTGCCTAAAATACAGATTAAAATACAAACTACTCAGCTTGTAAATCCTTTTGCAATCTAGATCCAGCCTAACTTTCCAGCCCTATTTCATATTACTCCCCTACACATACACACACATTCATATAAACATACACACATACCAAATACATACACATATACAAATATATACATGAATACACACATATTCACAAACATATACATATATTCAATGCATACACATGTATACATACACATAATCATAATCATAATCATACACTCTACATTCCAGGCAAACTAGCCTATTTTTAGTTCTTGAACTTGATATTCTACCTTCTACCTCTGTGCCTTTGCAAAAGCTGTCCCCCATGCCTACAATGAACTTCTTCCTCTTTGCCTCTACCTCTTAGAGTCACGAGCCCCCTCCAAGGTTCTACTCACGTCCTATCTCCTAAGGGAATCGTTTCTTGGCTCTATTAGTGGTTAGTTCTCTTTATCTGTCTCTCTCTATGTCTGCCTTTCTGTCTGTCTCTGTCTTTCTGTTTCACTGTGAATCTTTCTCCTCAAATTATATGTATATATTGATATATTTTTCTAAATGGATAAATATATTTATACATATATAGGTATGTGTAGATATGTCAATATATACATATAATTTGAGAAGAAAGAAATATGAGTATACATATGTAGATGTATATCTATAGATATATAGATATAGATATAGATATAGATATAGATATAGATATAGATATA